>NC_040093.1:50223388-50526418 GCF_003369695.1 Bos indicus x Bos taurus
GGGCAGGAGAAGGGGACGACAGAGGATGAAATGGCTAGATGGCATCACTGGCTCTATGGACATGAGTTTGGGTGAACTCCGGGAGTTGGTGATGGACAGGGAGGCCTGGAGTGCTGCGATTCATGGGGTCGCAAAGAGTCGGACACAACTGAGCAACTGAAATGAACTGAACTGATATAAAAATAGAATTCATCACTAACAGCCCACTCTTCAAAAATACTAAAGGGAGATTTCCTAAGTGATTTACAAAACAACTGCATAAAGTAATTACAGATTTGTGTTGATGGGCTGAATATATAAAAACATAAATTTGTATAATAACAATAACACAAAAGGGTGGGAACTTTGGAGTAAAGTTGTT
Source organism: Bos indicus x Bos taurus (assembly GCF_003369695.1). Lineage (NCBI taxonomy): Eukaryota > Metazoa > Chordata > Mammalia > Artiodactyla > Bovidae > Bos > Bos indicus x Bos taurus. The sequence goes on from NC_040093.1 coordinate 50,223,750, forward strand.
GTTATGTGCTAGGTATTAAGTTATTTTGTTAAGTTAATATGCTAGTTGCAGTTCCCAGGGTAACCACTAAGAAAACAGCTCAGAAAATATATAATAAAAGAAACTACAGAATTAAAATGCTGTAATAGAAAACAATTAAAAGAAAGCAGCAATGGAGAAATAGAAAAGTTAAAAAGACATACAGAAAACCAATAGCAAATAGCAGGCAAAAGTCCTACCTTATCAGTAATTACATTGAATGTAAATGGAATAAATACCCATATCAAAAGGCAGAGATCAGCAGAATGGATATTAAAATATGACTCAACTAGGTGCTACCTGCAAGAGAAACACTTAATATTTAAAGATATAAAAAGTTGAAAGTTTTAAAAAATGGGATAAATTGTACCATGAGAGTAACCAAAAGAGTTGAGTTTCTCTAGTTGCAGACTTGCCCCCTCTCACTGAAACTAGAGAAAGCCCATGCACAGCAAAGACCCATTAAATATAACCCATTTAAAATATATATCTGGAAATGAAACAACACTCCTAAAAACCCAGTGGGTCAAAGAAGAAATCACAATAGATACTAGAAAATAGGTGAATGAAAAAAAAAAAAAAAAAAAACAGCATACCAAAATAAATGGGATGCAGCTAAAGCAGTTCTTAGAGGGAAATTTATTATACCTAGAACAGTCTGAAATCAATAACCTAACCATCTATTTCAAGAAACTATAAAAAGAACAGCAAATTAAGCCCAAAGGAAACAGAAGACAGGATATAATGAGAGAAATATGTCGGGGATAGGAAATCAGAGAAAACCCAGCTGAACCAAAAGTTGGGTTTTTTAAGAGTAACAAAATAGACATACCTTTAGCTAGACTGTTCAAGAAAAAGAGAAGACTCAAATTACTAAAATCAAGAATGAAAGACAACTATAAACTTTGAGACCTAAAAAGGAAGCTACAAAAATGGCCAATAAGCACATGAAAAGAAAACAACATTAGTTATTAGGTAAATGCAAATGAAGGCCACAATGATATACCACTTCATAACCACTAGAATGGCTGTGATCAAAAGATAGAGAAAATGTTGATAAGAATATGGAAAAACTGGAACCCTCATATATTATTCTTACAACTGTGGAATGATACAGCCATTTTGGAAAACAGAAGTTGACACAAAAGCTTGTATGTGAATGTTCACAGCAGCATCCTTCATCAAGAGCACACACTACATGATTGCATTTATATGAATCTCCAGGATAGGCAAATGTATTGATATAAAAAAGTAGACTAATGGTTACCTGCATCTGGAAGAGCAGGGGTTAGAAATAGGAATAATTGCTAATGGTTATGGCATTTTTGGGGATGATGAAACTGTTATAAAATTTGATTGAAGATACTCAGAATCACTCAACTTATACTTGAAATGGGTGATTTTATGAAGTGTGAATTATTTCTCAATTCGCTGTTATCTTTAAAAAGTGAATTATTACTATTTATTATGAACCAGGCATTTCATTTCACATTTTTATCCTTATAAAGGTAAGTTATAGAAACCAAATTTTTAACATTTTATAATTTTAATATTTGATAAGAACAGTGTCTCCAAAGATGTATTGTTCTTTTTTCTTTTTTAAAAATAAATTCAGCTGGACAACTTAGCCAGTCGGCACATTTAGCTCTCCAACTACCATATAATGTACTTGGCTTAGGTCGAAGTGCCAATTTTCTTGATCATCTTTATGTTGGTATTCCACGTCCATCTGGAGAGAAGGTGAGTAAAAATTTACAAGTAATCTGTTTTTTAATATTTACTGTTTAAATATTGAATCTAAATATTTTCATTTCCTTTAAAGAATTTTAAAAATTCATTGGTAGTGACTGATCTAAGCTTATCTTACATACAGAACATTATAATTTGAAAATATACCTTAAGACTTCCTACCCCTCTTCTTCCCTGCTTTTTCTCATCATTTTCACCATCTAACATACCAAATATTTTTATTTTTATTACTGTCAGACTCCACCTCAACTTGAATTTTAGTTCCAAAGCAGCATTTGTACTTAACACTTTGAACAGTGCCTGCTACAAAAGAGTGTTCTATAAATACTAGTTGAATTAATGTATCCATAAGACAGAAATATAATCCTTCCCTGAAAAGATGAAGAAATTTTTGCAAATAGGAGCCCTATTTGGAACCTTATATATATAAATTTAGCTTAATCCATACCTAGGATTTCAATTTATTAAAGAATACTTAAGCTTTTTCCTTATTTAGAATAATCATGTTTTTAAAGTGTACTGAATGTTAAATGTTCTTAAATATTCTTTTTCTAGTCTGTACGAAAACAAGAATGGACTGCAATCATTCCAAATTCTCAGCTAATTGTCATTCCATATCCTCCCAACGTTCCTCGAAGGTAATGTCCTTGCTTGAATTGAATTTGGTAAAAATACTGTCAACTCTGAATCATAGACATCTTTTTAAAGCTCTGTTTCTGTTGTGTTCCTATGAGTGTCATCACTTAAGTTTGCTTACAGCAAACTTTAAATGGCTAAACATACCTATACATAAGATCCCTGACATTTTCCACGAAGAACAAATTAGACCTTATTAGAAAAACAGCAGGTTAACTAGGGATTTATACATGTTCTGATTAAATAAGCTGGTCTTCAGTTATTAAATAAGCTGATCTGATGCGAAGAGCTGACTCATTTGAAAAGACCCTGATGCTGGGAAAGATTGAAGGCGGGAGAAGGGGATGACAGAGGATGAGATGGTTGGATGGCATCACCAACTTAATGGGCAAACTCCGGGAGCTGGTGATGGACAGGGAGGCCTAGCGTGCTACAGTCCATGGGGTCGCAAAGAGTCGGACACGACTGAGCAATTGAACTGAACAGAACTCAGCTTACTGGCCATAAATTCTACAATTTTAGGCTGCTGAACTTCACAAGCAATGATCTTTTTAGCAAATGCTTTGAGAAGTGGTTTATGTCCCACAGTGATTAGGCAGAAATTTTGAAGTTCAACACACCCAGGCAAGAAACTCAAATCTACTGCTAGCTGACTAAAACAGGAAGCTATTCCTTGTTGTCTCTGAAGGACTGTACAGTCCATGGAATTCTCCAGTCCAGGATACTGGAGTGGGTAGCCTTTCCTTCTCCAGGGAATCTTTCCAACCCAGGGATTGATCCCAGGTCCACTTGCAGGCAGATTCTTTACCAGCTGAGCCACAAGGGAAGCCCTTCTACACTGTAGAATGGGAGGTAAAATACCTGCCTTACAAGGATGAGGATGAAATGTGCTTACACAGTACCCAGCATATATTGTTTTCAGTGAATGATAGGTATTTTTATCCTTACTAGCAGAAGGCAATGGCACCCCACTCCAGTACTCTTGCCTAGAAAATCCCATGGACGGAGGAGCCTGGAAGCCTGCAGTCCATGAGGGTCGGACACGACTGAGCGACTTCACTTTCACTTTTCACTTTCATGCGTTGGAGAAGGAAATGGCAACCCGCTCCAGCGTTCTTGCCTGGAGAATCCCAGGGACAGAGGATCCTGGTGGGCTGCCGTCTGTGGGGTCGCAGAGAGTCAGACACGACTGAAGCAACGTAGCAGCAGCAAAACATGTTCCTTTTATAATGTAGCATTTAATTCTAAATCTTTATCTGTTCATTTTTCTTTAACTTATTAGGTTGATTCCATTATTTCAAAAAGTAGGTGATAAAGGTATTCATTAACACTTAAATTTCATTGGGAAAAATAGAACTTGTTATTAAGGTCATTCTGATGTCAATATGAAAAAAATAACCTATGAGTATGTGCCTAGTGGCTTATTATATTTCTTCTCAAAATACATGCTACACTGTTTTCTTCTTCCAGTTTTATTGAGATACAATTGACATACAGCACTATGTAAGTTTAAGGTATATGGCATTATGATTTGACTTAGTTACATCATGAAATGGTTATCACAGTAAGTTTAATGAACATCCATTATCTCACATAGGTACAAAGTTAAAAAAACAGAAAAAATATTTTTCTTGTGATAAGAACTCTTAGGATTTACTCTTTTAACAAATTTCATAAATAACATGTGGCAGAGTTAATTCTGTTTATTGTGTTGTACATTACATTCCTAGTATTTGTTTATCTTATAACTGGAAGTTTGTAACTTTTGACTGCCTTCATCCAATTCCCTCCCCTCATACCTCCCATCCCTGGTAACCACAAGTCTGAGCTTTTTCTATGATTTTTTAAAAATAATATAACTGACCTACAACACTATGTTAGTTCCTGTTACACAGTATGTTGTTGTTTAGTCACTAAGTCATGTCTGACTCTTTGTGCCCCATGGACTGCAGCATGCCAGGCTTCTCTGTCTTTTACCATCTCCCGGAGTTTGCTCAGACTCATGTCCATTGAGTCAGTGATGCCATCCATCCAACCATCTCATCCTCTGTCGTCCCCTTCTCCTCCTACCTTCAGTCTTTCCCAGCATCAGTCTTTTCCAGTGAGTCAGTTCTTTGTATCAGGTGGCCAAAGTATTGGAGCTTCAGCTTCAGCATCAATCCTTCCAATGAATGTTCAGGGTTCACTTCCCTTAGGATTGACTGGTTTGATCTCCTTGCTGTCCAAGGGACCCTGAAGAAGCTTCTCCAGCACCACAGTTTGAAAGCATCAATTCTTCCACACTCAGAATACAGAATACAGTGATTCGATGTTTCTGTACATTTCAAAATGATCACCACAGTCAAGTCTGATTACAGTCTGTCATCAAAGACATTACATAAGCATTGACTATATTCCCCACATTGTACATTTCATATCCATGACTCATTTACATTGCAGCTGGAAGTGTGTCCCTCTCAGTCAACCCCACTCATTTCTCACCTTCCCTCTCCCCTCCCTCTCCCCTCTGGCAAACACTTATTTATTCTCTGTAACCCTGTTTTGTTATGTTTGTTCATTTGTCTTATATTTTTTAAATTCCATATAAATGAAATCATACAGTATCTGTCTTTCTCTTTTTTCACTTAGCGTAATACCCTCTAGGTCCATCCATGTTGTCACAAATGGCAAGATTTCATTCTATTTTATGGCTAAGAAATACTCCATTGTGTGTATGTGTATATGTATAAATGTGTGTATGTGGAAAGAGAGTGAGGACTCACGTTCTTCTTTATCCCTTCATCTATCAATGGGTACTTAGGTTGCTTTCACTATCTTGACTATTATATATAATGCCGCAGTGAACATAGGGTTGCATGTATTTTTTCTAATTAATGTTTTCATTTTCTTTGGATAAATACCCAGAAGTGGAACCAAACTACTTAAGAAAACAACTCTATTACAGCATTATGTTTGAAATAAGATAACATCAAAAATGCCAGTTACGGTCTGAGTTCAGACCTTTTTAATGAGTCTATTAAAATTTTGAAATATATAACAAAATGAATCTACACAAAACTATATGAATTATAGTACTTCTAGATCATGTAATATCATGACATAGAACAATCTCTTAAAAAGAGTGGTAAAATAAAAGACAATAAAGGGAAAATGCACTTAGAATATATATAATAAGCAATGATTTGTGATTTTAGAAGATAACTATGCATATACATTTATATATATAGATAGATACATAGATAAGAAACTGAGAAGAATGACTACTTCTGAGTAAGAAACTGAGTATTGGCCTTTTAGTATTTTTTATTACCAAAATTCCTTTATTCATTTTTAATCTATTTTTAAATTAAAACCACCCAAAAAACCTCATGAAAGGACTTTTTCTTAAGTATGAAGTAAGGTACTGAGAATAGTTAACCTCAACTAATTAACAGTATTTAAGGTTTTCTTCCTCTGAGTTTCTGGGAAATTCTGTTATAGCCTTTATTCAATGAGCTCAACATTCTTCATGTTTCTCTTGCTCTTTCTGAAAAACAAATGTTCCTTTCAAATTTATGTACATAATAAAAACCAAATTGATTTTAGTTTGAGGTATACTTTGAGATTTATTGACGAGAGGCTAACTTACGGATCAGTAAATTTAATTATCCCCAAATAAGTCAATCACTGCTTGCAATTTATCAGAATAATTCTTACCTTTATTAAAATTTAAAATGAAAGTATATCCATTATCTATTTTCAGAGAAAACAAAAAGTTCTTTACATATAACCACCTGCAGTGTTGGTGATACAGACTTCAGTTTTAGGTTTTTCATGGTTTTCAAGGGTTTTGAGGGTTTTATGTGGACTGTTTTAGAAGAAAGAGCTAGTTATATTATTTATGCTAATGCTTGTATATTGCCATTGAAGGACTAAAATCATTTTGTAAGAAGTCTCACAGTGCCATTGTAATATTGTAAACCTTCCAATATGACACTTTGCACAAGTACTTATCTACACCTGGGGGACATAGGGTTATTTTACTTAGTCATAGTAAACGTGAATAGGGGTCAAAAACTAAGATACAGAAATCTTATCAAAATCATGTGACAATTTAACCTTAAAGTTCAAGGTTTCAAATTCAACAAGTCAAACAAGACATAAAAAGAATGTCTAAAATTGCCCAAAGTACCCTTAATAAGTTTGTCATAGAGGTGCTGGTGGTTGTTCAGTCACTAAGTCGTGTCTGACTCTGCAACTCCATGAACTGTATGCAGCACGCCAGGCTTCCCTGTCCTTGACTATCTCCTGGAGTTTGCTCAAGAATAATTCTCACAGGAGCAAGGAAAAGTATCAAAGCATCTCAATCAAAAATTCTTTTCTGTTTCATTTCTTTAAGTAAAATCTGAACTCTGCTGGTTTGTCAATATTCTTAACCCTATATAATTTTAATTACTTTTGTTTTACTTGTAATGAATTGGATATAGGTGGAAGAATTAATGAATGACTGAACTGATTATTAATTAATAAGAACTTTTGCTTTTTGGTCACAATAGAATTTTGTTATTTTTAAGTTAAATGTGGAATTTTAATTCTTCTCTTTTCATCTACAGCTGGAGTGCCAAACTGTATCTTACACCAAGCAACATTGTTCTACTTACTGCTATCGCTCTCATTGGTGTCTGTGTTTTCATCTTGGCGATAATTGGCATTTTGCATTGGCAGGAAAAGGTTTGTTCACTTAAATGAAATTTTGATTATTTATAATAGTAATATGTTGCTTTTTTAACATTTTTTAAATTAAAAAACTATCTTTAACTTTTTCACATGACTAAGATTTTCTGATTTTTCAAGTTCTGTCCATATTATTGATGATAATTTCTTTCATCTCCTTAAGTTACTAATGTCTCAGTGATTCCTACAAATCAAAGAAAACTATGTATTTTAAAATTCTGATACTACACAAAAGTAATAAAGTGAATACCCTCAAATCAACAGGTATATCAAAATGCTTAATTAGAAGTAATTTCATAATGGCCTTAAAAACAATAATCATTTCTTAAATGAACCTGTGTTCATTATTTACTGTTAATAATAAAGCCATGGACTTTTCTTCCAGGGAATAGTAGCTATCTGTTTATAAACAATTAGAGCAGAGAGAGTTTAGGTGGGAAGTAACAGGGTGATAAACATCCTTGCCATCTATTAATACCAGGCATGCTTTGCATTAAACAAGACTGATTTCTGTTCTATAGTATAACACCATAAATAATAATTAAAAACAAAACTCCAGACGTATAATTTTATATAATGTTAATGAGGAGAAACAAAAGGCTTTCATATAAATTTATTAGTTATTTAGATATAAAGAGGAAAAGTTAATTTCTATTTGTATATGAATTCATTACACAACTAGGAGGTTCCAAAAATGTTCTCCAAAAAGGGCTTCTTTGTCACAAAGATGTCTTCCTTTTTTGCACCTATTCCCTTTAGACTGTTATGCTTATAATGATCATTTTTTAACTAAAATTACCATCTGTTTTATGTTACCAGTTTTAACTATGAAAGAGAATATATTATTGTTCTAATAAATGTTCATAGGTTTGTCTGTCCAAAAAAATCACTCCTTCCATATAAAAAATGATAACAAAGTTACATATTCAGTTGCAACTTAAGAAGATAGATCATGGCAGAAACCAACACAACACTGTAAAGCAATTATCCTCCAATTAAAAATAAATGTTTAAAAAAGAAGAGGTAAGATCAGAGGTGACCCTAATTTACTTTCATCTGAAGTTTCAGAACATAGTATGAAATATTATATAGCTCTAGACCTATGAAGGAAAAGAAATTAATTTTATTAATTTTACAATAGGTCTGATTACAGTATAAACAGACTCACAATGATGATACAGTGGCTAAAAACTAAAGTTTTAAATACAAGAATGGATCGAAATACATATTTGTAAACTGCCTCTTCCTGTGGTACTGTGGTTCTTCTTCCCCTTGGACCACTTCTCTTTCACCTATTGGCTGTTCTTTCTGCCACAGTGTCTGCCCTATGCCCTCTTCTTTATACACATTCCCCTGCCACTTTCAGCGCACTTCAGTCACTCAGTCTTGTCCGACTCTTTGCGGCCCCATGAACCCCAGCATGCCAGGCTTCCCTGTCCATCACCAACTCCCAGAGTCCACCCAAACCCATGTCCATTGAGTCAGTGATGCCATCCAACCATCTCATCCTCTGTCGTCCCCTTCTCCTCCTGCCCTCAATCTTTCCCAGCATCAGGATCTTTCCCAATGACTCAGTTCTTTGCATCAGGTGGCCAAACTACTGGAGTTTCAGTTTCAACATCAGTCCTTCCAATGAACACCCAGGACTGATCTCCTTTAGGATGGACTGGTTGGATCTCCTTGCAGTCTAAGGGACTCTCAAGAGTCTTCAACACCACAGTTCAAAAGCATCAATTCTTCGGCGCTCAGCTTCTTTACAGTCCAACTCTCACATCCATACATGACCACTGGAAAAAGCATAGCCTTGACTAGACGGACCTTTGTTGACAAAGTAATGTCTCTGCTTTTGAATATGCTGTCTAGGTTGGTCATAACTTTCCTTCCAAGGAGTAAGTGTCTTTTAATTTCATGGCTGCAATCACCTGCCACTTTAGTTTTATCTAAAATCATGGCATGAGCTATCCTCAGATATGCCCAGCCTTCAGTTCAGTCGCTCAGTCGTGTCGGACTCTTTGTGACCCCATGAACCGCAGCATGCCAGGCCTCCCTGTCCATCACCAACTCCCAGAGTTCACCCAAACCCATGTCCATTGAGTCGGTGATGCCATCCAGCCATCTCATCCTCTGTTGTTCCCTTCTCCTCCTGCCCTCATTCTTTCCCAGCCTTCATCTCTCTCTAAAGCTCCCTCCTTCCAACTGTCACCATGACACTTCTACCCAGATCGATTACAAACAACTTAAAACTAGTTTCTTTCTTACTCACTACAGGATTTACCAGTTGCCCTCCTGTATGTGCCTTCATACAATCTCTGAAGCTGACTCCACTTCTGAATTCCTTACATCAGTACTTTAATTTAGTTGAGTTCAACTCCTTGTTACATCCTCCCTGTCCTCCCAAATTCCATTCTCTCCCCTCCACTCCATTTATCACAATGCTGCCAGATTACTCATCTTTTAGTCTTAATCATGTCACTCCTCTGCTCAAAAACCTTTGGTGCCTACCCCCTGCCTAAAATGTGTAACCCACTAGCCTAGCCTTCATGGTACAGTCTTCTTGTGACTCCACCATACACTTTTCCAACCTTTCTCTTACTAGTTGCTTCCATACATCCCATGCTCCTGCCAGATTTCCCAGGATTTTCCTGCTCTTCCCCCATCTTATAGTGAATGTCCCTCTTAATTTCCATAAATGCTGTCTTTCAAAGCTTTCCCTTTCATCATGCCAACCAAAAGTAATCTCTCAGAATTTTGGTAACATTTTTCAGCTTTTATCCTGAAAGAGTTACTGCTTATGTTTTAGTAACATTTTTCAATTTTTATCCTGAAATAGAGTTATTTAGTATGTTTTTAGTATGTTTTTCATTCTAGGCTTTAATAAACTCCATGAGAGCAAGATATAAAACTGAGGAGTTTTCTAATCCCTCAAAATTCCAAGTACATGGGACTTAACCTAGTGGTCGAGTAGTTAAGAATCCATCTTCCACTGCAGGGGGCACAGGTTCCATTCCTGGTCAAGGAACCAATATCCCAATGCAAAATCAATAGGTTAACCCCAAAATAATTAATGCACTTTAATATAATTAGATTCAGCAGTATTAAGAACGGGAAAAATGTAATAGTTGATTCCATTCTTAAAAATCTAATGTTTACTCCTACTTTCAAATAAATAATACATAACAAACTAAGCTTTTAAGGAACAATGCTTGTTGGTTTTTTAAATTCAATTTAAGAGATCATTAATTATAGAATAACTACTGTAAACTATAAAAATATTTCATAAGATTATTGCATAATAAAATCACACTTTTACCTACTAATTGCTGAGGGCTTTTTTAATTAACCATTTCATATTTCAGAAAGTCTTTGACATTTTCTTATCATTTATAAACCAGTCTAAAATTCTTTTTCAGAAAGCAGATGATAGAGAAAAACGACAAGAAGCTCATCGATTTCATTTTGATGCTATGTGACTTGCCTTTACTACTGCATAATGGAACAGCTATTCACTTGATTAACTGAAATGCTAAACTTGGCTTATAGAATAAAATAGGAGATTTTGACTATTACTGATAAATGATACATCCCTTGGTAATTATTGGAAAATGTTCAAATAAATATGGCCTGAATGTGTTACAAGGTCTTTTTTTAAAGTACTTTGTTTACAGTAGTTTGGTTCTTTTTTCACTTGTGCTGTACATTTTTTTCCCTTTGTGGAATGTGTTGCATGTACTCAGGTGTTTATGTATTTATAATCTTATTAGAATAATGATGATGGGAAAAGACGTGTAAATAAAAATTATTTAAATGAGCAAGGTTTTTTGTGTTCCACTTGAATCAGTCTTGCTTCTTAGTCTAACAATGCAAATTATACTTCTGTGACTGTATCATAGGTAAGTTCTTAACCGTTCACCCTCATGATAGCAGGTGAGGGGTCTTTCACTGATGTCATACAATATAGTGGTTGGGTACTCTGGCTTTGGAACCACAGTCAGGCTTGCTTTAAACTCTTGGTCACACCATTTACAAGCTGTTTGCTGAACTTGGCTAACTGCTTAAGCCTGTTTTCTTGTTTATAAACAGAGCTAATACTATTACACAGTTGAGTTATAATATACATTAGATAGGATAATGTATACAAAGTACATAGCTTGGTGCCTAGCACAGAGTAAGGTTTCAATACGTGGTAGTTGTCGTTACAATTATTCTTAAATCATTTTTTACAGACTTCTGCAACTAATTATCAAAATATATAGACTTCATAGGATTTTCTTTTCAGGTATTTGGAAATCATAGTCTTAGGAAAGCCTAAACTCTTCATGGTTGACACCCTATATAAAGGTTTATTACTTTCTTATATTAACTGAAAATTATAATACCCTTCAAGAATTAATGTGCCCCAGTAATTTTCATTTGAACATAGATCCTTATCACATGGTAGTGAAAAGCATTTGATTTCTTGAAACATCTGGGAATGCAAATCTTCAATCACATTTCTATTCTCAAACGCTTGTAAGAGTCTGTAATTTACATTCAGACTTCAATGCAAATTTTTGTGAACTTCATCAAAAAGTTGCATCTAAGTTTATATGTCAGTGCTAATAACTTCCTAACATGCAAACGAACATATGATGGATATAAAATATAAAAACTTGTTTGAAAACAATTTTGTTCGTGTTACTTTTTTTTCTTACAGTTTACTGAGAATGGCGTGTGTATAAGTGGTTTACTTTATGTACCTAAGCATGGCTTTGTTTACCTAAGTCTTCTAATAAATATTCTGTATTGAAACAAAGTAGTTTGGGGAATGTGTAAATAATTACTTTGGCCCATGATAAGCCTTAGAGGTTATGAGGTCCACGCTAGACAGGCATCTCCCAACTATAATACCCAGTTAAATTCACTAAACCTTCATCAGCCTACAACACTGTGCCAGGCTCTGTTTTACACTGTCCTTAAAGACAGGTAGGTTTAGTATCTATTATCTGATACAGCATGAGTTTTAAAACTCATTGCAGTCAGAGTCTATGAGGAATAGTGTTACAGGCAAATGAAATATTAATGACAAAAATACAATCAGTGACTTTTTGTTTCTGTATCTTGATACTAACCTTCAATGCAACATCAATGCCACTCATTAAGGGACGGCAAGTAAATGTCACAAGGGTCAGCTGAATTAAATACAGCTGACCCTTGAGCAAAATGGGTTTGAACTGCACAAGTCCTCTTAAAAGTGGGTTTTTCAGTACTTACGTACTGCAGTAGTACACAGTTGGTTGAATCTGCAGATGCAGAATCTCAGATACAGAAACCCAACAAGAAAGTTACACTTGGATATTTGTGTAGAAGGTCAGCACACACACTGTTCAAGAGTGTAGTGGAAAGAGCACAAGACTTTGAGGTCAAACTAATCAGGATTCAGAGCCTAACTCCCATTTTGTGACTTTTAGTCAATCACTTTACCTCTTTGAGCTCTGGTTTCATACTGAGTGGTACCCACCCTAAAAAAACTATTTTGAGTTTTAAGTAGCAATATGTGCACAGAAGATACTTGAAAAGTGCTGGTTCTTTTCTTCTCTCCCACTTCCCATTGCAGAGACAAACAATAACTTAACATTTTGACTCTCTTCCACTGACCTATACTTACATAATCCTCCTCCTCTGGGGAACTCGGAGTAATCAAGACTTAATAACCATTTGAAGATAACAATCACATGCAAACTTTTTTTTACTGTGCTTCAGTTTACCGCATTTCACAAATATTTTGTTGTTTTAAAAACTGGATGTTTGTGGCAACCCTGCATTGAGTAAGTCTATTGGTGCCATTTTCCAACAGCATTTGCTCACTTGATGTCTCTGTGTCACATTTTGGTAATTCTTGCAATATTACAAATTTTTACATTATCGTTATAGTGACTTGTGATCAGTGATTTTTTTTTTTACATTACTATTATAACTGGGGTTTGTTTTTTGTATTCTTAAGGTATGTACATTGTCTTTTTCTTTTTTGCTGTTTTTTTTTTTAATTTATTTTTTGCCACACCATGGGGTATGTGGGATCTTAGTTCCCTGATCAGGGGTCCAACCTTCATCCCCTGCATTGGAAACATGGAGTCTTAACCACAGGGAAGTCCCTAGGATGTACAGTGTCTTTAAAAAGACATAATGCTATTACATAATGCTATACTGTATAGACTGCAATATAGTGTAAACAATGAGAAACCAAAAAAGTTCATGAGACTTGCTTTACCATGATATTCTCTTCATTGGGGTGGTCTGGAACCAAACCCATAATATCTCCAAGACATACCTATACTTGCAAATACAATAAATACATTGTTGTTAACACACCATTTATTTGGACTAACCCTTTATATTTCTCCATCTACCAGCCAAAAAAACTATTTTCAGAAACTTAATTCTCAAATAGTTTCTCCAAGAAGGCCTCAGGATTAAAGATAATAACTTATGAACATACTTTTTATACTCTCCCTACTCTTGATACAGTAGGAAGCTATTACAACTAGATATACCTAGAGATTCACCCTCAGATTAAATATCCATAAATCTGTGACGTGCATCTCTACTAAAGACAATGGTTACTAAACCAGCAAAGGTAAAAGTGAACTGGCATCAAAGATACAGCCTTTTCAAGCAGAGAAATCCAATAGCAAAATGTTTCAAGATAGAAGAAAAATAAAATCACTAAGGATACTAGATTAAGTTATTTTGGAAAAACTAAAAATAATTTTACATATCACTAAAAATAAGATCACCAAGATAAATTAAGACAGATTTATACAAAGGTCCAGTGAATTCATATAGTAATTGCAAAAAAAATGAGTTTTATTCCATGTTTCAATTTTTTTTTCCTTTTGTTCTTTAGAAGATCTTAAAGAATAAAAGTCAGGAAATACTAATTTTTACAAATAGCTAGAACTGACTACTCAAAACTCAAAAACTTGAAATGTGTCCAAGAGACCCTGATTACTGAGGCTTAAGTTATGATTTTTGTTCAGCTGCTAAGTCCTGTCCGACTCTGTGACCTCATGGACTGCAGCATGCCAGGCTCCCCTGTCCCCTACTATCTCCTGGAGATCGCTCAAATTCATGTGCATTGAGTCAGTGATGCTACCTAACCATCTCATCCTCTGCCACCCCCTTCTCCTTTTGCCTTCAATCTTTCCCAACAGCAGGGTTTTTTCTGAGTCGGCTCTTCGCATTGGTGGCTAAAATATTGGAGCTTCAGCATCAGTCCTTCCAATGAATATTCAGGGTTAACTTCCTTTAGGATTCATTGGTTTGATCTCCTTGCAGTTCAAGGGACTCAAGAGACTTCTCCAGTACCACAATTGGAAAACAATTCTTTGGTGCTCAGCCTTCTTTATGGTCCAACTCTCACATCCATATATGACTACTGGAAAAACCATAGGTTTGACTCTACAGACTGTGAGCAAAGTGATGTCTCTGCTTTTTAATACACAATCTAGGTTTGTCATAGCTTTCCTTCTAAAGAGCAAGTATCTTCTAATTTCATGGCTGTCACCACCATCTGCAGTTTTTCTGCAGCCTAGGAAGATAAAATCTATCACTATTTCCACTTTTTTCCCCATCTATTTGCCATGAAGTGATAGGACTGGATGCCATGATCTTAGTTTTTTGAATGTTGAGTTTTAAGCCAGCTTTTTCACTCTCTCCTCTCTCACCCTCATCAAGAGGCTCTTTAGTTCCTCTTCACTTTCTGCCATTAGAGTGGTATCATTTGCAGATCTGAGGTTGTTGATTACCTCCCAGAAGTTTTGATTCCAGTTTGTGATTCATCCAGCCTAGCATTTTGCATAATATACTCTGCATAGAAGTTAAATAAGCAGGGTGACAATATACAGTAGTCCTTTTCCAATTTTGAACCAGTCAGTTGTTCCATGTCCAGTTCTAACTGTTGATTCTTGACTCATACAGATTTCTCAGGAGACAGGTAAGGTGGTCTGGTATTCCCATCTCTTGAAGAATTTTCCACAGTTTGTTGTGATCCACACAGCCAAAGACTTTCACATGATCAATGAAGTAGATGTTTTTCTAGAATTCCCTTGCTTAGCAATTTGATCTCTGTGCCTCTGCCTCTTAAAAACCAGTTTGCACACCTGGAAATTATCTCAGTTTATGAACTGCTGAAGCCTAGATTGAAGGATTTTGAGCATAACCTTGCTAGCATGTGAAATGAGAGCAACTGTACACTAGTTTGAACATTCTTCGGCATTGCCCTTCTTTGGGATTGGAATAAAAACTGACCTTTTCCAGTCCTATGGCCATTGTTGATTTTTCCAAATATGCTGACATATTGAATGTAGTACTTTAAGAGGATCATCTTTTAGGGTTTTAAATGGGATTTTAAATAAGCTAGGATCAGATCAGATCAGTTGCTCAGTCATGTCCGACTCTTTGCGACCCCATGAATCGCAGCACGCCAGGCCTCCCTGTCCATCACCAACTCCCGGAGTTCACTCAGACTCACGTCCATCGAGTCAGTGATGCCATCCAGCCATCTCATCCTCTGTCATCCCCTTCTCCTCCTGCCCCCAATCCCTCCCAGCATCAGAGTCTTTTCCAGTGAGTCAACTCTTCACATAAGGTGGCCAAAGTACTGGAGTTTCAGCTTTAGCATCATTCCTTCCAAAGAAATCCCAGGGCTCATCTCCTTCAGAATGGACTGGCTGGATCGCCTTGCAGTCCAAGGGACTCTCAAGAGTCTTCTCCAACACCACAGTTCAAAAGCATCAATTCTTCGGCACTCAGCCTTCTTCACAGTCCAACTCTCACATCCATACATGACCACAGGAAAAACCATAGCCTTGACTAGACAAACCTTTGTTGGCAAAGTGGTAACTCCTTAGTATAACAGTGAACTAATGAGCTTCCCTGGCAGGTCAATGGTAGAGAATCTGTCTGCCAATGCAGGGAATATGTGTTCAGTCCCTGGTTGGGGAAGATCCCACATGCTACAGAGCAGCTAAGCCACAACTATTGAGCCTGTGCACTACAGCCCAGGAGCCACAATTACTGATACCAACATGCTCTAGGGCAGTGCTTCCCAATGAGAAGCCTAAGCACTGCAACTAGAGATTAGCCCCTACTCACCGCAACTAGAGAAAAGCCAGCGCAGCAATGAAGACCTAGCACAGTCAAAAATAGTGAATTGGGATGACCCAGAGGGATGGTATGGGGAGGGAGGTGGGAGGGGGGTTCAGGATGGGGAACACATACACCTGTGGCAGATTAATGTTGATGTATGGCAAAACCAATACAATATTGTAAAGTAATTAGCCTCCAATTAAAATAAATTTAAAAAAAAGACCTACCACAGTCAAAAAATAGTGAATTAAAGTTAACCAGCCCTTGTGACGACTTGCAGCCTATTTGCATCACCTAGCCAGTTATTTTAAAAGACTAATAAAACAGATAATAGATTAGGAGTGCTCTTGGTCAACACTTGTACTGAAGAAAGGAAGGAAGCAAAACTGGGCAGAGGTAGAAATCAAGTTGTGATGCATTCTCAGTGAAATGCCTCATACAGTGCTACAGTGAGTATTGAGATAGGATGCCTACCTCTGTTTCCTAACCTGTCCTAAGTTAGGGTAAGAAGGCTGGGCATTTATACCCACCACATTCATCAGTTATTGGCTATAGGCTGTCCCAAGAGCCTCTGTCAAGGAAAACAAAGCAGGCAGAAATAACAAACATCAGAAATGATAAAGAAGATCTAACTATAAAGTATACATTAAAAATCGGAAGAGGTTAAGAACAATTTTATACCAATGAATTTGAAAGTTAACAAAACAGACCAATTCCTATGAAAACATACTAAAACAGATTCAAACAGAAAACCTGATTACTTCTCTGGTAGGTGCTATGATGTCCAGATCCTCCTTCAAAAATAAAGGATTTATTATCCTAATTTCTGAGAGTGCCTTCAATAGATGGCTGTCAGCCCCTTTGGGGCACTGCATTAGCTAAAGAGAGTAGACTCAACTAAGATCACTCCTCTCTTCTTGACACAGAAATCCTAAATGTGTATGAAATAAATATATAAAGCAAAACAGACACATAAGGAGAAAGAGACACACCCCAATTTAGGTTGGAAATGTCAATTCCCTTCTATAGTGAGTAATAGAAAATGTAGGCAGGAACTCAGAAAATTTAGAGATGACCTGAAAAGCATTACCAATCAAGTTAACCTAATGAAGTAGAAAACACTTCAACAAGAGCAAAATACAGAGTTGCCGTATATGCACACTGAACATTCACTAAAAGAGATACTAATCTGGGCTATAAAAGAAACCTCCCCAAATTTAAAAGCACAGAAATTATACAAAGGTCCTCAGACTAAAACTGAACTAAATTAAAGAGACACCTGGAAAACACTCAAACATCAGAAATTAATGCACTTTAAAATAACCATGGGATTAATGAAGAAGTTGCAAAGGAAATTTTTTAAAGTTTTTAACGAAATAAAAATACAACATAAAATTTGTAGGAGACAGAGAAGGCAGAGCTTAAAGGGAAATGTATAGCATTAAATGCATATATTAAGAAAGAAAAAAGATCTAAAATCAGTAACCTAAGCTTCCACCTTAACTAGATTAAAAAAAAAAAGATTAAATCTAAAGCAAACAGAAGATAGAAGAAAATTATTAAAGCAGAAATCAATAAAAAGATGGCTCTTTGAAACGATCAATAATATTGATATACCTCAAACCAGGGGGAAAAAGGAATAGACACAAATAACCAATATAATGAACAAAATGGAAGACATCACTACAGATTCCACTGACATTAAAAGCGTACTTTTTTAAAAATATGAGGAATTATCTATGCCCATGAATTCAATAAATTAGATTAAATGGACCAATTCCTTAAAAGATTTGTTGTTGTTCAGTCACAAGTCATGACCGACTGACTCATTGTGACCCCAACAGATTGTAGCATGCCAGGCTCCTCTGTCCTCTACTACCTCCCAGACTTTGCTCAAATTCATGTCCAGAATGTTGGTGATGCTATCTAGCCATCACTTCTCTGCTGCACCTTTCTCCTTTTGCCTTCAATCCTTCCCAGTATCAGGCTCTTTTCCAGTGAATCAGCTCTTTGCATCAAGTTGCCAAAGTACTGAAGCTTCAGTTTCAGCAACAGTCCTTCCAATGAATATTCAGGCCTGGTTTCCTTGAGGACTGACTGGCTTGATCTCCTTAAAGTCCAAGGGACTCTCAAGAGTCTTCTCCAACACCACAATTGGAAAGCATCAATTCTTCAATGCTCAGCCTTTTTTATGGTCCAATTCTCACATCTGTACATGACTACTGGAAAAATCATAGCTTTGACTATATGGACCTTTGTTCGCAAAGTGATGTGTCTGATTTTAATATACTGTCTAGGTTTGTCAGAGCTTTCCCTGAGTAAACATCTTTTAATTTCATGGCTGCAGTCACCATCCACAGTGATTTTGGAGCCCAAGAAAAGAAAATCCTTCACTGCTTCCAATTTTTCCCCTTCTATTTGCCATGAGGTGATGGGACTGGATGCCATGATCTTAGTTTTCTGAATGTTGAGTTTCCAGCCAGTTTTTTCACTCTCCTCTTTTACCCTCATCAGGAGGCTTTTTAGTTCTTCTTCACTTTCTGCCATTGATACAAACTACCAAAACACACATAAGCAGAAATCAATAAACACTATATCTATTTTTTAAAGTTAAATTTTCATATTAAAAACAAACTTTCCACCAAAGAAAACTCAATGGAGCAGATGGTTTCACTGGCAAATTTTACAAACATCTAAGAAATAATACCTATTCTATCCAGCATCTTGAAGAAAAAGAAGAGGAAGGAATATTTCATAACTCTTTTTAAAAGGTCAATATTTTCCTAATGCTAAAACCAGACAAAGACATTATAAGAAAACAAAACTACAGGCCAATATCCCTCATAACACCAATATAAAAATCCTCAACAAAACAGTAGCAAATTTTGTGCACAAATACATAAAATAGATAATATATCATTACCAAGTGTTTTTCATCCCAGAATGCAAAACCAGTTCACTGTTTGAAGGGGAAGAAAGCAATATAATTTACCATACTATTAAGTCAGAAAAACCGTTTTATTCTCTCAATAGACACAGAAAGATAATTTGACAAAATCTAACATCCACTGTCAATTTTTTTTAAAAAACTAAGTAAACTATGAATAGAACCTCCCGAACCTATTAAAGGGAATTACTAAAAAAGAAAAATAAACTACAGCTAACACATACTTAATGGTGGGAGACCGAATGCTTTCCCTCTAAGATTAGGAACAAGGTAAGGATGTCCTCTCCCACTGATAATTTTTACCGTAATACAGGAAATCTTTTTTTTATATCTGTTTTAATATAAGGTCTTCTGTGTACGAGACAGCAAAAGAGACACTGATGTATAGAACAGTCTTATGGACTCTATGGGAGAGGAGAGGGTGGGAAGATTTGGGAGAATGGCATTGAAACATGTATAATATCATGTAAGAAACGAGTTGCCAGTCCAGGTTCGATGCAGGATACTGGATGCTTGGGGCTAGTGCACTGGGACGACCCAGAGGGATGGTATGGGGAGGGAGGAGGGAGGAGGGTTCAGGATGGGGAACACATGTATACCTGTGGCAGATTCATTTTGATATTTGGCAAAACTAATACAATTATGTAAAGTTTAAAAATAAAATAAAATTAAAAAAAAAAAGAAATATAGTTGATTTACCATATTGTGCTAGAAACCTTAATTAAAGTAATAAGCCAAGAAAAGAAAAGAAAAGGCATACGGACTGGAAAGGAAGAAATAAAACAGTCCCTATTAGCAGATGACACAGTAGTCTAGAAAATCTATACACACACACACACAAGCTCCTAGAACTAAGTGAATTCAGCAAGTTCAGCAGGATACGAGGTCAACACAAAAAATCAATCATATTCCTATATAAATGCCATGAGCAATTGGAAATTGAAAGTCTTTTAAATATCACTTAAAATAGATCCCCAAAATGAAATTCTTATGTATAAATATAACAAAGCATGCATAGGATCTATATGCTGAAATCTATGAAAGAGCGATGGAAGAAATAAAGGAAGACATAAAAGTAAAGACACTGCGTTCATAGACTGGAAGATCCAACCTAGTAAAGATGTCAACACTCCCCAAAGTGACCTATAGATTTAACAACATCCCTATCAAAATTCCAACAGTATTTTTTGGACATAGATAAGATGATTATAAACTTTATATGAAAGAGTAAAGGAGCTAGAACAGTTTCAAATAATTTTGGAAAAGATGGCAAAGTTGAAGGTCAAACTCCTGATTTTAAGACTTATTATGAAGCTATAATAATCAGGATAATGTGGCACTTGCAAAAAGACAGACACATAGATCAATGGAACAAAAAAGAAAGTCCAAAAATAATCCCACACAAATACAGCTGTTTGATCGTTGACAAAAGTTTAAAAGTAGTTCAGTGGAACATGGTCTTTGAAATAAACATTACTGTTAGAATATTTGGTCATATGGCAGTTCTATTTCCAGTTTTTTAAGGAATCTCCACACTCTTCTCCATAGTGGCTGTAATAGTTTGCATTCCCACCAACAGTGTAAGAGGGTTCCCTTTTCTCCACACCCTCTCCAGCATTTATTGCTTGTAGACTTTTGGATCGCAGCCATTCTGACTGGCGTGAAATGGCCCTAACCCTAACCTTATTGTGGTTTTGATTTGCATTTCTCTGATTATGAGTGATGTTGAGCATCTTTTCATGTGTTTGTTAGCCATCTGTATGTCTTCTTTGGAGAAATGTCTACTTAGTTCTTTGGTCCATTTTTTGATTGGGTCGTTTATTTTTCTGGAATTGAGCTGCAGGAGTTGCTTGTATATTTTGAGATTACTTGTTTGTCAGTTGCTTCATTTGCTATTATTTTCTCCCATTCTGAAGGCTGTCTTTTCACCTTGCTTATAGTTTCTTTTGCTGTGCAGAAGCTTTTCATTTTAATTAGGTCCCATTTGTTTATTTTTGCTTTTATTTCCAATATTCTGGGAGGTGGGTCATAGAGGATCCTGCTGTGATGTATGTCGGAGAGTGTTTTGCCTATATTCACCTCTAAGATTTTTATAGTTTCTGGCTGGGCATACACACCAAGGAAACCAGAATTGAAAGAGACACATGTACCCCAATGTTCATCGCAGCACTGTTTATAATAGCCAGGACATGGAAGCAACCTAGATGTCCATCAGCAGATGAATGGATAAGAAAGCAGTGGTACATATACACAATGGAGTATTACTCAGCCATTAAAAAGAATCCATTTGAATCAGTTCTAATGAGGTGGATGAAACTGGAGCCAATTATACAGAGTGAAGCCAGCCACAAAGAAAAACACCAATACAGTATACTAACGCATATATATGGAATTTAGAAAGATGGTAACGACCACCCTGTATGTGAGACAGCAAAAGAGACACAGATGTATAGAACAGTCTTTTGGACTCTGTGGCAGGGGCATGGGGGGATGATTTGGGAGAATGGCATTAAAACATGTATGATATCATATAAGAAGAAAAATAAGTAAATATAGCAGCATGTAAAACAAACAAACAAAAAAAAAGAATATCTGGTCATCCATATGCAAAGAAACGGAGAAGGCAATGGCACTCCACTCCAGTACTCTTGCCTGGAAAATCCCATGGATGGAGGAGCCTGGTAGGCTGCAGTCCATGGGGTCGCTAAGAGTCGGACATGACTGAGCGACTTCACTTTCACTTTTCACTTTCATGCACTGGAGAAGGAAATGGCAACCCACTCCAGTGTTCTTGCCTAGAGAATCCCAGGGACGGGGGAGCCTGGTGGCTGCCGTCTATGGGGTCACACAGAGTCGGACACGACTGAAGTGACTTAGCGTAGCATAGCATAGCATGCAAAGAAAAAAAAGAACCTTGACCTAAACCTCACACCTCATAAAATAATTAACTCAAAATGGATTATAACCTTAAATGCAAAACATAAAACTATCAAACTTTTAGA
This sequence comes from Bos indicus x Bos taurus, assembly GCF_003369695.1. Classification (NCBI taxonomy): domain Eukaryota; kingdom Metazoa; phylum Chordata; class Mammalia; order Artiodactyla; family Bovidae; genus Bos; species Bos indicus x Bos taurus. The sequence continues at coordinate 50,245,941 of NC_040093.1, forward strand.
AGAAAACATACAACAATACCTTCATGAACTACAGTAAGCAAAGAGTTCTTAGAAATAAGACCAATAGTATGATCCATAAAAGAAAACAGTCTAAATTTAAAATCATTTTCTTTGCCAAAAACACTTTCAAGAGAATGAACAAGCTACATATGCAACGGAAATATTTGCAAATCATATATTCAATAACAGACATATCCAGAATGTATAAAATGTAAAAGAACTCTCAAAACTAAATAACCCAGTTTAAAAGTGAGAAAGAATTTGGACACTTCCCCCAAAGAAGATATATGAATAGCAACTAAGCTCATGAAAAGACACTCAACATCATTTGCTATTAGGGAAATGAATATTAAGACCATGGAAAGATACCACTACATGCCTATTACTGTACCAAGAGACTTGCATTTGTTTCAGTTTTAGTAAAGAGGATTAAACATAAAGTAAACATCTTTCAAAATGATATTCTGGCTTTTAAGAAAAAGATACATATACGTTAACAATGTTATTCTAAAATATATCATTACAGCCTAAGTTTCTCAAGTAAATGGATGACCAGAAATCTTCCTGATAAAGTTGAAATACTTAAGCACTGTTAGAATATAACGTTTCTTAAAATTTTTCTTGCTTTGCAATTATACTAAGCAGAAATTTGAAAACAAGTTTCAGTTCAGTCGCTCAGTCGTGTCTGACTCTTTGCAACCCCATGAATCACAGCACGCCAGGCCTCTCTGTCCATCACCAACTCCCGGAGTTCACTCAAACTCATGTCCATCGAGTCGGTGATGCCATCCAGCCATCTCATCCTCTGTCGTCCCCTTCTCCTTCTGCCCCCAATCCCTCCCAGCATCAGGGTCTTTTCCAATGAGTCAACTCTTCCCATAAGGTGGCCAAAGTACTGGAGTTTCAGCTTCAGCATCAGTCCTTCCAATGAACACCGAGGACTGATCTCCTTTAGGATGGACTGGTTGGATCTCCTTGCAGTCCAAGGGACTCTCAAGAATCTTATCCAACACCACAGTTCAAAAGCATCAATTCTTTGGCACTCAGTTTTCTTCACAGTCCAACTCTCACATCCATACATGACCACTGGAAAAACCATAGCCTTGACTAGACGGACCTTTGTTGGCAAAGTAATGTCTCTGCTTTTGAATATGCTATCTAGGTTGGTCATAACTTTCCTTCCAAGGAGTACACATCTTTTAATTTCATGGCTGCAGTCACCATCTGCAGTGACTTTGGAGCCCAAAAAAATAAAGTCTGACACTGTTTCCACTGTTTCCCCATCTATTTCCCATGAAGTGATGGAACCAGATGCCATGATCTTCGTTTTCTGAATGTTGAGCTTTAGGCCAACTTCTTCACTCTCCTCTTTCACTTTCATCAAAAAGGCTCTTTAGTTCCTCTTCACTTTCTGCCATAAGGGTGGTGTCATCTGCATATCTGAGGTTATTGATATTTCTCCTAGCAATTTTGATTCCAGCTTATGCTTCTTCCAGCCCAGTTTCTCATGATGTACTCTGCATAAGTTAAATAAGCAGGGTGACAATATACAGCCTTGACGTACTCCTTTTCCAAATTGGAACCAGTCTGTTGTTCCATGTCCAGCTCTAACTGTTGCTTCCTGACCTGCATACAGGTTTCTCAAGAGGCAGATCAGGTGGTCTGGTATTCCCATCTCTTGAAGAATTTTCCACAGTTTATTGTGATCCACACAAAGGCTTTGGTATAGTCAATAAAGCATAAATAGATGTTTTTCTGGAACTCTCTTGCTTTTTGCACGATCCTGCAGATGTTGGCAATTTGCTCTCTGGTTCCTCTGCCTTTTCTAAAACCAGCTTGAACATCTGGAAGTTCACGGTTTAGGTGACATCATTACCACATGACCTGGTTTTGACTCCCTGGAGATAAGCCTTCTTCAATATCATTGGCACAGGGATAATTTCGGTCTATGACTGTATGGACTGAACTGCCTTTCCCCCCACCCAAATCCTTATGTTGAAGCTCTAACCCAAAATGTGATTATATTTGGAGATAGGGGCTTTAAGAATGTAATTAAGGTTAAATGAGGTTATAAGAGTAGGATCTTAATACAATCTGACTGATATTCTTATAAGAAAAGGAAAAGACATGAGTTTGTGGCTATGTGAAAACATAGCAAGAAGTCTGCAGTCTGCAAGCCAGGAAGAGAGGTCTCACCAGAAACCAACCCTACTGGTACCCTAATATTGGACTTCTAGCCTTCAGAACTGTGAGAAAATAAATTTCTATTGTGTAGGTCACCTAGTCTATAACATGTAGTTATGAGAACCCAAGCCAACTAATTCAATAAACTAAAAAATATCTTCCTCTTTTCCTTCCTTTAAAAACCCCACTGAAATCTTCATATACTGAACTCTTCATACAATGAGATTCTATATGATTTTGCTTTTCACTAAATTTCATCATTGTAGTCATACGTGCACACTGTATGTGCACATACAAAAAAACAGTATAAGACAAACCCCCCCCCCTTTTTTTTTTTTACTACGAATAGATTTTCTATGTATCAGTTTGGTTATGTGTCAATTCCTATATCTTCCTTAGTTATGGTATATCTCTGTATTAGTCTGCTCAGGCTGCAGTAACAAAATGTTATAGATTAAGTGACTGAAGCAACATTTATCTTCTCACAGTTCTGGAGGCTGGAATCCCTGATTAAGGCTCTAGCCAATTTGGTTTCTTCTAAGAGGGCTTGCAGGCTGCTGCCTTCTCATCAGGTCTTCACCTGGCACTTCCTCCATGCCTGTGCTCTCCGCTGTTTCTTCTTATAAGACACTAATCCCATCGGGTCAGAGTCTCACCCTTATGACTTCATTTAACCTTAGAGGCCTAATCTCCAATACAGGCACACTGTTCAAACCACAACACATGTATTTTGAGGGAAACATTCAGTTCATAACCATCTCTAAAAATAACCTGCCTTTCTACGCTATCATTTAATAAAATATAGAGCTCCCAAACTCCAGCAATAGAGAGAGACAATAAAAATCTGTTTGGTACATAAACACGGAGATAAAATGCAGCATTTTTAAAGTAAGTCAATGCTCCACAACACCATTCAAGTGCTACAGAAGACTTGGTCAGAGAAAACAAAATGTAAATTACAGGAATGATCTTGAGGAGTTTCAGAGGCTAGATCTATGCCTGAAAGATCAGGCAAGGTGCAATGAAAGCAGAGTTCTCAATCACCTGGGCACTGGACGTAATCTGGGAACAGATTGGGTGCTACTGGGTGGTCTTCCGGGGAAATAATATTTCAAAAACAGAACTCCCCAGCTGAGAGAGATGCAAACGGCTTTCCTTTTAATTTAGTCAACATATGGTCACACGGTAATCTCAGCTATGATCTGTGCTTTACCACATTCTGTGGAAAATCTACTGTAGACAATTACATCCAAAAAATAGGTGTCTTAATAGGTAGCCACAAAATGAACATTCCCAAAACATTCCTTGGGAATCTACTCCCCAGCCAACATACTACAGAAAAGACTTCTTGCTGCTGTTGCTGCTGCTAAGTCGCTTCAGTCATGTCCGACTCTGTGCGACCCCATAGATGGCAGCCCACTAGGCTCCCCTGTCCCTGGGATTCTCCAGGCAAGAACACTGGAGTGGGTTGCCATTTCCTTCTCCAGTGCATGAAAGGGAAAAGTGAAAGTGAAGTCGCTTAGTTCTGTCCAACTCTTAGCAACCCCATGGACTGCAGCCTACCAGGCTCCTCCATCCATGGGATTTTCCAGGCAAGAGTACTGGAGTGGGGTGCCATTGCCTTCTCCAAAAGACTTCTTAGGTTTCACCAAAATGTTACTACCGGTAAGAGGTACTAGACTAAATAAAACAGTACTATGTATATACTTTGTTTTAACTACAGTTGATTTAATCTGTCCCCTTTTATCTTCAACTCAACTGCCAGATTTATCTTTCCAGAATTCCACTGCTGCACTATTAAAAACTGCCCCTCTGGCCTCCTGAGTCAGGTATAAACTCCTTCACCTAGCAAATAAGCAAAATCCCCATAGACAAAACCCACCATATTCAACTTTATCTTCACTACCAATCACCACATTTGCCCCCAAAAAGATGCTTGCTGCTGCTCCTTGCCTGATGTGAAAGCTCTTCTTCCCTCTCTCCTCTCCACTTGGCATCCACAGCCTTTTCATTCTTTGTGTGTTACCTCCTTCACGAAGCATTCTCTGATGACATCATACACACATGGATTCTTTCGTCAGGCAATAATTATGCATTCAGAACCATTATTCCAAAGACTTCCCTCATGGTCCTGTGGTTAAGAACCTGCCTTTATTGGCAGGGGCCCCGGGTTTTTGACTCCCAGTCAGGGAACAGGGGAACTAAGATCCCACATGAAGAGGGGTAACAGAAGGCTACTAGCCACAACTACCGAGCCCTTGCAACGCAAGGAAGACCCAGCAAAGCCAAAGAAAAAGAAAAAGTGCATTTAAAAAAAAAAAAAAAAAAGAACCATTATTCCAGAAGCTGAGAGGGCTCCTTCCTCCTAATTCTTTTTGTCCACCACTGTCTGTGACTTAGGTTTAATAATCTTAATACTGTCCTAGTCTCTCAACGAGTCACTTTATTCTATCAGTGGAAAAGGCTCCTAAAATGCTTTATTTACTAGTTGGTTCTTGTGTGCAATATCAATTTAACTGTTGGTAATTTGTCCTTAGGAAGCCAAATATACACATCATGTATCTTTCATGGCACATGGTGAAGGGCTACCTTAATATTAACTGATGTTAAATATGCTTTCACTTGTAGACCTTGTTAATACTTTCTGAGGGATAGAAGGAAAGAGTTTCAGTTGCCACAATTTGTCCTTAACTTTAACTTGTTAGACAAATATTTATGGAGTTCCTACTATGTGTCAGATACAGGTATAAATATTCTTTTACTCTAGGGCCTTAATCATGGGCGTTTCCCCAGCACCTGTCACAAGCAACTTGTTTAAATAGTGCGGTAAATGAGACTCAGGTGATGAACAAATTAGTAGTAGATGGGCAAGGTAATTTCAGAGCATGATAATCACTACGGAGAAAATAAAACAGAATTAATACCACATACTATGCAGCTGTTTACAAATGTGGAGATTTCGTTATCAGCAGAGTCAAGTGACACTATCCGCATGGCTTGGTGGTAAATAGAGTATTTCTGTAGTCAGATGTGTTGGGCTCACCACCCTGCCTCCCTCCCTGTGTGGCTCTGAACAAAGAACTTAACCTCCCCCGCCTCCTCTTTCCCATCCCGCATGAGGTGAATCGAGGATTACAGAGTTGATACGTGAAGAGTTTGGTGCTGTGCCTGGCAACTCGGGAAGCGAGTCGGTAACTGCTAGTAAACATTACCGTTGGTCACGTTAACTCACCTGATGCTAAAGGCAGGTGAGAACCTCAGGCTCGCTCGGTCCCGAGCCTCGCCCAGGTGTGCGCCCGCCCGCCGAGGCAGGTAGTCGAGCAGGGCTGAGGAGGGCGGAGTTCTGACCTTGAATTGAGGTCCTAGGAGACTGAGGGGTCAGGGCCCCCTCTCCGTCTGCGAGGGCAGACGGAGGTGGGCAGGCGGGCCAGGGCTGCCGAGTCCAGTGGGCGGCAGAGCCCCATCCCTCCCTCAGGCGGAAGGCCTCGAGGACTCGGATCTGTTCACCCCGCGCCCCGCGGGGGCAGGGGACAGGCCGAGCTCTCCCTCCGCGCCCGCCTCTCAGAGCGCGGGCGAGGCGCCGGCGCCCCAGACCTCCTGGCCCCGCCCCCAGCCCAACAGCGGCCCGCGGGGCGCACCGCCCACCCAGGGTGCGAGGCCGCGGGCGGGCTCGCCCGGCGATTGGCCGGGAGGGGTGCGAGGGGCACACGGGCGGGGGCGGGGGGCGGGCACATGCGCGCTAGCAGCGCGGCCGGCACGCGGCGCTCGCGCTCCCAGCTTAAATGAGCCTGGGATCCCAGCGCCCCGCACTTCACTCGGGTCCGCGCTGCGGCCGCAGGCGGAGCGGCCGGTGCCGGTGCTGGCCCTCGCGTCCGCGCTCTTGGGCTCCCAGGCGGTCGATGGGACCTAGCGCCGTGAAGCAGGAGGCGGCGGCCGTCGGGGGGCTGGGTCAGCGGGAGAGCCCGCCGGGGGGCTCGGGCATGGCGGGCCGCAGGACCTGAGTCCTGCCCCGCGGGGAGCAACCTGGTGGCGGGCGATGGGGACGGAGCGGGGCTGCAGCCGCGCCGAGCCGTGAGCGCCCCGCTTCCGCCGCCGCAGCCGCCGCCGCCTCATCGCCGCCTCGGCCCCTCGCGAAGCGCCGGCCCTCTTGGGATCATGGCCCTGGAGCAGCTCTGCTCGGTCCTCAAAGGTAAGCGCCCTGGGCCGCGGACGGCGCCCCCTGGGGGCGAGACCGGCCTCTTCGCGTCCCTGCCCGGCGCCGGGCGCCCGACGCGCCCCTTTGTCTGGCACGAGCGGACCGCGGATCCCCGCTCCCGCCGGGATCCACTTGTTCCCCGAGCGCTTCTTCCCAGCCCTCTGCGTGTGCCTTGGCGGGGGACCCGGGAAGCGCATCGGGACTTAGCGGCCCGGCCGGCCCTGCGAGCCGTGCCCTCGCGCTTCTTCCTCGGAATTCCGTACATCGCTTTGCAAAGTTGTAGGATTCGTGTGAGTGGAGCGAAGGCCGCTCTTTTCAGCATTAGTAACAGAAAGTCAGTCCCAGCGAACAATAAAAAGCCCAACTGAGGCGTCGCGGAGCGGTTCTCGAAAAGCCCCGCGGTAGCGGGCGGCGAAACGGCCTTGCCCGCCGGCCGGGTCCCACCTGCTGCGGCCACGGAGGCTGCGGCACCACTGCGGGCGCCGCGACCCGGCCCGGGCCGGAGACGCTGCTCGGGGCTGCTCCCCGGCGCTTCCCGGGACCTCAGATACCCTGCCGCCGCTGTCTGATTCTTTCTGATTTGTTGTACCGGGAAATAAAACAGTCGGCTTGCCAAGTACACAAAGCTCCAAAACATACTACAGCTGCTTTGCATTTTCCAGGAGGTGTAATATTAGATTAAAATTTATGTACATGGATAATTAAGATTGTGATTCAAAGTTGTTTCTGAAAATCGAACTGAATAAATCCTTTTTTTCGGCCCTCGGAGGAAAACACCACTACCAATAAAGGGCTTCTCTTTTCTGCTACTGACTTAGATTGAAAACTGAATAGCTGTGTATTTGTAATGTTACGAAATGTTCTCTTCTTCAAAATATAAGGTAAGGCGTTAAGGCATTGACTGGCGGTACTATATATCGCTTTTTATTGTGTCTTAATATTTGTACAGTGAAAAATGTTGGGTTTTTCCTACCCATTAACACTTTTGAATTTTGTTTTACTGGAAAATTCAGTTTAATTTCCATTAAATTTTAATTGCAAAAATTACTCCATATATTTCTAAATTTATAATTGAAATATCAGCAATTTAGCTATCCACTGTATATGTATAATTTGTACAAAGGTAACCTAGGACTTTGGCAGTCACTCCATAAATCATTAATGATTTCCTCATTATATTAAAATGTTAAAACTCTAAAATTAATTTCGGTAGTCTTTCCTGTCTGTAATTCCCAATTTACATCGCCATTCCTTGGAAATTAAGATTTTGTTTTACTTTTTCAAAATCAATCATTCGCACAGTAGGGTTTGTGATAGTGCTCCTTATCTGAATTTGCTTCGTTGTCCTCATTCCCTTAGGATGTTCAGTGTAATAAGCACATTCTATCTGAGTAGCCCCCTCTGGGGAGAAATCACGTAGATCTGTTATACAGCTTTACCTGCAGAACTTGACGAAACTGAGCTGGATAGGACGGAATCTCTGATACTCCTGGAATGGTGAAGGGTTTTGCAGCTTTTCTGCCTTTGCGTTTGTCGTTGGTACACACTGCCTTCTCTGGCCACCAGCGTGAAGCATTTAGTGTTTGCACCTTTCAGGAAAGGATTCTGTGGTTGATGGCAGAGCTACAGTGGAAACAATGAATTTCAGTAATACCTGGCTTTTCTTTTCTTCATGTTATGCAGCCTACTATTTTTACATGCTGGTGTATTTTTAAAGCTTAGCCTAACCTATTGTTAGGCTTACTAGAGAGAAAGCAAGCTATTTTTAAGTCTTCTAAAGTTCATGGATATGTGCTTGTACATAGGAATCCCTCTGGAAAGATTCAAGAAATTAACAAAAGTTGATTCTAAGAAAAAGATCTAAGAGACTGAGAAATAATAAAAGGAAGACTTCCGTTTCACTGCCCACCCATTTGTATCACTTTTTTTTTTAACCAAATGCATGTGTTACCTATACAAACATTGGTGTTTTTAATCTTAAAAAATTACATTTTAAAAAATACTGGCTTTTTCTAGTGCTTCCATTCATTGTGTGCACCAGTGCATGAAAAAGTAGCTCTTAAGGTGTAAATTGTTTCAACTTTGAAGAGGTTCTTATCAGAAGCAGTTATTTAACATCTGCATAATTACAGATATTACCTACCAAAAGCCTTGTTTTGGAATATTATGGTCAGTTTCTACTAAAACAAATCAGCCATAATGGGTGTGTGGAATTTTAAGTAGAAGGTAATTTTCTTTAAGATGCCATTGATTCTTGGTTTTACTTTCAGCAGTAAGAACAAAAGGATAACTCTGCTAGGCTTTTAAACCTTTCATATATTGTTAAAACTGAATAATGCACTTTTAATGGTTTATGATCACTCCAAGTCTAATAAAATTTGACTTGTCTTTTATCAAAATTAAGTATCATGGTCACATGAAAATATTAGGCTTATAAACGCATTTTTCACTGTTCATATTCATTCTGCAGACTTGTGTCAGGAGAATCCTATACTCAGTTATATTTAAATGTGTATAAACTGTGGTTAAACTTATGGTGTTACAGTGTGTAACTGGCACTGTATTTTAAAAATCTTATTTGAGACTGTGACAATAACTCGTGTCCTGCATTCTTAAGTCTTTTTCAAGAAATTAAACAATACAGAAAAGTACCATAATGAAAAGTTATCCTTTAAAGAGGGAAGTTTTTAAAGATAGATAGCCTTGATAAAAGCTAACTTTATTCCCCCCCCCCACCAGGAGTTAGAGAAAATGTTTTATTAGTATAGTTGAGAAATCTGACTAAATGATGGTTTTATTATAATTTGATAGTTTGATTACTTGAATCCAATTATCTGTTCTGAAACCAAACTGACCTTTTAGGAAAAACATACAGTGCTGTAATACACACACATGCACATTACAAGTTCAAATCAAAGCCATTTTTCAAAGCCCATTTAGGAATAAGATAGAAAAAAGATTATTATATAAGTAAAGTTCATTATCTAAAATTCTGAAGAATAATTCAAGTTCTGCTCTTGGTTACTACCCATTCAGCACAATCCCCTGTCATTTTAAAATTTATGATTCTTCAGAATAATTTATTTTTTTAATGTGTCCCTGGGGCATTTTGAGATCCCACTTAGCGGGGATCCTAAGGGGAATCCTAAAAGGTTTCCAAACTCTCCTTAACGGAACTCCCTCAAAGAACTCTTGGTGGAGGGAGGAGAGGTAGGTCTCAAAACTCAACACAAGCGAACAGGGTTGCTTTGATTGCTGTGGGGCCTCACCCTCTCAGTCACTCATCAGAGTGACCCAGATTAACTGACACGTATTAGCATATTTGTTCATAATTACAGGGTGTACTAATCTGAAGGTTCAATTTGTCCTAGTCAAAATGAGATTAAAATATATTGGTTTAAGCATGCCCAGAATAATATATTGGAAATTACAGTGTTAGTGGGTGAGAAGACATCAAAAATACTCATCGAAATGTGACCTGGTCATGTTAAAATCCAGTGGTAGCTGCTGTGGATGTCTGAGGAAGACTCCAGTATGATTAGAGCATACAAGTATACTGCCATCTCCAGAGCGTTTTGACTAACGAGAAGGTTGTCACATTCTGCAGGCAAGAAAAAGCATTTCTGCAGTTACGCTTTCTTTGAAGTAATTGGCAGTGTGATTAGCATGAAGAGGTTGGAGTGATCCCAGAGTTCTTCAAGCCCCATCTTCCTTCTTAACTAAAAAGTAAAACTGAGTTTGATTAAATTAAGGTATTTTTTTGTTCTTTGGAACAAAAAGTTACTACTACCTCAAGTATATGGACTCCAATTGAACTCCATTCTGCTTCAGAAAACAGATGCAGGGAGACCAGGTAGGCAGTTGTTACATTATGGGATCTCATGATAAGTTTACCAGACCTTACCTTTACCGCTTAGATACTGAAAACAGGAAAACTTAGAAAGAGGTATGTTTAATTACTAACAAAGGTAAAGGGAGTTGATAAAAGTAAGAGAAGTAGCATATCTGAAAAAGAAAGAAATCTATTGTTTTTCTGTCCCCTGACTTATGCTCAAAAAAAAGAAGCTGGGTCACCTGTGTGCCTATTCTTAACCAAGTTTGTGGTTGTCAATTTGTTAGTGTGGCTATCTGTGCTGTATGTTGTAGTTACAAAGGAGGTATAACCAGGATTATGCTTAGTCACTTCATATATTCATCTAATTTTGAGTGCTGTTGTGGGCCAGCCAGTCTTCTAGTCACTAAAGATGCATAAGTGAATCAGACAAGTCCCTCTTTCTAGTAGGAAGAGACAGATAATAAGAAAATAGTGGATAATATAAGAAGTAATTGAAATGCTATTTATGCATTTATTTATTGTGTATTATTTATGTATTTATGTATAAAACAAGATGAAGAAAATATGGAGCTTCTTAAGCAGTCAAGAGAGCCCTCACAAGACTCGAATAACAGGAAGGAACCAGCCATGCAGAGTGTGAGTCTAGGCAAAAGGAATAACTAGTCCCTAAGGCAAGAATTAGCTTGGTGTGTTGTGGAAAGAAGGCCTGTGTAGCTGTAGATAGCAGTCGAAGGTCAGCGGGATGGTCAGGACATAGGACTTCTGAAGTCAGAGTAAGAAGTATGGATTTATTCTAAATGGAATGGGACTCTGTTGAAAGATTTTATGAAAGGCTGTGATGTGATCTGATCTATGTTTTGAAAGGATCACTGGCTGGTGGATACAGAGTAGATTATAAGGGACTATGGCAGAAGTAGCCAGTTTTCTTCCAATATCCATTTTACCTTTCAGTGGATCTCTGAACTTTAACCACACAATCACCCAAAATAAATACTAGATTTTGCAGTTTTCCTTGGGATTAGGTGTGGCCATGTGACTAAGTCTGACAGTTACATGTGTGTTCAACTTTGGGGGAGTGGTGGTGTTTTTGTCACTCGGTTAGAATTTTTATTTTGACATCATGGTAGATTCTAAGCAAATGTTTTTAAAGGAAGGAGGAATGCCCTGTGGCATTTCTTCATTCTTGCTAAGTGTAATGCAGGCATGGTAGCTGTAAAGATATAGTACCTGGCACTCCAGCATCTGTACTGGCCCATCAGATGACCTTGGGAATGAAGTCATATACAACTGAACAGTAAGATAGAAGAAGCTTAGCCTCTTTGTTTCTTCCAGTAGACTATCACTCTCCTGTTGAAGTTGTCTTTAAAGTGTGGTTCCAGGGCCAACAGCTTTAGCATCACTAGGCAATTTGTTATAATGCAAGTTTTCAAACCCCACCCCAGAATTCCTGGATCAAAATCTCTGGAAGTAATGCCACCCCCACACACACAAGTCTGTGTTTTAATAAACCTTACAGATGAATATGATCCACGCTAAAGTTTGAGAACTACTGTCCTAGTGATTTATTTCTCAAACATGGAAGAACTGCTGAGTAGGATGTGAACATTTTTAATCCTTGATATATGTTACCAGATCAACCTCATCAAAGCTGTGACAGTTTACAGTCCAGTGACAACATAAGTCAGTTTCCTATATCCTGACCAATACTAGAATCTGTATTTTTATATTAGAAAGGCTGAATTTTTCCATTGTTTTTTCTTGGCACTTTAGTGGCATAATCTTTTTTCCCATTTATTTGTAGTTTTTATTTATGTTTTGATCTTTTGTGAATGAAGTTGTTCCCTACCCAAAAGTATGAATTCACCTTTCTTTTCATTCTGCTATTAAATTTTCTATTTAGCTTGAAAAGGGGATCTACTTTTTTCCAAATAATTAACAAGTTATCCCAGAACCATTTATTAAAACTGCCCTCTCACCAAGTATTTCAAATATTATATAAATCATAATAAATTCTGGGATATATATGTCTGTTTGGGGCTTTTTTCTTTTCTTCCATTTTCTAACCTAAAAGCCCATTGAGAATAAGGACCATGTCTTTTTGTTTCACTGTAGTTCCAGGGACTGAGTCAACTACCTGTAATACAGTGAATGCTAGTAATGTTTGTTGACAGATACCAGTTTCTTCCTCTACCATTGCTACATTTTATAATTCTTGTAGCTTTATAATAAGCATATTATTTTTATGAATTTTTTTATATTTTCCTTGGCAAATATGGAAACGTCTTTAAGATGACCATCAGAAGCATTTTAAGTATCTAGAGAAAAGCTAAGATTTTTATTAAAACATCATTAAATATTATCTGACTTACTGGGAAGAATTGTTACCTTTACAATTGTTTCATTATCCAAAATGTATTACTTCTCTATTGTATTACATTTATTTACTTACTTGTTTATTTTAGTCTTATGCTCTTCCCTTAATAGGTGTAATAGTTTCCTGGTAATTCTCTTGGGACTTGTGGGTTTTAAAATAACATTGTCTATAAGTAATAGTTTTGCCTCCTTTCCAGTATTTATTGCATTGGCCAGAATTGCCACTATTAAGTAACAGTGAAGAGAATAGACCTGACCTTGATTTTTACTTGATTGAAAAGTACAGCCTTAAACTGGAAGGTCTGGAGACAAGATTGCAGGTAGAATGCTAATAACAGTGATTCAGGGTTAAAAGGAGTAGCTTGGAGGATTTGTGTTTAATACCTTGAATAGCACCTGTCTTTATCATTTAGGCCTTCAAGTCAGATCTGTATAGTACCCTATGCTAAACTCCAAAGTCAGAGGTGAGAACGTACATGGTGGGTACGACTTTTTTCAAACATGAGATCACAAGCAATTCTCTGCGTGACTATACTTTGGGGTTGTGGAGTTTAGAATCTTTATTTTGGCATGGATTTCTTTGCTTTTTTTTTCTTGGCATGGATTTCTGCTTTAAAGAATCAGTGCTTCCTGGGTACGTTGTTTTTGAATTCGAAGTGTGAAATTTTTCTGGATTTGAGAAATTATTGACCCTTTGGTAAGATATAGACGGGAACAAGTGACACAGATCCGGACTAAGGACAGAGCAGAGCGCCGCAGCACTGCTTCATGTACTAGGTAATGCCAGTGTTTGGCATCAGTGGAGTTTGTTTTAATATCTCAGCCTGATTATAGCAAGCAATTTGCAAAGATCCTATTGTACAACTGGGAGAAACTATGTTTATTATGATACAGAATTTAGAATGATTAATTGTTAGAACTGTATCACCACAGCTATCACTATATATTTCTATCCCCAATTGTTCAAACTTGCCTTATTCATTCCTTTTATTCAGTGGCATAGTTCATTTGGTTGTGAGTAGTAACATTTGGGGAGGGGGATTATGAGCAACACCCTATATAAAGTAGAAGGAATAAAAGGTTATTTGGTCTAATTTATTTTTAATATGATTTTTCTACCTCAGTTGTATATTGTGTGCAAATTACCTAAATCATGTTTTAAAAAGACATGCTTTTTTAAGTCATTATATAGTGTAATTTTCCAGGCACAATTCATCTTTTTGCCATAGTTTTACTGTTCTCCTGGTTTTGATTTATTGATTTCTTACTTTCCCTTTCTGCCTGACTTTGTATTACTTACATACTGTGAAATACAAATGTGAGAACTGGTAAATTGTTGTGCCTGTGAATCAGGAGGAAAGGTACAATGAGCACAAAATTTTGACCAGTTGTATACCATCTGAATGGGATGATATTCCTTGCGAAATAGTGTCCTCTATCAAGATTCATTGATACAGTTGTGGTATTTGCTGAATTGTCAAATATCTGTTATTATTCTAGTTTGTTTTTCTTTTTTTGGCCGTATCTCACAGCTTGCAGGATCTTAGTTCCCAGTCCAGGGATTGAACCCAGGCCCTCAGAGGAGAAGGCTCAGCATCCTAGCCACTGGACCACTAGAGGATTCCCTAATTTTTCTTTTTGATCAGGAATCTTCTGTGTTTTGTTTTTGTTTTTTTAAATAGTGTTTCAAAACTCCATTCTCCTAACTCTGATCCAGTACAAAGATGTGAAGAGTCTGGAGGAAGGAGTGTTCCTACATAGCGTGAGATCTTCAGTACGACTAGCAACCAGAGAGAAGGAGGAGTAATTAGAGTTGTTGCAAGTTGACAGAGGAGACAGAGGTCAAGGAGGATACAGCTAAAATGAAGATGTATATGCTTAGATTAGAAGATGTAAACAGCACAAGATCCCAAGAACTCTGTACATTGTTGACTTTGGTGGGTAGATGCCTAGTGCATGGTACTGAGTGAAGAACGGCTTGGCCATCTGCCAGTCCCTTCAGTAGCCATCTCTTCTGTGCCTCCATCTCCATCACCCCTAAACATCCTTTAAGTTACCAAATGCAGTTAACACTACATCTGAGTCGTAATCATGTCATAAATCTCTCCTCCTTCCCATTTATATTACCACTGCTCTGCTTCAAGACCTTAGCGTCTTTACTTCCTAAATGACCTCTCTTTTTAAAAATTTAGATTCCACACCATCATCAAGATAAGTGATCTGAAACACAAATGTGATAATGTCACTGTCTAGTTTAAAAAATGAAAACTCAGTTATTTCTCCTTGTAGTCAAAGGTTTAAACTCTTTAGCATGGCATTCAAGGCTTTTTACAATCAGATCTCATCCTACTGTTTGTGTTTTTTTTTGCCTTCACTGAGTCTTTGTTGCTTTGCTTGGACTTTGTCTGGTTGCAGCAGGCTGCAGCCACTCTTCATGTCAGTGCACAGGCTTCTCATTGCCGTGGTTTCTTGTTGTGGAGCACAGGCCCTAGGCATGCGGGCTTCAGTAGCTGCAGAAGGCAGGCTCAGTAGTTGTGGCTCACGGGCTTAGTTGCCTTATGTGTGGAGTCTTTCCTGGCCAGGAATCAAACCCATGTCTCTTGCACTGGCAGGCAGATTCTTATCCATTGCGCCACCAGGGAACACCCTCATCCTATTTCTAACCTGATGTATCCCTTTTCCCCTCCACATGCTATCTGTACTATCCTACTCAGAATTCACTAACACTTCCTAGGTAAGTTTTCATTGTCTAAGCTGTTTCTTTCTCCCTCTCCTGGGTAGAAGTTCTATTAGGTTTCACTAGAATAGATCTTTTTTCCCTGAAGTTTTCCTCACTCTGTTCCTCTTAACCCCCAGCAGAATGAACAAATGGTTCCCTTTTCTGCTTCCATTGTGTTTTCCATGTAACCCCTGCTAAATTCTTTTTCACCTTGTAGATTGTCTTTGACAATACGTTGACTCCTTAAGGATGAAAGTTTGTCCTAATATCCATGGTTTAGCAGAATGCCTAGCACATATAAAGGGCTCTGTGCAATGTGCATCATCTCATTTCATTTTCACAACAGCCTGTGTGGTTGGTGTTATTAGTACAACATCCCCATTTTACAAATAAGTAAACTGAGCTGAAAAGGTCTCACAACTGGTAGAAATCAAAACTTGAACCCCAAACCTAGATCCACCTAACTCCTGAAGTCCATTCTCTTATAACTGTTTTGCTTTATCTCCTACTTTATCTTTTGCTTTATCTTTGCTTTGTCTCCTGCCTTAATCTGTGCATGCTCTGTGCCTGCTATCCAATAGGTACTCTGACGTGCTTCCTGACTCATTGAATGAAAAATAAAAACTCCAGTTCACACAGGAGGCTGATAATGTGGTTTTCATTGAAAGAGTGAAAGTTACCAGTGCACCATTCTTAAAAAGAATGTGTTATCGTCAAAACACAAACATACAAAACAATATATTATTCATTGGGGATCAGAAATGTTAAACTTGGGGGGAGGGGAGAAGCTCCATTTTCTAAATAGTGCTAGCTTTTGTAATGAAGGACACAGCTATAGAATGTCTTGAATTGATTTCTAGGAGACTGCTGCCCCCTTACTTCTATTTTTATTAAGAATGTTCTCACAAGTCAAATAATCTAATTGAACTTTTACTGGCATAATATATTGCAAAGCTAGCCATAATGCATGTAAGGTCTGAGGAGGTAGAGTGCAGTAAATATAGAATAATTGGGATCAGCACAGTTCGTTGTACAAGAAAAAAATGGTATGTATTTTTGCATCCATCATAAATTGAAAATGTACTTATTAGTGCTTGTATAAATGAGTGTGATATCAATTGTATTTTTTCTTGGGTTGTCTTGTCAAATAGTAACTCAGAACATAACAATTAATAGTATTGAGTGTGAATGTTAGTAAGAAATAGGGGGGTTTAGTATTTTTTTTTTTTGTCATCTGATTTTTCTCATAAACTTGGTAAAATCTAATATAGATTCAACTTTTTAACTTATCTTCTCTTATTTCTCTAGTGTTGTTAGTAACAGTACTTGTAGTGGAAGGAATTGCTGTGGCCCAAAAGACCCAAGGTAAAGAATTTACAATGCTAATTTACTACATGTTCAGAGCAGTAGGGTGGCTTTTTGGAAGGATTACAACTTTTGAGTACTATTTCCATAATCCCTCTGGGGTGTTTCAGTGACCTAAGGCTTTCTGTCAGTCTATCAGCTTTAATTCAGCCAGGTTCAGCTGCAGTTAACTAGAGTAAATTGTTAACATAAAATCTTACACTGATAAATTTTAAAAATTGGCATAACTAGTGACTCCTAGAACACTATGGATTATGTCCAAAAATAAGATTCATGCTTTATCACCAAGCAAAAACAAAAATCCCTTTTTTCCAGTGTAGACAAATGAAACATTTCCATCAATATCTTATTCAAACCCCTGAGGACATGTTCCAGTTATTGTTTATGAAAGAGGATTAGCTAGAATGATGTTTGAGCCAGATTTCTATTTCAGAGTTTAGTACATTTCCTAAATAACCTGACTTATTTTTATTTTCATCAAAGTTATACATACACCTGACAAAAATTAAAGCATTCTAAAACGTTAATTAGGAAAAATCAGTCTACCAGCCTCCCAAACCCCACTTCTCCATGGTAGTCTACCAGCCTACCAAACTGCTCTTTTGGCTGATTCTTTTGGTATTTTCCTGCATATTTCTGAATAACAAAGTATATGGTTATTCTCAGTTATTTCAGTTTGAAGTAGTAGATAATTTTCCCACCATGGAAGAGAAGAATTTAGCTCTTTTTCGCACCTACTCTTCACCTAACTTTTGCACCTAACTACACATAAATGTTCTTTTTAACTTTGCACCTGCAGTACCCACGTCAGTATTTTTACAATTCTGGTTACATCTGTTCAAGTCACCACTGGGCTTTTTCATATGAAAATTTTATCTTTGGTTGTAGGTTGTAGGAAATTTTTCTTTCCCTTTTTTCTTGTTTAATTTTTAAAATTCTCTTTTCTCCATTTTCTCTCCTGTCTTTAAGGAATTCTTATTATTTGGTTACTTTTTTTAAAAAAAATCTTTTCTATTTTTCCATTTCTCATTTAACTGTTGTCTTCTCAGTAGTCTTCATTGAGACTTCTAAACCAAGAATTGGAAAACTTTTTCTATAAAGGGCCAGATAGTAATTGTTTAAGACTTTGCAGGCCATTATAGTCACAGGAGCACCTACTCAGCTCTGCAGCTGCAGGGTGAAAGCATGAATGGGCATGTATTTATTCCACTAAATTTGATTTTCCAGTAACAGGCAGCAGACCAGATTTGGTCCAAGGCCATAGTTCATGGAAAGTGAAAATGTTAGTCGCTCAGTGGTATCTGACCCTTTGCAACCCCATGGACTGTATGTAGTCCACCATGGAATTCTCCAGGCAAGAAAGTCCATTCTCCAGAGAATCTTCCCGACCCAGGGATCAAACCTGGGTTTCCTGCATCGCAGACAGATTCTTTACAGTCTGAGCCACTTCTGCTCTAAACTTATTTTTTTTAATTCTATTTTTAGAAACTTTCTTTTGTTTTCTAAATAATCTCTTTGTTTCAGAGTATGCTGTGTTCTTGTGTTATAGATATACGTTTGACCCTTGAACAATGCAGAGGCTAGGGTAAGAGTTTAGGGTTAGTCAGAAACCTGCCTGTAGCTGCTGGCGCCCCTCCGTGTTTGAGGTTCTGCATCCTCACATTCAGCCAACCACAGACGAGCACCACGTGCATCCACGTGGTTCAAGGGCCAGCTACTCCCTTGTTCTCTGAGAAGATTAAAGGGTAGTTTTGTTTAGTGCTTTTTTTTTTTTTAAGTATTCTATAATCTCTGCTTCTCAGAGTCGCTTTTTTATTTGTTTTTAATCTGTTTTTCATATTGGAGGCTTCCCTCTCATGTCTGGTGCTCCTTGAGTGTCTCTCATAGTTATGAAAGGAGCACGCAGATCTGCTTGTTAGCCATCTGCAAGTGTAGACAGGGCTTCTTTACTGCTGCCTTTCCTGGTGAATGATTGAATCCACCTATGAATCTTTTTCTTTGGACTCATTAGTTTCCCCAGAAAAGGTTAAGATTCCATTTCCTGCTTAGAGGCTCTATATCTGACCAAGAGGCCTTTGGGGAGTTGAGTGGGGGAGGAGAAGGGGAGTGTGGTTCAGCATGTTAACATTCACCTCATCTCCCTGTTTTCTTGTTGGTATTTTCACCCTCTGCTGTGCCTGATGTTCCCTGGTCCAGCAACCCTGTTCACTTTCTCCAAAGAAATAGTATTATTTTCTGATGCGGTGATAGAGCATCATCTACCTGGTTTGTGGAGTGGGAGGGGGTATTAGGAGTCAAACTGATTGCAGACTTTTAACCAAGCCTCATGTTTTTAAAAATACCCAGCTTCACCACTTCCACCCCCACTTCTAGAGATACCTACCACTGCCAGAAGTTATTATTGCAGCTACCTATTTGTACTTACGGGTTTATGCCCTTTAAAAAATTATTTACTGTTGTTTAAGTGGGCTTTGAAGAAGGAGCAGAGCTAAATGCATGTGTTCAATCTACAAGCTTTAACTAAAAATCGCTTTGCAATCTTTGAATCTTATTTCACCTTGAGTTAAACTAAATATAGAGGTACCATACCTGAGAGAAACTCCTGGAATTCTTTTATTTTGTGTCAGAATTGAATTTTATAGAGTTTTACTAATTTATCAGATTCTCCCACATGGTTTTGCCTTTGTAAAATCTAAGCATTTTATTTCCCTGTTGTTTTACATGGCAGACTTGTCCTCTAGAGCAAATGCTTCTGCTGTATTCAATCTGTTATGCTAAATTTGACAATAGTTCTTAAAAATTGCTTGTGTGTGTGTAACTCAATTGGCAGTTGTTTGGGGAAGTTGTAGGGGAAACTAATGTTTTAAATTTTCCATAAGATGGACAAAATATTGGAATGAAGCACGTTCCTGCAACCCAGTGTGGCATTTGGGTTCGAACCAGCAATGGAGGTCATTTTGCTTCACCAAATTATCCTGACTCATATCCACCAAATAAGGAATGTATCTACATTTTGGAAGGTATTTGACCAATTTCTATCTTTCATTGGATGAATGTTAACTTTTTTTGTAAAACTAAATAATTGGTTAAATGCTCTTTTTAAACCAATTTGAACAAAATTTAAACATGTATTTTAATTAAATCCTAGTCATTATAAATATTTCTTAATACTGCCAACATTAACAAAATAATGGTTGAAGTTTTATAAGAATTTTTAATCTCCTAAAATAATAATTAACTAGATGCATCAGTATATATGAGAAACTTCTCTGATAAGAAACTTACACTTACTGACATCTCTTATTAGGCTTTATGAAATTTATGTCCATGGTTATATTTTATGTTTCTTTCATTTCTTCTGTTTTTCTGTTTCATCATGGTACATTGTATCTCATGAATCAAGCATTAGCTTCTCAACTCTTAATTTTGAGCATTCCGCTACATTTAACTAATTTAATATATAGCATATGCCAAAGGGAAAGATTACTATAATTCTACAGATAGCATTAACATACAATATAACAGTTATTATGAATTTTATATATAATAACAGTATAATCCTCATCTATAAAACAGTAACAGAGCAGTTGTGCTTTTCTCACTGTGTCAGGACATTTTTACTTTTTCTTGTTCACATTGCCCTGATTTACTTACTCTTTCTTTCTAGCTGCTCCACGTCAAAGAATAGAGTTGACCTTTGATGAGCACTATTATATAGAACCATCATTTGAATGTCGGTTTGATCACTTGGAAATTCGAGATGGGCCATTTGGTTTCTCTCCACTTATAGATCGTTACTGTGGTGTGAAAAGCCCTCCATTAATTAGATCAACAGGGAGATTCATGTGGATTAAGTTCAGTTCTGATGAAGAACTTGAAGGACTGGGATTTCGAGCAAAATATTCGTTTATCCCAGGTAAATAACTTATTGTTTCAGTAGCAAGATCTCACTCTGGTTTTAGAATCTTAAGACTAGAAAACAGAAAATCCAGTCAAGTTTATCAAATAAAGGTTTTTTAAAAATTACCAAGATCAAAGGGAAATCAGCCCATGAATAAATATTTAATAAAAATTAGAAATAGAGCTGTATCACTTGAATTTTGAGGCACATCATATATGGTATTACATTATTTCTTAGATTTAAGTTTTATAGCATATATCAAGGCCAAAGACATCATAATAAACACATTTTAAAAGTAATTCAACAAATTTGTCTTTTCATGATCTCTACCAAAAATTATTTTGGCAGGTTTTTTTCCTTTGGAATGGTTGAATTAAACACTTATTTGAATAAACACTCCCTAGAAAATACTGAACAGTAGAAAGAATAGTGCTCTGTACTTGGAGGCAAAAGATCTGGGTTTGAATCCTTTCTGTGCCACCTGCTAGCAATAAAATTTAGTATTAAGCTTGGACTTGTGCCTGAGCATTGCTGTTGATAAGACAAGAATATCTTCGTGAGGCTGCTATAAGTAATTACCAGAAACTTGGCAGCTGAAAACAGTGGTAATTTATTCTCTCAGAGTTCTGGAGGCCAGCATCCAGCAGGGTCACTTCCCTCTAGGAACTCTAGGGGAGAATCCTTTCCTAGCCTCTTCTTCCTCTGGTGGCTGCCCCAGCATTCCTGCACCTGTGGCCTCATCACTCTGATCTTTGCCTCCATCTTCACATCCCCCCAATCTTCTCAGAATGCTTAGCTTAATCACACCCTTTGCCTTAGAATGTAATATTCACTTTTTCTTAACCTTATAAGGTAATAAGGTAGCCTTTTAACCTTATAAGGTAATAGTCATAGGTTGTGACAGTTGTAATGTCACATATCATCATATATTTGGGTGGTGGGAGAGGGTCTCCATTCAGTGCAGTCTACCCTTCTTACCTACCACAGAGTTATGTGGAAACACTTTGTAGTCCTCAGAGCCTGTCCACTGTAAAAGTATGCATATCCCTAATGCAGAAGCCCAAAGATACACTAGTTATTACTCCTGTCTTCAGAGAACTCACAGACTTAACAAGATGAAAAAGTAACAATGTAAGAATCATATAATCTTTGATGTTTTTATGCAAGAAATTTACTAACTTAAAAAAAAATTTTAATTACAACAGCCAAATGAAAATATCATAACCATATCACCCTATAAATAAAAACCAATATAAGCAATATGGTATGTATCACTTCAGATGTTTTTATCTTTTTATTTTATATAACAGAGATCGTGCTATTCTTTCAACTGTGTTACCAGTCTTTTTTTTTCTCCTGAACAATATATTCAGCTTTTTTCCCCTGTTTTAAGTGTCACTTCAGATTTAAGTTCTTAATGTCAAAATGATAACATTTTCAGAAAGTGAAATTTATACTTTTTTTTTTTTTTTTTTTAGAAATTTTAGGCTTATAGCAAACTGAGTAGAAAGTACAGAGTTACGGCATACCTTCTAACCACCCCCGCACGCACACAGGCAGTGCTGAAACCTAAGATGAACATCCAGCACCCAGGGTACATTTGTTACAACTCAGGAACCTGCAGTGACACACATCATCACCTAAAGCCTGCAGTTTACATTAGCGTTCACTCTTGATGTCGTACATTCTGTGACTTTGGACAGATGTAGTGGTGTAATGATGTATCTACCAGTACATGGTCATATGGAGTATTCCAGCTGCCCTAAAAGTCCTGTGTGCTCCGTGTATTCATCCCTCCCACTCCAGCCCTGGCAACCAGTGATCTTTTTACCGTCTCTATAGTTGTGCCCTTTCCAGAATATCATGCAGTTGGTATCCTACAGCGTGTAGCCTTTTCAGATTGGCTTCTTTCACTTAGTAATATTTGTTTAAGGTTCCTCTGTATTTTTCATGGCTCGGTAGCTTTTCTTTTTTTTAGTGCTGAATAATATTTCATTGTATGAATGTACCACAGTTTGTTTGTTTATTGTGTAGAAGGATATCTTGGCTGCTTTCAGGTTTTAGCAACCACAGATAAACCTGCTATAGACATCCATATGCAGCCATTTGTGTGGACAAGTTTTTAACTCATTTGGCTAAGTACCGTGGAGTGCAATTGTATCATATTAAAATTTGTCTTAAATTTTTCCTTAAATGGAGAGTGGTGATGTTTGCACAGCATTGTGAATATACATAATGCCACTGAACTGTACACTTAAAAATGGATGAAAGGGTAAATATTTTACTACAATAAAAATAAATTTTAAAATTACAAACAGGTGTCTAAAAAATTTGAAAATTCAGATAGACATATAAACTTGTCAGAATGAAAAAATTGCTAGTCTAAAATATCTTAGACTAATTAGCCTATTTAAACCTATTTTAATTGACAGTTTTTATATGTAACTGATTGCTTAATTCTTGTTAATTTCTTTTTTTTTTTTTTTGCCATGCTGCATGGCATGTGAAATCTTCATGACCAGGGATTGAACCCATGCCCTCTGCAGTGGAATCTTAATCTGCACCAAATCTTAACCATTGACTTTCAGCATGATTATCAAAGTACATGTTGAAAAAAGTAGGAAAAATTTTAGCCTAAATTTAGAATACATCACAGAGACTATTCTTTTTTAACTAAACCCAACCTCCCTAAGTAAAAGAAAGTAACAACACTTCACCAATTTTGCAGAGATGTGTCAAAGATAAATCTAAATCTTAACTAGCATTAGAGTAAAAAAATCATAGCAACTATCTGGCAAGTGAATCAGAACTTCACACGTAGGCAAGAATTCTAGGGATATTGTCATTGCACTAAAAGTTTCAGAGTTATTCCAGTTACTTCCAGGAAGTAGGAACCCATTACGAGCCTCTGCCTCAACAAATATCACCAGTAGCTCAGAGAATTTCATGTATTTAAAAGATACTAGTTTCTCATCGTTAGTAGGTTTCATCCACATTCACAAATCCCTGGACAAAATTTATTTTATTAATATGGCTTAAATAACTAGACAGCCATGATTTAGCTATTTATGAATTACCTATTTATTTTGACCTTTTTTTTTCTTTAGTAGTAAGATTGTGGCATCCTCACCCATGTTATAAAAGTAACACAATAGAGAAAGAAAAATTGTCTAGAGAATTAGAGCTAGTCCTGATTTTGCCATTATATTATCCAAAATAGTCATCATCTCTCTCTGATTCAGTTTCCTCATCTATAAAATAAAATATTACATGATCTTGATGTTATTGTTATTAGCATAATATTAAACATAAGGTATGTAGAAACTCTGAAGTACTATAAAATGCAAATGTAAGGTAATTAGTCTAGAAATCTTAAACATTTTCTTTTTATTTTAATGTGTCTATATTTTAACCATAAACCATATGAAGTTGCTCTCATGATACATATAATAGAAGAAAAAGAGCTGCTTTTCTTCCAAGCATCTTTACATATAAAGATGCCTGGCTTTGTTTTTTAATATTTTTAAAAGCATTGTTCAAATGATTAAGATACCTTTTTTTTTCTTTCAGGTAGTCTAAACATATTTGCAAAAACCTGACTCTATGTAAGACTTTTTTATATAATGTATTTTTGGTGCTGAAGTATCAATTCAGTTAATTGATTTAGTTATTAAAAATCAAATACCTGACCAATTTAATTAAATCAGTTATTTTAATATAAACTATTGATTGTCAACTTTCTGTGAACTATTTCACAGGGAAGAATATACTGTATATCATTTAGTCTTCTTTCTTTTTACTGCCATTGTGAAAATACAGCTCATTAAGCTACTACAGTGGGCTTCCCAGGTTGCTCAGTGGTTAAGAATCCACCTGCCAATGCAAGAGACGCAAGAGACATGGGTTTGATCCCTGGGTCAGGAAGATCCCCTGGAGAAGGAAATGGCAACTCACTCCAGTATTCTTGCCTGGAAAATTCCAGGCAAGACAGGGGAACCTGGTGAGCTACAGCCTATAGCTTAGTCGCTCAGTCTTGTCCAACTCTATGACCCCATGGACTGTAGCCCACCAGGCTCCTCTCTCCATGGGGATTTTCCAGGCAAGAATACTGGGTTGGGCAAGCTGCCTTGCCCTTCTACAGGGGATCTTCCCAAACCAGGGATTGAGCCCAGGTCTCCTGCATTGCAGGCTGATTCTTTACCGTCTGAGCCACCACGGAAACCCAAGAATCATAGAGTGGGTATCAGGCCTACCTGATTCCCTGAGTTACCAGGGAAGCCTGGGCTACAGCCTATGGGGTCACAAAGAGTTGGACATAACTGAGCACACACACACACACAGCTACTACTATGGTGAGGAGGAGTAAATTATGTGTAACATAAAATTCACTGTTTTAACCCTGTTAAGTGTACAAGTCAGTGGCATTGAGTACATATACAGTGTTGTGCAACCATAGCCACTGTCCATTTCCAAAACTGTTTTGTCATCCCAAGCTGAAATTCTGTCCCGATTAAATACTTAACTCCCATTACCCTATCCCTACAGCCCCGTGAAAACTATCTCTATTAATTTGACTAATCCAGGGACCTCAATAAATAGAGTCTTACACTGTCCTTAACTGTCTGGCTTATTTTACTTAGCATAACGTTTCAAGACTCATCCATGTTATATAGCATGTGTTAGAATTTCATTCCTTTTTAAGACTGGATAATATTTCATTGCAGTCTGTATCTTTCTACTAGCTACTGCAGTTGAGAAAGAGTTGTGAGTTTCAGGTAGCATAAATAAGTTATTAATTCATAATGTGATCAAAAATTTAAGCATTATCATTTTTAAAAACATCAATCCTATAAGTGAGCAGTGCTTTGTAGTATACACCAATGAAAGCTTTCTCTTGCTTTGTTGTTAAATGCAGCATTAGATATAACATAAGACATTAAGCCTTAAATTAACTCTAAAATATCTCGGTGCCAATCACTTTCTTCTTTTCTCTGTTACAGATCCAGACTTTACTTACCTCGGAGGTATTTTAAATCCCATCCCAGGTTTAGTATATTACCTCTTTTTTTTTCTCTTGGCATCTTTGATTAGTCTTATTTTCCTTTGAACATCATTCATCTGTCCTTTCTAGATTGCCAGTTTGAGCTATCAGGAGCTGATGGGATAGTGCGTTCTAGTCAGGTAGAACAAGAGGAAAAGACGAAACCCGGCCAAGCGGTTGATTGCATATGGACGATTAAAGCTACTCCGAAAGCTAAGGTAGTATTAAGTACGCAGTCACTTCTGAGGATGATATAATAAGATGTGATTTGTACATTGTGTTATTTGGTTCATGCAGATACCTACTGGTTAGTTAAACTGATGTTGCAACTTTTTTTAAATTTTATTTCAGTCACATTATTGAACACCTAACATCAGCATTGTTGTAGTTAAATAAATTACAATATAAACTTTAGGAATATTACACATACATTAATATTCTTATTTTAAGATTCTTAAAATCTGTGTATTCCTAACCAGACAGTACAGGTATTGATCAGTGTGATCATAGATTCATAAACATCTTTATGAGGAGGTAAAACAGGCCATAAGAGGTTGAAGTGTCTTGTCAGAGATCTCAGTGTTGGTTATAACAGTGTCAAAACCAAAACACAAATTGTCTTAGTTCTTAGAACATTGAACATTAGAACTTAGAACATTGTCTTAGTTCTTTGTTCTTATCATGCTGTCCTCTGCTAATTGTGTAGAATTTTTATTGGAAAGTACCACAGGGAAGGATGCTTTTATATAACTGACAGATTGAGACTGGTTCCTAACTACTGCTGCTTTTTGCTTTTAATTTGTACTTCTGGGAATAGTAACAGTTAAAATTGTATTTATTGTATGTATAATGTAAAAAGAGGGGAAAAAAGTGAGGGTAAGAGAACAAACCTTTAAAGAATTAACAAAAATTTAAAGTTGCTGGTAATGTGATGGATTAGATAACCTGAAAACCTACCTGTTACAAAACACCTAGAAACATTAAATAATATGTAATAGACATCCTTTTTAAAGCATAGATAAACCCCCCAAAAGAAGATAATTCTTATTAACTAGAAGTGCAAGAACTATAAACCAGAGCAATAAGCTGAAAACTGCAATTGATGGTACAAATGCCAAATGCCCCTTGCTGATTTCAGTAACCTGTGACTACTCGGGTGAACGTGCCAGGAGCCTGATATTACCCACACGGAGACAAATAAAAGGCCTAGGGTTCATGTGGCCTTTGCGAGGTTCACCACATAAAGCTGGAACCCACAAAGGGAGATGGTCGCCATGAAATGGTAAAAAAAAAAGTCTTCCATGAGCACAAGTTGTAACAAAAGAAGCTTATCTTTTGGGGCTCAGTCTCAGGATGGGGGTGAGGCTGAGGTCTCCCCTGACAGTTGATACCTAGAAACCTATCTTTATTAGTTTGGGGTGCAAATTTATGTTCCATGCTCAGCCCAGGAATCACTTAGCCCCAAAATGAATAAAATGGTCCTGGGCTTATTACACCTTTTGACTCATCTGACACAGATAAATACAAATAGCCATGTAGGCCACAAGATTGCCATAGATAAAACAATAGACCCCCGAATTAGCGTCTAGGTGAACAACTCAGCGCAGGTTGAGTTAGCAGGCGTAACAGCAGGAAGTTCCTTAGATCCCCAAGATCTGAAGTGTTTTAAATATCCAACAAGTAGGTATCAAAATATGAGAAAGAAAAATACCAAGGAAACTTTAAAAATAACCGAACAGATCTTCCTCAAGTAAAAAGTACAGTATTGAGAGATAGATTTGAGAAAATGACCCAGGAAGTAGCTTGAGGATGGGAGACAGTGGCAATTTATTAAGAAAATTGTAAGAAATAACAAAAGGCATTGACATACAGTGATTCTCAAAGCAAGGAAAAAAAGTGTTACTTGACCCTGAGTTACAATCGGCATCACAGACAACACAAATATCTCCAAAACATCTAGAGGGAGAAGAGACTACCTAGAAAGAATAACAAAGGAATAACCAATAGCAAAATAGAAGCCAGAAAGCAATAGAATAACATCTTCAAAGTGCTAAGGGAAAAAATTAACCAGCAATCTGAAATTCGAACATTCCATGTCCAACTAAACTGTCTTTCAAGAATGAGGGCAAAATTAAGGTATCGGGGGCAAAAATAATCAAACCAAGTGCTACGGTTAAAATCCAAATGTATCTGTTTTAGGTTAACTACAGAAAATTTTGAAAATACAAAAACCAGAGAAATAGATACTAAAAGAGCTAGTATAACTATTAAAATTGAAATCAAGATGGTCACTAATTCATAAGGAAGATATATTTTAAATTTTATGTATTAATATAGCCTCAAAATATACAAAACATGAATTGACAGTTGTCAAGGGAAAATTGTGACAAATCCACAATTATAATGTGTAATTTTTTTAACCTCTCAATAATTTAATCAAACATGCAAAAAAAATTGTCAAGGCTTAGGTTTAAACATCACAGTGTGCCTAATGGAACATGGTATCCTAACTCCCAACATTCAGAGATTTTACATTCTTTACAGGCATGCATGAAACATTTATGGAAACTGATCCATACACTGGATGGAAAAAGGAAGTCTGACATACACACCAGTGCTTGGTATCATACAGAGCATTCTCTGACAAAAGTACAATTAAATTAGCAACCAGAAACCAAAAGATAACTTTAAAACCCCATATGGTACTAGTAAAGTTGGATAGTTGCTTGTAGATCAGTGAAGTTAGAACCATCTTCATACCATACATACACAAAAATAAACTCAAAATGGCTTAGAGACTTAAAACAAACTTTGAAACTCCTAGAAGAGAACATAGACAAGCATTCTCTGACATAAATCGTACCAGTGTTTTCTTAGGTCAGTCTCCCAAGGCAATATAATAAGCAAATGGGACCTAATCAAACTTACAACCTTTTGCACAGCCAAGGAAACCATAAACAAAATGAAAAGACAAGCTACAGAATGGGAGAAAATATTTGCAAATAATGCACTAACAAGGGCTTAATTTCCAAAATATTCGAACAGCTCATACAACTCAACAAAGAAACAACCCAAGCGAAAAATGGGTGGAAAGCCTGTATAGACATTTCTCCAAAGAAAAAATATAGATGGCCTGTAGGCTTGTGGAAAAGTGCTCAACATTGCTAATTACTAGAGAAATGCAGATAAAAACTACAATGAGGTACCACCTCACACTGGCCGGAATGGCCATCATTTAAAAGTCTACAAATAACATATACTAATAAGGGTGTGGAAAAAAGGGAACCCTCCTACACTGTTGGTGGGAATGTAAGTTGGTGTAACCACTACAGAAGAGTGTCCTCAAAAAACTAAAAATAGAACTACCATGTGATCCAGCAGCCCCACTCTGGGCATATATCCAGATAAAACTATAGTGGGTTCCTGTGTTCCTGCTGCTGCTGCTAAGTCACTTCAGTCGTGTCCGACTCTGTGCAACCCCACAGACGGCAGCCCACCGGGCTCCCCTCCCTGGGATTCTCCAGGCAAGAACATTGGAGTGGGTTGCCATTTCCTTCTCCGATGCATGAAAGTGAAAAGTGAAAGTGAAGTCGCTCAGTCGGGTCTGACTCTTAGTGACTCCATGGACTGCAGCCCACCAGGCTCCTCCATCCATGGGATTTTCCAGGCAAGAATACTGGAGTGGGGTGCCATTGCCTTCTCCGTCCTAGCAGCACTATTTACCTTAGCCAAAACATGGAAACAATGTAAATATCCATCAACAGTTGAAAGGATAAAGATGTGTTACATGTATGCAATAGAATACTACTTGGCCATAAAAAAAAGCAAAATAATGCCATTTGCAGCAACATGAATGGAACTAGCTATTATCATACTAAGTGAAGTAAATCAGAAAAAGATAAATACCATAGGATATACTTACATGTGGAATATAAAATAATACACAAATGAACCTGCCTGCAAAACAGAAACAGACTTACAGACATGGAGAGCAGTGGAGAACAAACGTTTGATTGCCTAGGAGGAGGGACAGTGGGGCAGAGATGGAGTGGGAGTTTGGGGTCAACACATGCAAACTATTACATGTAGAATGGATAAACAACAAAGTCCTACTATATAACACAAGGAACTATATTCGATAGGTATAGTTGAGTTAAACCATAATGGAAAGCAGTGTCTTTAAAATGTGTATATCTACATATACACACATGCCTATATATGTGTATAACTGAATGGTACAGCAGAAATTAACACTGTAAGTCAACTTCAATTTTAAAAAAATGTTCAGAAATAATAATATATCATCTAGTAATTGATACATCACAGAAGAAATTAGAATGAAAATTTGAACACATTCATTAAAAAAAAACTTAGCAATAGTGAAAATACTACATATTGTAACTTGCAGGATATCCCTAAGTGTACTTTAGGGAATTTGTGATCATAAATACTAATTTTAGAAGAAGAAAAAGATTTAAATTTAATAAGCTGAAGAATCCAAAGAAAGGATAATAACAGAAGACCAGAGATAAATGAATTTCAAAATTTACAGAAAGGAAGACTCAACAAAACCAAAAGCTGGCCTTTTGTTTAAAAAAAAAAATAGCAACAAGCATACTTCTGGCAAGAGTAATGTAGAAAAAAGACAATATTAGAAGCGGGAAAGGTCATTCACTCAACTACAGCTGATTTAAAAAAAAAAAAAAGCATTGTAAGACAAACTATGAAGAATACTTGCTGAACAGCAGCAGCAAAGAATAGCATTTCCTCAATAAATAACAAAGGGAAAAAGAAAACCAGCAGGGGAGTGTACAGATTAAAAAAGTACAAGTCAAATGGGTTTGGATTCAAACAAACTACAAAAGGCAAGGAACATTAAGAGACAATTAGAAGTCTGAACACTAGAATTTGATACTAAGGAATTATTCATTTGGTTAATAATAGTATGAAGTTATTTTTTAACATCTTTAACCTTATATATGAAACTAATTACACATAAAATGATATCTCTAGAATTTGTCTTAGAATAATATGTGAGGCAGAAGTGAAAGTATGAAGGGTGTGAATGTGAAAGTTGCTTAGTCACGTCCGACTGTGCGACCCCATGGATTATACAGTCCATGGAATTCTCCAGGCCAGAATACTGGAGTGGGTAGCCTTTCCCTTCTCCAGGGATCTTCCCAACCCAGGGATCAAACCCAGGTATCCCGCGTTGCAGGCAGATTCTTTACCAACTGAGCTATCAGGGAAGATAAAGCTAAAGTTAGGGAATGGGTAAAATGAGTTTATGACACTGTTTTGTCTGCTTTTGTGTGTTTGAAATTTTCCGTAATCGAAATACTTTAGATTGTTCTTTGCTAATATATTTGTGAACAGTCTAAGTGAACAATTTACTGAAATATATAATGTATGTGTATGCGTACATGTTTACATACATATAATTTATCAAAGTCAAAGAAATAGAAAAGCTAAATAAACTCTTAACAAATTGACAAAACTGATTTTGTATTAGATTGGTACAAAAGTAATTGTGGCTTTGCATGGTTAAACTTTGCCATTTGATACTGGAGTACATTCTTAAATAAATGTTGTATTATAATCATTTTAATATGCATTTCTCACTGTATTTTTTGCTAATGACTTTATTACTTGCTGTTTATTTTAGACTATAGAAATGATATTAGACAAAAAGCATTTTTGAGCAATTTTCTTATTTTGAGTTCAAAATGGGTCAAAAAAGCAGCAGAGACAATTCTCAACATCAGCAGTGCATCTGGCCCAGGAACTACTAATGAGCGTACAGTGCAGTGGTAGTTCAGAAAGTTCCACAAAGGAGATGAGAGCCTTGAAGATGACCATAGTGGCTGGCCATCAGAAGTTGATAATGACAAGTTGAGAGCCATCATTGAAGCTGATCCTCTTAGAACTACACAAGAAGTTGTCCAAGAACTCAACATCAACCATTCTGTGGTCATTTGGCATTTGAAGCAAATTAGAAAGGTGGAAAAGCTTGATAAGTTGATAGCTCACGCTACTGCTAAGTCGCTTCAGTCGTGTCCGACTCTGTGTGACACCATAGACGGCAGCCCACCAGGCTCCCCTGTCCCTGGGATTCTCCAGGCAAGAACACTGGAGTGGGTTGCCATTTCCTTCTCCAATGCATGAAAGTGAAAAGTGAAAGTGAAGTCACTCAGTCGTGTCCGACTCTGTGCAACCCCACGGACTGCAGCCTACCAGGCTCCTCCGCCCATGGGATTTTCCAGGCAAGAGTACTGGAGTGGGGTGCCACTAACCACAAATCAAAAGAATTGTTGTTTTCTCTTATTGTACTCAACAACAGCAACCATTTCTCAGTTGGATTGTATATGACAACCAGCAAGGACCAGCTCAGTGACTGGACCAAGAAGAAGCTCCAAAGCACTTCCCAAAGTTAAACTTGTACCCAGAAAAGGTCATGGTCACTGTTTGGTGGTCTGCTGCCAGTCTGATCCACACAGCTTTCTGAATCCTGGCAAAAGCAATCCATCTGAGAAGTATGCTCAGCAAGTCAATGAGATGCACCGAAAACTTCAATGCCTGCAGCTGGCCTTGGTCAACAGAATGGGTCAATTCTAATATATAGTGGAACTACATGTAATCTTGTTCTGTATTTTCCAAGTCTACTGTAAATGTGCTATCATACTTTCATAACGTAAAAACATAAAAATTTTATAAAAATGAGCCTTGTTTTTCTCCATAATATCTGATTCTGACTACATGTTGCACAACATGCTTCAGAAGGTGAATGAATCAGAGGTTTTGCCTCATCCAGCATATTCACCTGACCTCTAGCCAATGGACTGCCACTTTTTCAAGCATCTTGACAACTTTTTGCAGGGAAAACACTTTCATAACCAGCAGGATGCAGAAAATGCTTTCTGAGAGTTTGTTGAATCCTGCAGCATGGATTTTTATGCTACAGAAATAAACAAACTTGTATCTTGTTGGCGAAAATGTGTTGATTGTAATGGTTCCTATTTTGTCTAACAAAAATATGTTTGAATCTAGTTATAATGATTTAAAATTCACAGTCCAAAAATGCAATTACTTTTGTACCAAGCTAATACTTAAAATATGATAACAGAAAAACTGCCCTAATTAGATTTTACCAAATATTTAAGGAACATGCTATATAAAACTGTTATATAAACTGTTTTAGAAAACTGAAGAAGAACTTTCCCCAGCCTGTTTTATCAAAACTAAATAGATAGCATGAGAGAATTTTAAAACAGAGACTTATTTGTAAAATGAAGGAGAGAGAAAAAGACCCAAAAGACTAAGTAGCAATAAACTAAACCTAACAAGTATTTTTTAGAAAACTTGACCAAAGATGGGCTTATCTTTGACATTTGTGGACAGCTTACTGTGAGAAAATAGAAAATCAAATGATATGGTTTAGCATATTGACACATTAAAGGAGATAAATCCACATATATCAATAGATGCAAAAAATCAATAAAACTTAAAATCTATTGATGAATGAAAATCAGTAATTCCAACATAGGATATATCTTCAGCATGATGAAAAATATCTTCTAAAATCCTATAGCAAACATCATAATGGTGAAACCTTAAAATCATTTTCTTTAAGCTTATGTCTATTGCCAGTACTTTATTTGGTGGTGGTCAGTGCAACAAATGAATGCAGTGACGGATTTTATTTTCTTGTCCTCCAAAATCACTGTGGATGCTGACTGCAGCCATGAAATTAAAACATGCTTGCTCCTTGGAAGGAAAGCTATAACACACCTAAAAAAGCAGAGACACCACTCTGCCAACAAAGGTCCATATAGTCAAAGCTATGATTTTTCCACTAGTCATGTACAGATGTGAGAGTTGAACCATAAAGAAGGCTGAGGACAAAGAATTGATGCTTTCAAATTGTGGTGCTGGAAAAGACTTGAGAATCCTTTGGGCTGCAGGGAGATGAAACCACTCAGTCCTAAAGAAAGTCAACCTTGAATATTCATTGGACGGACTGATGCTG
Source organism: Bos indicus x Bos taurus (assembly GCF_003369695.1). Taxonomy (NCBI): domain Eukaryota; kingdom Metazoa; phylum Chordata; class Mammalia; order Artiodactyla; family Bovidae; genus Bos; species Bos indicus x Bos taurus. The sequence continues at coordinate 50,279,580 of NC_040093.1, forward strand.
AAGCTCCAATACTTTGGCCACCTGATATGAAGAGCCAGCTCATTGGAAAAGCTTCAGATGCTGAGGAAGATTGAAGCCAAAAGGAGAAGGGGCAGCAGAGGGTGAGATGCATCACAGACTCAATGGATGTGATTTTGAGCAAACTCCGAGATAGTGAAGGACAGAGGAGCCTGGTGTGCTATAGGCCATGGGATCATGAAGAGTCGGACATGACTTAGCGACTGAACAACAATGTGACAAGAGAAAAAAAGTTCATCAATTATAAAAATAAATTGCTTTCCAAAAGTAATTTGAAAGTGAAACACAAAATCATACCAGGAAGTAATTTTTCAAATTATATTGAAATACAGAAAAGAAGACCTACAGAAATGGGGGAAATCAGAGAGACATACACCATTTTCATGTATGAGAAGATGGAAATGTTTATTCCCAAATTAATCAATTTAAAATTACAAGCCAAATCCCCATAGGGCTTTCTGAGGGAACTTAGCAAGCTAATTCTGAAATTCACATAAAGAGGAAAGGGTCCAGAAGAACCATGACAATTTTGAATAAAAAGAAAGTGAGAGTACTTACCTTTGAGATGATACTGTGGTGGTTGGATGGAATGCATTTATCACTGGGGTATGCAAACTGATAAAACTGAATAAAGTATCAAAACATAGGACCTCGTATGTATGGAAGCTTAGTATATAATATTATAGCATGCTAGATCAAAAGGAAACACTTAATAATTGATGTTACAACAATTGACTATTGATGTGAGATAACCTGTTTTGCACTTGGCATAAATGTTAAAACTAAAACTTCTAGAAGAAAATACAGGAGTATAGTTATGTAACCTTTGGCTGGGAAACAGTTTATTAAAAACAGAAGACACAAAGTACAAACCATAAAGGTAAAATTTATCAATTTTATTCCCTTAAAATAAGTGACTTCTAGAATCAGCCAAGATATTATAATCCTACTGTAGCTTATGGCTCTTATTATAACTGAAAACTAGATAGAGTACAGAAAGCAATTGCATGAGGATTCTGAAAAGTAACCATTAGAAAGTGGGTTGGAAGGGAACTATTCAAAACTTGAATACTAATACCCCCTTTTGGGGTTAGTATTCAACTAACCCAAACAACAAACTACTAGTTGTGGGTTTTTTCTTTCTCTTTGTAGAACAGACAGCAGGTATAGACACAGAAAGTTTGCTAGCCAGAACACTGAGAGAGGGGCCCCCACAAACTGGATGGGGCTTCCCTGGTTGATTTGTTTTTTTCCCCTTACTAACTCTGCCCAAGTTTAGCACCAGTCACAGCAGCTATAGTAACAACTAAAACCCCGAGAGAAACCCCATGTCCTAACTGGTGGACTTTAGGAGAACATAAGGTGATGTATGGAGGAAATTCCCATTGTTCTTGTTTTTTTTCCTCTTTGTGCTTAGTCACTCAGAACTCACAGCAAATCGGGAGACTAAAAACTGAGGAAAATTTATCTTTCTAGCCAGCAGAGGAACCAGGAAGAGGGAACCAGGTTATCCAGAGAATGAGAAGGAAGCCTTGGAGAGCAGGGAGCTAGAGAAAGGAAGGTACTAATTCTGGCTTAGCCCTGAGCTACATATGCACGCAGGAGGCCCGCAGAAACACGGCAAAGGTATTGAGGACCACAGTGCATTGTAAACACTGCCCAGGTGCCTGAGCAGGGTATGCCTCGGGCAAGTCTACATGGCATAGCCAAGGCCTTGACAACTGAACCAGCATGTGGAACTCACACCCAGACAAAGAGGCAGTACATGCAGCCTGAACCGCACTGAGTAGGCGTCCTGAAAAGCAACAGAACTCAACATTTTCCACAGGTTTTTAAGGACCCAGAGTCTCAATATTATATTCAAAATGTCCAGGATATAATTTTTTAATTACAATATAAAGAACCAGGGAAATGTGATTATTTCTGAAAGGGGAATACAGGAGATCCCAACCCTAACAGTAGTCAGATGACAATTATCAAAAGATTTTAAATCAATAATGTAACCATGTTCCATGAGATAAAGGTAAACATTCCTGAAATGAGTGAAAAGATAGAACTTAGCAGAGAAGTAGAAACTATAAAAAAGAACCAAGTGGAAATTTTAGAACTGAAGAAATACATCTTAAATTTTTGAAGAAATTATTCAGTGTGTGGGCCAATATAAGAATGAAGGAAAGGCAGTAAACTTCAAGAGGGTTCAGTAGAAACTACCTAATCTGAATTGAGAAAAAAAGATTGAAAATAAATTATGCAAAAGCTTTAGGGACCTGTGTGGACAATTTCAAAAGATGTAGAATTCATGTAACTTAAGTACCAGAAGAAGAGGAAAAGATGTTACAGAAAAAACATTTGAAGAAATAATTGCAAAAAATTTGGTGAAGGACATAAATTTACAGATTCGTGAAGCATAGCAAACACTAAACAGGATAAAAAACAAAATACAAAGCCTAGTCATATCAAATCAAATTTCTTGAAACCAAAGGTTGAAAGCTTTGAGATCTGACAGAAATTATGCATTATATAAGGGAACGACAATTTAAATATTCAGACTATGGATTTCTCTGCAGAAATTATCAAACCCAAAGACTGTGTATCAAAACCTTTAAATGCTGAAATAAAGAACTGTAAAATTCAGAATTTTATATCCAGCAGAAATATCTTTTCAGAAATGAGGGCAAACGAAGACAGAGCCCCAGCAAAGACAAAGAATTCATTGCCTGCTGTTGCTGTGAAGTCGCTTCAGTCGTGTCCGACTCTGTGCTACCCCATAGCAGACATGCTATAAAAGAAATGCTAAATGAAGTTCTTTAGATAAAAGAGAAATGGCACTAGAATGAATCTTCAAATATCATGAATGAAAGTGGGGAATATGGTAAATAATTATGGTAAATGTAAAAATACGGTGTACAGAAATGGTAAATAATCTGATATAAACCATTTTACCAATATCAGGAACAAGAGAGGATATCATTATAGACCCTCCATTAAAACAGTGGACCTTTCTGTGCCCAAATCGAATGTCTCAAATGAAATGACAAATTCCTTAAAAGCCTCAAGCTGCCCAAACATATCTAAGAAGAAATATGTAATCTGTATGACTATGTATTTGTAATGAATTCACAGTTTAGAACCTTCTTACAAAGAGAGCTCCTAAATGGATACACAAATTACATCAAATATTTAAAGAAGAAATGATGCTGATTCTTCTTGGTCTCTTCCAGGAAGTAAAAGAAGAGGAACACTTCTAAATTCTTAAGACAAGCATCACACTGAAACCACCAAAGACATTATATGGAAACTACTGATCAGTATTCCCCCTATGATGTTTTGCTTGATAATAGGAAATACATATATTTGGTGTTCATCCCCATTTCTGGCACAGAGCTCACAAAACCCTTGAAATTTCCTGAATGGTAAGAGCAATGAGAGCATCTTATGTTAACAACATTTAGTCTCTTATTCTCAGTTTCTGAAAATGTTTCAGAGCCTTTATAAACCTGAAGTGGGTGTGTTGTTATTAATAACAAGCTCCTTTCAACCACAAGTGAGTTTATTTTAACGAGGTGACTTCTGGAAATCCATTGAATATGGAAGCTCATTACCAGGGTAGCCGGTAACCTTGTAAGTAAACTGATGTTCTAAGTCCTGTAAGCCACTTTATTAAATTAAATTAAACTTTTAAATTTAAACTATTAAACACTCTATTAAACTAAATTAAAGGAATCCAGAAATTAATGCTTTTGAGCTGTGGTGTTGGAGAAGACTCTTGAGAGTCCCTTGGACTGCAAGGCAATCAAACCAGTCAACCCTAGAGAAAATCAATCCTGAATATTTTTTTTAGAAAGGCTTATGCTGAAGCTGAAGCTCCAATACTCTGGCCACCTGATGCGAAGAGCCAATTCATTAGAAAGACCCTGATGCTGGGAAAGATTGAAGGCAGGAAGAGAAGGGGACGACAGAGGACAAGATGGTTGAATGGCATGACTGACTCAATGGATGAGAGTTTGAGCAAGCTCCAGGAGATGGTGAAGGACAGGGAAGCCTGGTGTGCTGCAGTCTGTGGGGTCACAAAGAGTCAGACACAACTGAGCAACTGAACAACAAGAATGAGACCTTAGGAAACTCAGACTTGTAGTGAGTCAGTATCACGTGACAGCCTGACCTTGTGTATGGCCTCTGAAGTGGAGGCCATTCCCCTGGGAGTAAGCCCTTAACCTTTGAAATCTGATGCTGTCTCTGGATAGCTGGAGTCATCACTGGATTGAATTGTAGGACACCTAACTGGTATTTGAGGATTGCTGTTGTAGTGGGGGTATGCAGAGCAAAGACCCACATGTTGGAATTGGCATCATAATTGTTACTCCAGAAAATAGATACAAAAATCCCTAACAAAGTATTGACCAGTCTAAATCAACATATTAAAAAGTATAATACATTGAAAAACTATAACCAAGTGTGGTTTATCCCAAGAATGCAAGGCTGATTCACATTTGAAAAATCAATATGATTCAATATGTTAAGAAAGAATGCTACATGATTATCTCAGTTTGTTAAAAGAATCAACACCCATTCATGATGAAAATATCAGAAAATTAAGAAGAGTGGAACTTCTATAACCTGATAAAGGATGTCTACCAAAATGTACAGCTGACACCATACTGAATGCTTTTTCCCCTCAAAATTAGCAACAAGATAACTGCCACTGAACACCATACTGGAAGTTGTAGACAGTGAAACGTGGCAAAAAAACTATTTTTCCAGATGACATAATTATCTATGTAAAAAATTAACATGAAATGTACCCTCAAAAAACTCCTGGAATAAAGAAGTCAGTGTAGCAAGGTTGGATAAAAGGCCGATAGATAAATGTCAGTTGTATTGTTTTATATGTAGTTGATACTTGAATAAGATGTGTTTGAACTGCACTGATCTATTTGCACAGAGATTTTTTTTTTGTGGATAAATACCTACTACTACACCATCAATGGTTAGTTGAATCCACAAATGTAGAACCAAGGATACTGTGGGATGACTGTGAAGTTATACATGGATTTTTGACTGCAAGGAGGGTCCACGCCTCTACGTCCCGTGTTGATCAAGGGTCAGTTGTATTGTCTGATTGAATATTTGAAGAATGAGCAATTGAAGTTCAAAATTAAGAAAGCAGCAATACCATTTAAAGTAGCCCTTGCCTCCCCCCACCCAAAAAAAAAACAAAACACAGCCTGTATAAACTGCAGAACCCTGATAAAAAATTAAAAGACCTGAATAAATATGTGTTTTCATTCCAATCCCAAAGGCAATCCCAAAGAATGTTCAAACTACCATACAATTACACTCATTTCTCATGCTAGCAAGATGATGCTTAAAATCCTTCAAGTTAGGCTTCAGCAGTACATTAACTGGGAACTTCCATATGTGCAAGCTGGATTTAGAAAAGGCAGAGGAACCAGAGATCAAATTGCCAACATCCGTTGGATCATAGAAAAAGCAAGGGAATTCTAACAACATCTGCTTCATTGACTACACTAAAGACTTTGTGTAAATCACAACAAACTGGAAAATTCTTCAAGAGATGGGAATACCAGACCCCCTTACCTGACTCCTGAGAAACCTGATTGCAGGACAAGAAGCAGCACTTAGAACCAAATGTGGAACAACAGACGTTCCAAATTGGAAAAGGAGCACTTCAAGGCTGTATATTGTCACCCTGTCTGTTTAACTCCTATGGAGAGTACATCATGCAAAGTCCTGGACTGGATGAGTTATAAGCTGAAATTAAGATTGCTGGGAGAATTATCAACAGCCTCAGATATGCAAATGAAACTACTGTAGTGGTCTAAAGTGAAGGGGAACTAAAGAGCCTCTTGATGAGGGTGAGAGAGGAGAGAAAAAGCTGGTTTAAAACTCAACATTCAAAAAACTAAGATCATGGCATCCGGTCCCATCACTTCATGGTAAATAGATGGGGAAGAAGTGGAAACACTGACATTTTATTTTCTTGGACTCCAGAATCACTGTGGATGGTGACTGAAGCCACGAAATTAAAAGACAACTTGCTCTTTGGAAGAAAAGTATGACAAACCTAAACAGCATATTAAAAAGCAGAGACGTCACTTTGCTGACACAGGTCTGCATAGTCAAAGCTATGGTTTTTCCAGTAGTCATGTACAGATGTGAGAGTTGAACCATAAAGAAGGCTGAATGCTGAAGAATTGATGGTTTTGAACTGTGGTGCTGGAGAACACTCTTGAAAGTCCCTTGAACAGCAAGGAGATCAAGTAAATCCTAAAGGAAATCATCCTTGAATATCTACTGGAAGGACTGATGCTGAAGCTTCAATACTTTGGCCACCTGATGTGAAGAGCTGACTCGTTGGAAAAGACTGATGCTGGGAACGATTGAGGGCAGGAGGAGAATGGGGAGACAGAGGATAAGATGGTTGGATGACATCACTGACTAAATGGACATGAGTTTGAGCAAACTCTGGGAGATAGGGAAGGACAGGGAAGTCTGGTCTGCTGCAGCTCATGGGGTTGCAGAGTTGAACACAACTTAGCAACCAAACAACAGCAATACTGTGTATACCTATTGAGGTGGACTCAGTGGTGTTAACAGAAGTTCTTCTGAAATAGATCTGTATAAACAAGCACAGTTCAAATTAAAACCTCTGCTATGTTTTTGTAAATGTAGACAAACTGTTTTTAGAGTATAATGAAAATGCGAGGAATTACAAAAGCCAAAACAATGTTCAAAAAATACAGGTACTCACTACCTGATTTCAGATCTTCAGTAACCAGAACAGTGTGGTACTGACAGATGACAGACACAGAGATCGGTGGAACAGAACAGAACTCAGAAAAGGATTCACACAAATATGATTTATTTTTTTTAGAAATACAATGTCAGTTCAGTGGATAGTCTTGTCTTCAACAAATGGTGCTAAGAACAACCAGATAACCATATTTAAAAAAAAAAAAGAATTTTAACCTATACCTGTATTTATACCTTATATTAAAAATTAACCTAAACTGGATTATAAACACAAGTAAATACTGTAAAACTTTTAGAAGAAAACATAGGTGAAAACTTTGGGTTAGGGAAAGAGTTCTTAGATAAGACATCAAAGAAGAATCTATTTTAAAAAAACTATAAATTGAACTTCATTAAAATTAAAGCTTTTCCTTTTCACTGTTGAATGAAAAGAAAAGCCACTAAGAGAAAATATTTGTAAATCACTTGTCAAAAGATTTCTTTAATCCAGAACTCAAAACTCAACTATAAGAAAAGTACCTAATTTAAAAATGAGTAGGAGATTTTGAACAGGCGCCAGAGAATATTTCAGCATTTGAAAACTGTAAATTAAAACCACAATGGAATAGCTCTCTACCTCTATTACAGCACTAATATTTTAAAACAGACAATACCAGGCTCTGGGAGCTATATAGAGCAATTGGGAATGTGGTAAGACTCCTGGTAGGAATACAGAATGATATAGCCATTTTGGAAAACAGCTTGGTGATTTCCTATAAAGTTACCATGTGAGTGAGCAGTCTCCTGGCAGGGTAGCCAGGAGAAAGGAAAACATGTTTACACATAAAAAAACTTGAATGTAAATGCTTACAGTAGCTTTATCCATAATAGACAAAAACTGGAAACAGTCCAAATACTCTTCCGTTGTTAATAAACTGTGGTACATCTGTGTAGTGAAATCTATTCAGGAGTAATGAGATACAGACTATTGGGGAGGCAGGTGCATAGGAGAATCTCACATGCATTGTGCTAACTGAAAGAATCCTGACTCAGAATATACTATGATTTTATTTATATGAAATTATAACATTTATGGGAAAGGTGGAAATACAGGACAGCAAGAGACTGGTTGCCAGGAATTAAAGTTGAAGATGGATTTGGACTGCTGAGGAGCTGGAAAGGATTTTCGCAGGCGGAGGGTGATGGAACTGTTCTTGATTATGGTGTCTGTCACTTGACCCTGTGCATTTGTCAGAGAATTTTATATTACTTGAGATGTGATTGAATGTCTTGATGTGACCAAGTATCAACAAGGATTGAAGAATGGAGATGCTCTCAACTTGCTTTGGGAGAATAAATTGCTGCAACCACTTTGGAAGGCCATTGGGCATGCCCTGGTGAAGATGAAGATGGTCACGTCCTATGACACAGCAGCCACGCTTCTAAGTGTACCCAGGTGCTCACTGTGTGAGAGCGCAGTCAGAACGCAAGCATGTTTACAGCAATATTTAATATTTTAAAAACTGCAAGCAAGCTAAATGTCCAAAAGGAAAATGGATAAGTAGTGACTTATTTCGACAATTGATACAAGATTTTAAAATACACAAATAAAAATATACAAAAATACTATATGTTTTTATAGATACATAAATTTAAACGGAGAAGGCAATGGCAACCCCACTCCAGTACTCTTGCCTGGAAAATCCCATGGACGGAGGAGCCTGGTAGGCTGTAGTCCATGGGGTCGCTAAGAGTCGGGCACGACTGAGCAACTTCACTTTCACTTTCCACTTTCATGCATTGGAGAAGGAAATGGCAACCCACTCCAGTGTTCTTGCCTGGAGCATCCCAGGGACAGGGGAGCCTGGTGGGCTGCCGTCTATGGGGTCATACAGAGTCGGACACGACTGAATCGACTTAGCAGTAACAGCAGCAAATTTAAAAGTCTAAAAATGTACATAGTAATTATAAAAATTATACTCAAAACAGGGAATGTAGGAAAGATAGTAGGAACATAGATGGCTTTAGTTGTACAATTGACCCTTGAATGACATAGAGGCTAGGGTCACCGACCACTCGCAGTTGAAATTCTGAGTATAACTTTATAGTCAACCCTTGGTATCTGAGGTTCCACATCCTCAGATTCAACCAGCTACAGACTGTATAGTACTGTGAAAGAAAGTGAAAGTGTTAGTCACTCAGTCATGTTCATCTCTTTGCAACCCAATGGTCTGTAGCCCTCCAGTCTCCTCTGTCCATGGAATTCTCCAGACAAGAATACTAGAGTGGGTTGCCATTCCCTTCTCCAGGGAATCTTCCCAAACCAGAGATCGAACACAGGTCTCCCACATTTCATGCAGATTCTTTACCATCTGAGCCACCAGGGAAGCATAGTGTAATACTATAGTCTGTGATTACTGAATACCACTTAAATGGACCTGCATATATGAAACCCATGTTCAAGGCTCAGCTGTACACAGAACTGAACTGTACAAGTCCACATATATAGGTTTTATTTGGTAAATATTATAGTGCTATAGAATCTGCAGTTGGTTGTGTCTGTAGACACAGAACCACAAATACAAAGGTTGCACTGTAGGACTTGAGCACCTGCAGATTTTGGTATCCAGAGCAGGACCTTCCTAGAGCCAATTACCCATTGCTACTGAGGGATGACTGTGCAGAGGTGAGGTGGGTTTGTGGGTTTTGGGGGTTTTTTAATATGTAATAATTAATTATTTAAATACTTAAGTGAAATTAATACTTTCAATGTGGCTCTTTTATAAAATAGCTCATGAAGAAATGATTTTACATGCATATGTTTTTTAGGAATGTAACCTAGAATGTTAAATATTGAAGAAGGTTACTTTTAATATATAAAAGTAAATTTTTTAAAGTTAACATAAAAAACACTTGACATGGAAATTGGATCAAAATTTTTTAATTGGGTTCAACTAAAAGAGTAAACATGATTTCATTTTAAAAGAGAAAATGTTAAAGACCACAATAACCCTTGAATACTCAAAATGGGGTAAACTAGTTTACAGGTGATATTCAAGAAAAATTCACTTACATATAAAAATCGGTATTCGCATTTAAGTAGTGTTTTAGTTTTATCAGTGGCCTTTCCATAAAAATAACAGCTTTCTGAGGATCTCATTGCATTTCTTTTGCGGTCTTTGGGGCCTCTAATAAAAAGCGTCCTTTTCCCCATTGGAGTTATGAACCAGTTGAGACAGTGGAGCTTCAGAATAGCCCTTTTATTGTAATAAAGGCTAGGAAGCAGCTTATAGTGAGACCTGCTAATTCCCTACCCACCAGGTCCACCTCCTACCTAAGCCTAGGCTGGAACATCCCACCCGAGGAAAGTGCATCTACAGAAGAGACCCGCTTACCCAGGTCACTGTTATTCTCATTCATTGGTCCAGGGAAGGAGGAAAGGAAAAGTGACCAAATACCATCCCCGATCCAGGGGACTCTCTCCACTTCCCTGGGAGGGTGTAGGAGTAGGTAGGAGGCCAAGAGTGTTTATGTTTAATTAAAGATCTTCTGCAGTCTGGATGAGAGAAGAGTAATTTGTGCCCCGATCCACCCATTTCAATTTGTTAGCCTCATAATGTTAGAAATATTTTCTGAAGATTAGTTGAATTAAACTGTTAATGTCAATATTTAACTGTATTCACAATAGGAAAGAATGTTATTTTTGTCATATGACTTACCTTAAAACTTTGATTTTTAAATTACATATTTAAAGTGCATTTACTATGGCCTTACACAAGTATGGTGTTTCTTTGGATTTAAAAAAAACAATAGAGAGTAAATACTTCAGACTTCTTGATGGTCTTCCTGATATTCAGCTCTATCAAAACTAGGTTTTACAAACCTGTTCACTTTTTCATTGATTGCTCTTCCTAAGCAAGAATTATACTGAATAGCACATTGACACTCTCATTGGAAGACCATACAGTCCAACGGAGAAGACAAACAATAACGAATATTAGTGATACTCACACCAGACAACCATGGGCAGAATGTCCTGGTTATATAAATGATGGAGACAGGAATGAAAACAGATTGTATATTTTAAACAAACATATTACTTCTGTGTTAAAATACATTTATGAGGTTTTGTGAAGTTTTGAAATGGAAGTACATTACCAGTAATTTTGCTCATGAAAGTGGCAAATTGGTCATTTCAAATAAGCCAGAGTTACTGGTCAAAATTTAATTCAGATATATTTTTGAGTTTTTGTTCTTAGTTTTATGTCATCAAGGTATTTGTGGGGCAGGGGGGAATATGGTTTTGTTTTATGAAGCCCTTTAAATTACAGGGTAGGTGTGTCATCATACTGCTGCCTCAGAGATAGCAATCAGCAAGGTGAATACCTACTAGACATCTCCAGTGGCAATCAAAGAAATCTTTATTCTTCATTCATTAAAGTTTTACTTTAGTTGTAGAGTCACATATGAACAAGCTTTAGGTTCCTTATGAGCACTATATCCAGAAATGAACCATGTATGTGAAGAGTGTGTGTATGTGTCGTGCATGCGTGCACACACATGAAAGGCATCCCAGGGAATGTGAAGACCACACATCTTAATAAGATTCAGACCAGCTTAGGTTCACATCCTCGCCCTAAGTAACCTTGGGCAAGTTCCTTAGTCCCCGTGAGCCTTAATTTCCTCCCAGCCCTTAAAGAACAGTACCTGTTTCACTCTGTTCTTTTGGAGATTTTGCTCAAGGTGTTTCTAAGCCTAAAGTCTAATGGAACTCTTCAAATAAGAATGCACATTTTAAGAAGACTTGAGTGCTGGGTAGCAGACTGCCTATGAAATTTGAGGAAAGGGGATACTAGGCAATAGAATGCTAGTGCTTATTTTGAAACTCCAGTTTAAATCTTTGCGACTAAAAATTTAGAAATTGTTAATCTATGGAGTAAAATCATAAAACCACTTACATGTGCAACAGTAGGATAGTGGGTAAATAAATGACATCATAGGAATGATTACAATTATGAAGCGATAGGTAAGTTCTGATGTGTTACAGCAAAAGCAGAGTGTGTGTATCTTAAAATTAAGCTCAGATTTTAAAAATGTGAAAAACTGAAAAAAGTTAATCAGAGTAATTGTCAGAGTGAAAGAATTATGAATGTTTCTTTTATTTTCCCAGTTTGTCAGTACCGTAAGATTGTTTTTATAATAAGGAAAATATGTACGATAGTCATGCCTCGTGAAGCAAAAAATTTCTCTTTATAGACAAAACGTTTGCAAGCTTTAGGTTCCATAACGCTTGGTTCCGTTGTTAAGACAACCAAAGAAACAGAACATTAGTCTTAGTTCTTTTACCTTCTTAGGCGTCAGCCTTTTATCTATTGTTTTTTCTGTCAGCTGTTATAATTCAGTTCAGTCCATGTTACATATTGATTGGATAATAGAACTAGAAAATTAAAATGAATGTCTTTTTAAAAGCACTGTTTTTCTTTGTTTTAATGTTACAGATTTATTTGAGGTTCCTAGATTATCAAATGGAGCACTCAAATGAATGCAAGAGAAACTTCGTTGCCGTCTACGATGGAAGCAGTTCTATTGAAAATCTGAAGGCCAAGTTTTGCAGCACTGTGGCCAACGATGTAATGCTTAAGACGGGAGTTGGGGTGATACGCATGTGGGCAGATGAAGGTAGTCGGCTAAGCAGGTTCAGAATGCTCTTTACTTCCTTTGTGGAGCGTAAGTAAATACTTTCTATAGCAGTGAGATGTTTTTATATACTCATTTACTCAAAATATAGTTATTGAGCATTTCCTTTTCACAAAGACTGCTAGTCACAGAATGTAGAAGTAAGTAGGTCTTAGTGTGTATTCTTAAAGAATTGACTGTCATGGGTGAAAAAAAGCATAGTAATGCATAAATTGCAACACTACCAGTTAGAAAGATATATAGTAGGGACTGCAAAAAGTGGAGACTTCTCTCAGGATTTTCAAAATTAAAAATAATTATCAGTAGTATGAATTCATCTTGGTAAATAATTGTGAATCCACCAAACCATGCTCCCCAAAGATTTAGATAGACTGTTTTCTTTTTTAAATTTTTTAAAGTAATTTTAAGCTTATAAAAAGTTGTAAAATAGTAAAGTTCTCCTGTGCCCTACACTCAGATTCCCCTAATGTTAACGTCTTACAATACCATAGTAAAGCTGAATGTTAACACTGATGCAGTATTATTAACCAGTATATAGACCTTACTCAAAACCCACTAATTTTCTCATTAATGTCCTTTTCTGATCCAGAATCGCACATTGCTTTTGTCATGTCTCCTTTAGTTTGCTCTGTTTGTGGCACTTTCTCAGTGTCTAATGACCTGAATGCAGTTGAAGAGCACTGGCTAGCTACTTAGTAGAATGTCCATCGGTTTAGGTTTCTCTGATGTTTTCTCTCTGTGAACTGAGGTTATGCGTGTCTGTCAAGAATAAAATAGAAATCACATTCCACCTTTCTCAGTACATAATGTGGGTTTGCCTCACACTAACTTGGATCATCTGCCACATTTGTACACTATAAACTTAACAGTTTTTCTTTTCAAATTAATAACTCTGAGAGTATGCAAATACCCTTTTTCTCACTAATATTAGCATCCATTAATGGTTTCTGCCTGTAACAACTACTACTATAGTATTTACTTCAAGGTGGTTTTCTGTTTGCAAATTCTTTCTACATTTGTTAATTACAATTTTGTGAGGAAGAGCTATTCTTTCCCCCACATTTATTTATTCTATTTGTGTCACTATGAGCTCATGGATATTTATTTTACTCTATTATATATATATATATAAAATTCTACAGTAGCATTTACTTTGGTGCTAAACATCCCAGCTTTGGCTATTGGGAGCTCCTTCAGTTTGCATCCTGTACTCTTTGGGTAAGCCTGTTATTTTTTAATCGCTTCCTTTTCTGATACAGAAGGTAAGAATGAACCAGGCTCAACGTTTGTTTTCTCTTTTGAGCCTTAGAATCAACCATGTTTCCAAAACACCCTTTCCTTCTCTTCCAGTGAGAAATCTGACTCTGATTATCTACGGTATATTTATTTTTTCAATTCTAGAATATACATTGGGCTTCCCTGGTGGCTCAGACAATAAAGAATTCGCCTGCAATGCAGGAGATTCAGCATCAATTCTTCAGTACTCAGCCTACTTTATGGTCCAGCTCTCACATCTATACATGACTACTGGAAAGACCGTGGCTTGTTGGCTTTGTCAGCAAAGTGGTGTCTTTGCTTTTTAATACGCTATCTAGGTTTGTTATAGCCAAGAAGCAAGCGTCTTCTAATTTCATGACTGCAGTGACCATCTGCAGTGATTTTGGAGCCCAAGAACAGAAAATCTGTCACCGCTTCCACTTTTTCCCTTCTATTTGCCATGAAGTAATGGGACTGGATGCCATGATCTTAGTTTTTTAATGTTGAGTTTTCAGCCAGATTTTTCACTCTCCTCCTTCACCTTCATCAAGAGGCTCTTTAATTCCTCTTTGCTTTCTGCCATTTGAGTGGTGCTAATCTGAAGTTGTTGGTATTTCTCCCAGTAATCTTGATTCTAGCTTGCTACTCATCCAGCCTGGCATTTTGCATGATGTACTCTGCATATAAGTTAAATAAGCAGGGTGACAATATACAGCCTCAGTGTACTCCTTTCCCAATTTGGAACCAGTCTGTTGTTCCATGTCCAGTTCTAACTGTTGCTTCCTGACCCTCATACAGGTTTCTCAGGAGACAGGATAGATGGTCTGGTATTCCTATCTCTTAAAGAATTTTCCACAGTTTGTGATCCACACTGGCAAAGGCTTTGGCATAGTCAATGAAATAGAAGTAGATGTTTTTCTAGAATTCCCTTGCTTTCTTTATGATGCAGTGAATGTTGACAGTTTGGTCTCTGGTTCCTCTGCCTTTTCTAAATCCAGCTTGTACATCAGGAGGTTCTCGATTCAAGTACTAGTGAAGCCTAGCTTGAAGGATTTTGAGCATAACCTTACTAGCATGGGATGTGAGTACAATTGTCAGGTAGTTTGAACATTCTTTAGCCCTGCCCTTCTTTGGAATTGGAATGAAAACTGACCTTTTCCAGTCCTGTGGCCACTGTTGGGTTTTACCAAATACCCTTCTAGAATGGTTCTATACATTTTTAAATTATGGTAAAATATACCCTAAGCCGTTTTTAAGTGTACAGTTCAGTGGCATTAAGCACATTCACAACATCATACAACCATCACCACTATCCACTTGCAGAACTTACGTAACATCCCAAATTAAAACTCTGTACCCATTAAATAATAACTTCATTCCCTATTCCCCCAACCCCAGGTAACCTCTATCTTACTTTCTGTTTCCATGAATTTCCCTATTCTAGATACCTCATATAAATGGAATATTTGTCCTTTTGTGTCTGATTCATTATACTTAGTATGTTTCTAAGAATTCCAGTCCTTTTTAAGGCTGAATAATTTTCCGTCTTACATATACATTTTTGTTTATCGTTTCATCTATTGATGAACACTTGAGTTGTTTCTGCTTTTGGCTGTTATGAATAAAGCCACTATGGATACTGGCATAGAGTTATCTCTTTGAATCTCTGATTTCAGTTTTTGCATATAGGTATTCAGTTTTTGCTTCTAGGTATATAGTATACCTAGAAGTGGAATTGCTGGATCATATAAATAGTGTTTATTTTTAAGTTTTTTATTTTTCACTGGAGTATAACCAGTTAACAATGTTGTAATAGTTTCAGGTAGACAGCAAAAGAATTCAGCCATACATGTACATGTTTCCATTCTCCCCCAAACTTCCCTCCCATCTAGACTGCCACGTAACCTGGAGCAGAGTTCCTTGTGCTGGACAGTAGGTCCTTGTTGGTTATCCTGTAAATACAGCATTGTGTACATGTTGATTCCAAACTCCCTAACTAAATATGGATATTCTATATAGAATATTAAAATTTAACATCAGAATATTAATGGCATCCCACCCCAGTACTCTTGCTTGGAAAATCCCATGGATGGAGGAGCCTGGTAGGCTGCAGTCCATGGGGTCGCAAAGAGTCAGACACGACTGAGCAACTTCACTTTCACCTTTCACTTTCATGCATTGGAGAAGGAAATGGCAACCCACTCCAGTGTTCTTGCCTAGAGAATCCCAGGGACGGCGGAGCCTGGTGGGCTGCTGTCTATGGGGTCGCACAGAGTCGGACATGACTGAAGTGACTTAGCAGCAGCAGCTGTTTTCACAGCAGCTGTTCCATTTTACATTCCCTCCAGCAATGCGATAGGGTTAGTCCCCATCCTCACCAAAACCTTTTTTTTTTTAACAGTAGCCATCCTAATGGCCATATGAAGTGTGATTTTTTTCATTTGTGATTCCAATTTGTATTTTCCCTAATGATGACTGATGTTGAGTATCTTTTCATGCTTCTTGGCCACTTGTATACCTTCTTCAGTACATACCTCATTTTATTACACTTCACAGACACTGCATTTGTTTTTGCACGTTGAAGTCTTGTGGCTCCTCTGCCTTGAGCAAGTTGGTCAGCACCAGTTTTTCAACATTTGCTCACTTCATGTTTCTGTGTTACATTTTAGTAATTCTCACATTACAAACTTTTTCATTATTGTATGTATTATGGTGATCTGTGATCAGTGATCTTTGATGTTATTATCGCAAAAAAATTATGACTTCCTGAAAGCTCAGATAGCAGTTAGCATTTTTTAGCAGTAAAATCTTTTTTAATTAAGGTATGTGCATTATTTTCTTAGACATAATAGTATTATGTACTTAATGCATTACAGCATAGTGTAAGCATACCTTTTATATGCAATGGGAAACCAGAAACTTTGTATGACTCGGTTTGCTACAATACTTGCTTTATTGCAGTGGTCTGCAAGTGTGGCATGCTTGTATTTAGTCCTTTACTCATTCTCTAACTTGAAAGTGAAAGTGTTAACCACTCAGTTCATGCCTGACTCTTTGTGAACCCATGGACTGTAGCCCACCAGGCTCCTCTGTTCATGGAATTCTCCAGGCAAGAGGACTGGAGTGGGTAGCTATTCCCTTCTCCAGGAGATTTTCCCAACCTAGGGATAAAACCCAAGTTTCCTGTATTGCAGGCAGTTTCTTAACCATTTGAGCCACCAGGTAGGTTCTTGGTTTTTTGTTAAGTTGTAGAAGTTCTTTATATATCCTGGATATTAATCGCTCATCAGGTATATGATTACAAGCATTTTTTTCCCATTCTGTGCATTATCTTTTCACTGTCCTGATAGTGTACTTTGAGAAAACAAAAATTTAATGTTATCCAGTTTGTCTATTTTTTCCTTTTTGTCTATGCTTTTGGTGTCATAATCAAGAAATCATTGCCAAAGACAGCATTATGAAGCTTTTCCTCTATTTTTAAAAATATTCGCTAGCAAGTTTTTATTAATTTCTAGTATTATATATCTTGTGTATACAGTGTTATATTTTTATTTTTGTATACACTGCAGCATCGTCACCACCAAAAGTTTATTTTGCGCCTGTCACTGTACAGTCGGCCTCTTTTACCCAGTTATCCTCCCCACCCACCATAACCACTGCTCTTCTTTCTGTAACTGTATGTTTGGTTTGGTCTGCTCTTTGTTTTTTTTTTTTTTAAATAATCCACATATGAGTGAAATCCTGTGGTGTTTGTCTTTTTCCATCTGATTTATGTCATTTAGTGTAATACCCTTTGGGTCTATCCATGTTGTTGCAAATGACAAGATTTCATCTTTTCTTACAATTGAGTACTAGTGCATTTTATATATACATATAGACCACATGTTTATCCATTCATCCACCAGTGGGGCTTTGGTTCTTTGGATATCTTGGCTATTGTAAATAATGCTGAGATGAGCACAGGGGCATAAATCTTTTTAAATTAGCATTTTCTTATTCTTTGGATAAATACCCAGAAGTGGAATAGCTGGATCATGTGGAAGTTCTGGTCAACAGAGATAGCCGGCAGAAGAAGATATAACAGAGGGTGGTCCTTAATTTTTTGAAGAGTCTCCATACTGCTTTCCATAATGTCTGCAACAACTTTCATTTCCACCAAAACTGTATGAAGGTTCCTTTTCTTCACATCCTCTCTAGCACTTGTCATCTCTTACCTTTTTGATAATAGTCCTTCTGACTGGTGTGAGGTGGTATCTCATGATTGTTTGGATTTGCATTTCCCTAATAATTAGTGAAGTGTTAAGCATTTTTTCATGTGCCTGTTGGCCATTTGTATGTCTTCTTTGGAACAATGTCTATTGAATACCTCTGCCCATTTTTTAAATCTAGTTCTCTGTTTTTTGGTTGTTGAGTTGTATGTGTTATTTCTATTATTTTATATATTAATCCTATATTGGATATATGATTTGCAGATATTTTCTGCTATTCACTAGGTTGCATTTTCATTTGTTGATGGCTTCCTTTCCTGTACAAAAGCTTCTTAGTTTGATGTAGTCTCACGTTTTATTTTTGCTTTTAATTCCTTTGCCTGAGGAGACATATTCAGAAAAGTGTTTGCAAAGACCAAGAGCAAAGAGTGTACTGCTTGTTTTCATCAAGGAGTTTCTGGTTTCAGGTCTTACATTCTAGTATCTCATCTGTTTGGAGCTGACTTGTGTGTGGTGCACGGTAGTGATCTGGTTTCATTCTTTCTCATGTGGCTGTCCAGTTTTCCTTGTGCCAGTTATTGAAAAGACTCTTCTGTCTCATTATATGTTCTTTGCTTCTTTGTTTTAAATTAGTTGTTCATATACATGTGGGTTTATTTCTGGGCTCTCAGTTCTTTTCCATTAGTCTCTGTGTCTGTTTTCTGCCAGTAACATGCTATTTTGAATACTGTAGCTTAGTAATATAATTTGAAATCAGGGAGTGTGATACCTCCAGTTTTGTCCATTTTTCTCAGGATTGCTTTGACTATTTGGGGTTTTTTATGTTTCTGTATAAATTTTACAGTTTTTTGTTCTGTTTCTGAGAAAATGTCCTTGGAATTATGATAGGAATTGCATTGAATCTATAGTTTGCTTTCGGTAATTTGGACATTTTAATAACGTTAATTCTTCAGTCCATGAGCACAAAGTATATTTCCATTAATTTCTGTCTTTAGTTTCTTTCAACAATAATCTTACAGTTTTCAGTGTACGGGTCTCATACCTCCTGGGTAAGTTTATACTTAAGTGTTGTATTCTTTCTGTTGTGATTGTAAATGGGATTCTCTTAACTGCTTTTTTGTTAGTTCATTGTTAGTATATAGAAATGCACCATATTTTTTATATTGATCTTATACCCTGAAACTACTATATTCTTTTTATTATTTCCAAAAGTTTTTTGGTGAATTTTTTAGAGTATTCTGTGTATAAAATCTTGTCATCCACAAGTAGTTAGTTTTACCTCTTGTTTTCCAATTCAGGTACCTTTTATTTCTTTTTCTTGCATTATTTCTCTGGTTAGGACTCCCAATACTGTGTTGAATAAGAGTGGCAAGATTGGGCATTCTTGTCTTGTTCCTGATCTTAAAGGAATAGCTTAAAGTTTTCATCACTGAGTATTGCATTAGATATAGGTTTGCCATATATGGCCTTTATTATATTTTTGGCACATTCCTCCTATACCAATTAAGAGTTTTTTATCATAAATGAATATTAAATCTTGTCAGATGCTTCTTCATTTATTGAGACAATCATGGTTTTTATCCTTCATTTTGTTCATGGGGTGTATCTTATTGATTAGTTCATGGATGTTTAAACACCCTTGCATCCCTAGGGTAAATCCCACTTGATCATGTTGTATGATCTTTTTCATGTGTTGTTGTATAGTTTGCTAACATTTTATTGAGAACTTTTGCATCTGTGTTCATCAGAGATACTGGCCTATAATTTTCTTTGAAGCATCTTCCCTGGTTTTTCTGTCAGTGTAATGGTGGCCTAATGGGATGAGTAGGAAGTATTCTCTCTTTTTCAGTTTGTTGGAAGAGATTGAGAAAGATAGGTATTAAATCTTGAATGATTGGTAGAATTCACATATAAAGCCATCTGGTCCTGGAATTTTGTTTTGGGGGGGAATTTTTTATTATTTTGACCTCTTTACTAGTGATCAGTCTATTAAAATTTTCTGTTTCTTCATGGTTCAGTCTTGGAAGGTTGGATGATTCTAAGAATTTTTCCATTCTAGGTTGTCCGATTTGTAGTCATATAGTTGTTCATAATATTCTCTTGTCACCCTTTATATTTCTGTGGTATCCTTGTTATTTCTCCTCTTTGATTTATCAGATCCTTCTCTCTTTTTTTCTTAGACTAGCAAAAGTTTTGTCAGTTTTGTTTCTCTTTTCAAAGGCGCATCTCTTAATTTCATCTATCTTTCCTGTTGTCTTTTTAGTCTCTATTTCACATATTTCTGCTTTGGTTTTTATTACTTCTTGGTTTCTACTGACTTTGGACTTCGTTCATTCTTCTTTTTACAATTCCTTTAGACATAAGGTTAGACTTGAGACTTTCCGTGTTTCTCAGGGTTGGCCTGTATAACTGTAACTTTCCCTTTCAGTATTGCTTTGGCTGCATCCCCATAAATTTGGTATGTCATATTTTCATTTGTCTTCACGTATTTTAATTTTTTGTATGTGATCTAATTCTTACACTGTAGCATTTGTTTAGCCTTCACATATTTGTAGATTTTCTCAGCTTTCTTCTTGTAGTTGATATCTCATCTCACACTTTTGTGCTCAGAAAAGATACTTGATATAATGCCATTCTTAACTTTATTGACGTTTGTTTTGTGTCCCAGCATATGGTCTGTTCTTGACAATACTTCATGTGCACTTGAGACGAAAGTGTATTCTCCATTTGGATAGAATGTTCTGTACAAATCTATCCAGTCCTTCTGGTTTAATGCGTCTATGTTAAGTGCATATATACGAATAACTCTTATTATGTCTTCTTGATGAATTGTCCCCTTTATCATTATATGATATCCATATTTGTCTCTTGTTACCTTTTTTGGCTTGAAGCCTGTTTTTTCTGACGTGAGTTTGGCTACTGCTTTTGATGGCTACCATTTGCTTGGAGCATCATCTTCCATCCCTTCACTTTAAGCCTACTTGTCTTCAGAGCCGAAGTGAGTCTCCTGGAGGCAACACATAGCTGGGTCTTGCATTTTAGTTCACCCAGCCACTCTGTGACTTTTGATTGGTTTATTCAGTCCATTTACATTTAGCATGAATATTGATAAATGAAAATATAGTACTGCCATTTCATTTTCATTTTTTGTTTCTGGTTGTTCTGTATGCCCATTGTGGTTTTTTTCTTTATGTTTCTGTTTGGAGCTTTTCTGGGATATTTTTTCAGTTTCGTCTTTTTATGTTTTGTTGTTACTGTAAAGTTTGTATAAAATATCTCATAGTTAAAATATCCTTTTTTTCTGTTGACAGCATCTTGTTTTTACTTGCCTATATGAGTTCTGACCTTTTCCTTCTCCCCTTTTATGTTTTAGGTGTCCAAATTTCTCAATTATTTCTTGTTACGAGTTTGTTACCAAATTGAAGCAGCTATAAATTATTTTTATAAATTTTTTCCCTTTAACCTTTTTTCTATGATAAGTTTAATATTCTGATGTTAGAGTTTCAGTTTTCCCTGTCACCCTACTCAAAGTTTTGTATACTTTTTCCTTCTCATTTCAGGTAGAAGAGGTCATTTCCTCGTTTTTTTGTAAGGCAGTTATAGTGTTGATGAACTCTCTTGGGTGTAGTTTGGGGGAAAGCTTTTATTCTTCATATTTGAGTGATAATTTTGCTGAAAAGAATATGTTTGGCAGTTTTTATCTTTCAGTATCATGTGTAGGATATGCCACTCCCTCCTGACCTGTGGAGTTTATTCTGAGAAGCCTGCTGATAGCTTACTTTGTAAGTTAACATCTTTCCCACCCACCATCACTGCTGGCTGCCTGTAAAATTCTTTCTCTGCCACTGAGTTTCAATAGTTTTAATACAATGTGTCTTGGAAAAGGTCTTTCTGCATGAGGTAATTAAATGTTCTCTTAGTTTCATGAAATTATATATCCAGTTCCTTCCCCAGTTTGGGGAAGTTCTCAGATATTATTTCTTGAAATAAACTGTCTGTTCTTTTCTCCCTCTGTTCTCCTTCTGGTATACCCATTATCCTAATGTTGCCCTTCCTAGTAGACTTAGTTCTCATACAATTTCCTCATTTTTTTAGTCTTAGTTCCCTCCTTTTCTACCTGTATCATTTCTAGATTTCTATCTTCGAGCTTCCATGTGGCCTGCTGTCTTTCCAGTACTTTCTTCATCTCATTTGTTAAGTTCTTCAGCTCCAGAATTTCTTTTCTAGAGTTTCAGTCACTTTTATAAAGTATTACTTCTGTTCATTAAGTTTATTCCTGAACACATTGAACTGCCTTTCTGAGTTTTCTTGTAGCTGGTTGAGTTTCTGTCTGACAGTTCATTTGAACAGTCTATCAAATCTCATTGTTCTGAGGCAGAGTTTGGTTTCTGGAGACCTTTCATTTTCTTTTTGTGATACCATGTTACCATGGTTCTTCATTGTGCTTGACGAGTTGTTCCCCTTCTGGCACATTTGAAGTACCAAACATCTTTCTTTTTCAGTAAAGCTTCCCCCAGCCCACCCTACTTGATTCTAAGAATTCTACAGGTTGGAAATCAGAGGCCTTTCTCTGGTTTTTCAGTAGGTGGCGCTATAGCACAAATTTTGGTTTCTCTACCTGAGCTGCCTCTGGTTGTATTTGAGAGTTGGCACTTTCCTTGTCATTTTCTTTGTTGTCATTGTGCCTCGGTGGTCTTTGGTGCCTTGATGCTGCTGGCATTGACGCTCGGGGCACAAGGATCACAGGCACTTCACCACGTTTGGGATCTACCGAGTTGCAGGCTTTTTTACTGTGGGAGTACGGGGAGGGGAGAAGGGGAGCTGGAGTGCAGGTGTCTCTGCTGTGACCAGGATTGTCTGGTTTCCAGGCAACACCACTGCGGGCAAGAGGAATGGGGTAGCAGACCCCCATGCCCTTGGTTCCCTGTGGCTGTGAGTGCCACTGCAGCCAAAAGGCTGGTGGTACGTGGACCACCTCCCCTGCTGCCACCAGCTTCTCTGGGGTTGCTGGCTCCGCCGTAGCAGCAAAGTGGTGCCGGCAGTGATTCTGCCACTGCCTGGATTCCACCTCCTGTTGGTGTTCCATTGTACCCACCTTTAGGTATAGACATGTACAATTCTCCAACATCCTGGTCTGCTGGGCAGAGTTGAGTTATGGATGTTTTACTGGTTGTAGACTGAAGGAAGAGACAGAGGGAGCACTTGAACCATCATTAAACTGACTGTCTCCATGTTTTCTTTTAAAAATTTTATAGTTTTCACTCTTACATTTAGGTCTTTGATTCATTTCAAATTAATTTCTTCAGCTTCATTCTTTTGCATGTGAATATACAGCTTTCCAGAACCATTTCTTGAAAAGACTGTCCTTTCCCCTTTTAATCGTCTTATAACCCTTGTCAAAAAATCAGTTGACCATATATTAATACATGTGACAGTTTATTTAGAGGCTCTTTATTCCATTGATCTATTTGTCTATCCTAATGCCAATTACTTTGATTACTGTAGCTTTGTACTAAGTTTTGAACTTAAGAAGAATCTTCCAACTCTGTTCTTTTTCAACTTTGTTTTAACTATTCAGGGTCCCTTGAGATTCCATGAATCTTACAATAAGTTTTTCTATTCTGCAAAAAATACTTGTGGAATTAAGATAGGATTACAATGAACCTGTGGATTGCATCATCATTTGTTCCTTTCTAGTGTATAGATATGTGACTAATTTTTGTTGATTTTTGTATCCTACAATTTTGCTGAATTAATTTGCTCTGAATATATGTCTGTGTTGTGGTCCTTATTTTAAGTTTACCATTTGTAAGATCATGTCATCTGCCAACAGAGGTAACTTTATAGTTTCCCTTCCAATTTGAGTACTTTTGTTTCCTTTTCTTACCTAATTGCTCTGGCTAGTACAATATATTAAACAGAAGTGAAAACAGACATTCTTGTCTTGTTCCTGATTTTAGGGGGAAAACTTTCTACCTTTACCATTGAGTATGATGCTAACTGTGGGGTTTTCATATATAGCCTTTATCATATTGAAAAAGTGGTCTTGTGTTCCTTCTTTATTGAGGTTTTTTTCAGTCATGAAATGGTGTTGAATTTTGTCAAATGCTTTTTCTGATTCACATGAGTTGATCATGTGAGTTTTTCCTCCTTCATTCTATTATTGGGGTGTATTACATTAATTGATTTTTATATGTTAAACTATCCTTATATCCCACTTGATCCTCACATTAAAATGTTGCTGAATTCAGTGCTAGTATTTTGTTGAGGATTTTTGCATTGATATTCATAAGGGATGTTGGGATATTGGTCTGTAGTTTTGTTTTCTTGTTTCTTTGTCTGGCTTTGATATCAAAGTAATGCTGGCCAATAAATGAGTAAGAATTGATCTCGCCTCTTCAACTTTTTGGAAGAGTTTGAGGATTGTTGTTAATTTTTCTTATGTGTTTGATAAAGAAGGCATCTCATCTAGGGCTTTACTTTGTTGAAACATGTTTGATTACTGATTCAGTCTCCTTGCTGTTTAGAAATCTCTTGAGGTCTTTTTTCCTTTTTGTCAGTTTTGGTAGATTGTGTGTTTCTAGGAATTTGTCTGTTTCATCTAAGTTAGCCTTTTTTTGGTATACAAACTGTTCTTAGTATTCTTTTCTAATCCTTTTTATATATGTAAAATTTATACTGATGTCCCAACTTGCATTTCTAATTTTAGTAATTTGAGTCTTTAATCTTTTCCTTAGTCATTGTATCTAAAAGTCTGCCTAGTTTGTTGATCTTTTCAAAGGGCCAAGATTGGTGTTTTTTATTTTCTCCAGTTTTTTCCCCCTCTATTTTATTTTTCTCTAATCTTTATATTTTAATCCTTCTGACAAAGACATGGAACTCTTGAGTTTGGGGAGTCTGTTAATTTATTGAGTAAAATCAAAATCATTGTCAGACATTAAATTTGGTTCAAATTTGGCTGATGTCCATTTGCAGCAGAGATGAATGGAGGGGAAAGGAGGACAGTGATGCTGGCAAGGAGACACTGAACAAGACTATCTTCCTTTAATTGTAAAAGCAGGTGTCACACAGCCAGCATGAGTCACGTAGCACAGAGGGGGACGTGAAATTTAATAATCAGTGATAAAACCAACATAAGTGAGAATTTGGAAGAGAGAGGCCACAGCTTTCAGAGGACAAGATGCAGCAGAGGCTGTGTGGAAAACAGCATTGGGTACAGAACTGCTGGCTCATTCGGGGAGCACGGTGATCACAGCGTAGCCCTCTGGTGGAGTGACTTGCTCCTGGGTGTGCTTTCCACAGTAGATCTGATCCTCCACAAAGAAATGACCCTTCTGTTTCAGATTGGTGCCGTAGTTGGTGCACACATAACACTCGGGGTGGCGGTGACGGTCCCGCAGCTTCACAAACACACTGACAGTGCCGGTGCCACGTTTGTCGTACATGAGCAGCTTCTGGGCGTTTCTAGTCAATGTAGCCACTTTGGTGACTGGAGCCTTAACATTTCTGAGTCCTGAGGGCTTGTTGGGATCCCCTTTCTCCTCAGCCTTCAGGGTTTCCTGCAAAACCAGGAATGAAGTGGGCTGTCTCAGAGGCTCATTTAACTCATGTTTCTCCAGAAGCATCTTGTAAACTTCAGATTCTTTGCCAAAGACAAGTCTGCTTGGAAGCTGAGAATGGTCTAAAGCTCTGCGTTCATCTGCCTGCTGGCTGCTCTTTGACTCCAAGGTGTTGTTAAAGTTTTAGATATTTTCAGAGGAGTAGACGCTAACTGGGTTGTTGCACTGGTTTGTGACGACCCTGGGGGAGAGCTGGAGGAAGGTGAGGTGGTAAAGGGCAGAACTCTGGTTTGGGGTGCTTCCTATGTGTAGGATCTCTTGGGGTTCAGAGGCTAATTCATCTTGTATGAGTGATGTTTCCCTTCCTATGTCACCAGAGGAGACCATATTTCTGTTCTGTTGCTACTGTGAGAGTCATGTTGTCTGTGCAGCCCTTGATTTTGTTCTGAGCTTCTAAGTACAATATATTGCTGGTATTTTCCCCATCAGTGGCTGTGGTTACATCTCCAACACATACATTAGCTATTGCAGCCTTGATTCCAGGAATGACCTGGGAAATGAGGAACACCTAGTTTGCTCTACTTTTTCTGGTTCTCTGTGATTTGAAGTCTTTCTCCTTTATTGTCTCCTTTTTTAAATGTAGGCATTATGGCTTTAAATTTCCTTCTTATCACTGCTTTCACTGCTTTCTATAAGTTTCATATGTTGTATTTTCATTTGTCTCAAGGTATTTTCTAATTTCCCTTGTGATATCTTCTTTGAAATGTTGGTTAAGAGTATGTAGTGTAATTTCCACATATCTGTAAATTTTCCAGTTTTCCTTCTGTTACTAATTTCTTGTTTCATTTCACTGTGATTGGAAAAGATACTTTGTATGATATCAATCTTTTAAAATTAAGACTTTGTGTGGCCTAACATATGGTCTGTCCTAGAGAATGTTCCATGTGCACTTGAGAAAAATATCTTCTGCTGTTGTCAGGTGGGGTTTTTATGTCTGTTAGGTTCAACTGGTTTATAGTACTGTTCAAGTCCTTTATTTCCTTATTGGTCTTTTGAGGGTGTGGCCCTCACAGCTTGTGGGATCTTAGTTCCCTAACGGGAGACTGAACCTGGGCCCTTGGCAGTGAAGAGTGCAGAGCCCTAACCACTAGACCACCAGGGAATTCCCTCCTTATTCATCTTCTGTATGGTTTTATTCATTATTGAAAGTAGAGTATTGATGTCTCCAACTGTTATCATAGAACTGTCTAATTCTCCCTTAAATTCTAACAATGTTTACTTCTTATATTTTAGGGCTCTGGTTTTTGGTCCATATACGTTTATAATTATTATATCTTCTTGGTGAATTGACCCTTTTATCAAGGTACAGTGTCCTTCTTTGTCATTTGTAACAGTTTTGACTTAAAGTCTGTTTTTGTCTGATACTGGCATATCTTAACAGATACTGCATTTTTTTACAAATTGAAGGTTTGTGGCAACCCTGTATGTGTTCAGTTACTCAGTCACGTCTGACTCTTTGCAACCTGGACTATAGCCCACCAGGCTCCTCTATCCATGGTGTTTTCCTGGCAAGAATACTGGAATGGGTTTCCATTTACTCCTCAAGGGATCTTCCTGACCAGAAATCAAACCCGTGTCTCCCACATCTCCGGCATTGCAGGCAGATTCATTCCTGCTGAGCCGCTGGGTAAACCCTATGGCAACCCTGTGCTGAAAAATCTACTGGCAGCATTTTTCTAACAGTTGCTCACTTCACACTTTGATAATTCTCACAGTACTTCAAACATTTTCACTATTATTGTTTATGGTCATCAGTGATTGTTGATGTTATTGTTTTAAAAGACTTGCTTAGATAATGGTTAGCATTTTTTAGCAGTAAGATGTTTTTAAATTAAGGTATGTACATTGAGTTTTTTAGATGTACTTGTGCACTTAATAGTCTACAGTAAAATATAAATGTAACTTTTATATGCACTGGGAAACCAAAAAATTCATGTGAGTCCTTGAATAATTGCTTCATTGTGGTAGTCTGAGGCCAAACCAGCAATATCTCTGATATGCACCTGTATTTATATCACCATCCCAGCTCTCTTTGGTGTCTATTTGCCTGGAATATCTTTCTCTGTTCTTTTCCTTTCGACCTAATTGTGTCTCTGGATCTAAAGTGAATCTCTTATAGAACATCATATAGTTGGATCTTGGTTGTTTTTGTTCCTTTTCTGCTAACCTCTGCCTTTTAAATGGAACGTTTAATCCATTTACATTTAAAGTAGCTACTAAGGAAAGACTTCTACAATTTTGCTATTGATTTCTGTATGCCTTACAGCTTTGTTATCCCTCATTTCCATCATTACAGTCTTTTGTGCTTAGTTGATTTTTGTAGTGACACATTTGCATTTCCTTCTGTGTATATATTCCTCAGACATCTTCCTTGTGATTACAATATATTCTTTAGACATCTTCCTTCTGATTACAAAGGAGATTTTATCTTTTTTCTGATTGCTAAAGTCTTTAAAGGTGTCTTTATTATTTTATGAGCATGTGGGAGCTTTTTCACGTTAAAGGATGTTGTAGTTCATGTGTAGACACACAGACGCAGCTTATAAGTGGAGAAACTTTGAGAACAGATTTTAGAATTCTTCCCTTAAAAGCTTGATGTGTGTGTGTGTGTGTTTTAGTTGCTCAGTCATGTCCAACTCTTTGCGACCCCATGGGCTCCAACCCACAAGGCTCCTCTATCCATGGAATGCACCAGGCAAGAATACTGGAGTGGGTTGCCATTCCCTTCTCCAAGGGATCTTTCTGAATCCAAGCCAGGTCTCCTAAACTGCAGGTAGACTCTTTACCATCTGAGCCACCAGGGGAACTCTTGTTAATTCAGATGAATTAATCCTCACAAGGCAAAATGGTTCTGTGTTTTGGGAAGTGACTTATCAGCAGTTCCTAATAATTATTTTGTTGACTTTGCTTGTAAGTGCAGATCATATTGCATTAGCTTTGACAGAAAACTGCTTTCACACCATCATGTTTTTGACTTGGTTTTGAATGGCCCTTAACTTTCGTGTACATTTAGGCAGGACTGATTTGCCTGTTTAACAGGTTGCTTTCCTCATAGTCATCTCCTGAATGAAGAAAGTTGGCATATGAAAATTCACCCAAACTTCCTGGATATAATTACATGTATATGTTCACATATATATTTTTTAAAATAAGTGGCATATCTTATCTGTTGTCCTTATGGGACAAAGATATTTTGTATCCTGACTGATGAATATGGTATAATGGTAACCTATATGATTTCTGCAACTTCAAAGTTAATACATATTTCAATACCCTAGTAAGATATTATCAGTTATTTTTCTTGAGAAATGTGGGAATTGATAATTTTACCCTTTAGTTATAATTTCAAGGTATTATATTAGTACTCCTGGATTCTGTGTTAAAATCATGTTGTATGTGACCATATACAGGCTTTATTATAGCTGAGCTCTTCTAAGATCTTTTTGAATTGCCAGATGGTCAGTTGGATTATGAAGTTAATTTAGCCAACCAGCCTTCCTACCTGCCTTCCATTCATTTATTTAACTTTTACCATATGAAGTGTTTGCTATGAAGATACAGAAATGGATGATACAATCCCTGTCCTAAAGGATCTTACAGTCACTTAAGTGAAGTGACATATATGCAAATAAAATAAATATAGAATTGACTACAACAAAGACCATTTAAGACAGAAAACAAAGTGCTTTCTTATTAAATAGCCAGGTTACTTCGGCAATATTGTTTATGGGCAAGTAGTCCTTGCAGAAAGGTCCTTTGAGTTTATCCTTGAGGGTAGGTTGATTTTTTACAAGGTAGAAATGTTAAGTGAGGTTGTTTTTTTCAAACAGAGTTGCTGTAATGGAAAAGGTATAGAACCAGAGCTAATTTGGGCCACAGGAAGTAGTGGGAGAGAACAGAGAAAAATGAACCAGGAATGGTAGATTAAAGCTAGAGCTTGAAGACCTTTAAGCTAAAGGCTGAAATTAGACTTCATGTTAAAGGCATTGGGGAGTTTTGAAGGATGTTATTCTAAAAAAAGAGCTATGCTTTTATTGGGGCATGAAGGGTATTTGGGAGGTTACTTCCATGGTTGAGGTGGGAAACCAGGAAGTTCTGAATCAAACAAGTAACAATGAGTTGAAAGAAGAGTTGTGGAGACACACTCCACAAGGATGCAAAGTCACAAGAGAGTGACTCAGAGGTACTTAAAACATGGGGCCTCACTGACTTGGAAAATGAAAATTGAACAGATAAAAGGAGGAAATGGTGAGTTATTTTGAGTGTAGTGAATTCTTCCAGCAGTGGGGAGTCAAGAGTTCAGCGGTGGTGTTTGCCGCAAGTAGACCGTGCTGTTGCTTCTTTTTGACCTATAGATACGACCTCAGTTTGTTTCTAAAAAGTGTTTTATTTGGAAAACTTTCAAGCTTGAAAAATAAAAAGCAGTCCAACAAAGGTCATTTCATTGTTTCAAGTAACTACAAGTCAGCACTTGATACAAGGATGTAGTTAGCAGGAAAACCTTTTAGCCTTCTTACTTTCTCCTCAGTGCCTGTACTCCCAGCCTCTGTGCCCACGCTGCCCAGGACAGGGTCCAGCAGCCGCGTGTGGCCGGTGAGCACCTGTAGTGCAGCCAGCCTACACCGAAATGGGCTACAGTTACAGAGATATATACCAGATTTCAGAGACTTGGTGTGAAATAAGAATGTAAAATATGTTCTTAAGAATGTTTTATATTGATTACATGTTAAAATGATAGCATTTTGGATATTGTTTCAGGTTTCCACAGCACCACCCATATGTTAGCTGATTTCTAGGACCAGCATATATTCATTTTAGCAGCTAAGATTATTACAGTGAAAGGGAAAAGACTGCCTTTGAGTTTGGAGAAATCCTTTCACAGGGATTATGCTCACCCCTCCCAGGAGGGGCACACTGAACATGTTCATTTCTCCAACAACCAAAAAATACAGTAACCTGTTCAATATTTCTGCCCAGAAAAGCCGACTTTAGAGATTCAGCACCCAAGGTTTTTACTGGGGACTGTTCACATAGGCACTCTCTGCCTTGAATATACCAAAAGTCTAGACTCACAGAAGGAAAGCAGTTGTTAATATTTGGCATAAATGATATTAACACAAACTAGGCACCACGAACTACCCTTGTCAGTCAGGGAATGGAGGAAAGCCAAGTTTCCAGACGCCAGCTAAGGGCCACCCTTGCACACAGACCCTTCTAAAGGCAGCAGCCTTGGTCCTGCTGTATCAACTTTCTGCACAAATACATTAGGTTAAATAAACTATCAGTGGCTTCCCTGATGGCTCAGAGGTAAAGAATACACCTGCTAATGCAGGAGCCACAGGTTGCATCCCTGGCTCAGGAAGATTTCCCTGGAGAAGGAAATGGCGACCCACTCCAGTGTTCTTGCCCAGGATATCACCTGGACAGAGGAGCCTGGCTGGCTATAGTCCATGGAATCACAAAAGAGTCAGATAGGACTTAAAGACTAAACAACAGTCAGTAGAATTAATTCCACCTGTTTCTTTTTAAAGACTAAGATGGCTACTTGCTCTCATTCTTGACTCACATTATATTTATTTTGGGTAGCAGTTGTCTGAATCTTATATGTAAAGTTCTAATCTAATGTGTTTTAGTTGTTTTCTCTGTAAAACTAATGATTTCTCTTTAATACAGATCTAATAAGTAAACAGGTGACACACCTCCTTCAAGTGCTGTGTTTATCCTAATCATTAAAGTCCAGACTAATTGAAGGCTACAGTGGGCTTAACTCCATATCCCACGGGTAGCTTTATTACCCAAGAACAAAAAGAAACACCCCTCCAAAAAAATGTGTGATCAAAAGAAAAGAATTTTGTGAACCCTGATAAAACAAAAGTTTCCATTTTAAAATGTCCACTTGATAAGCACATTTGAGAGCTTCAGTATTCTTTTCACATACTTGTCATTAATTCACATTGTTAACTGTCTTTTGTTATTCTCCAACTTGTTTAGTTGCTAAGTTGTATCTGAGCTTTTGCCACCTCATGGACTGCAGCACACCAGGCTTCCCTGTCCTTCACCATCTCCTGGAGTTTGCTCAAACTCTTGTCCATTGAGTCAGTGATGCCACCCAACCATCTCATCCTCTGTTGCCTGCTTTTCCTCCTGCCCTCTATCCTTCCCAGCATCAAAGGTCTTTTCCAATGAATCAGCTCTTCACATCAGATGGCCAAAGTATTGGAGCTTCAGCATCAGTCCTTTCAATGAATATTCAGGATTGATTTCTTTTAGAATTGACTGGTTTGATTTCCCTGAGGTTTGATTTCCTTGTATTAACTCTAAACTGTTAATGGTTTGTAATTACTATGAATCCATCCATGAATATATTTCCCAGGAGATTTATATAAATGCATTAATTCTGCATAAGAGGTTCACTTCCTATCTATTCATTGACTGTAGACTGCAGATGTGACTAAAATAGTACAACTTGGCCAAAATGCGTAATACAGAATAGCAACCAGGATATGTTTGACTTCTTCCCAAGCACTGAGTTCTAATATATACCTTACTCTTTAAGGAAGGGAATGGCTTTAGGAACGTGATTTCCAGGACTAAAACTGTGAAAGCAGCAGAAGATATTTTTGTTAGAATAAATCCATAATGTGATTTTCAGTGACATATTGCCCTAGGTCCCCTGCAGGCTTAGTTGGAGGACAGAACCATCTCTCAGCATCATTGCCACATCTCATCAGAAGTAGAGGGAAGCTAGAATGGCAGCCCCCTCCCCTCTCCTGCACATGACCCAGCAGTGAGTACAGGGGAAAGGAGAAAGTCCTCAGGCTGCAAGCAGAGAGCAGTTCATAACTGGCAGTGTTTTTGCTATTCTCTTTGTCCTTTATTTATGTAATTCAGCCATTTTATATAGTTTAGAATTGAAGCATGTCATTAGCAACCCATGTCAATAACTGATACTTGCATTCTCATCAGGAACAGTTATGCTTGTCCACTGAAAATCCATAAAGCTTAATACATTTGTGATTTTCAATATAACTCGCATTTCTACAAAACAAAAGCTGACAATATCATTGCTTGCAGTGCTTTCTAATTGCTTTAAATAATGTGGAGAGCAGTTATAAAGAACTCTATGATTAAAGGAAAAAAAGGGTACTTTCCACTCACTATTCAATCAGTAAGAAACACTGAGCAGGAAACCTGGCTTTTTGCCATTTTTGAAGCTGTGAAGAGCCATCAAGGTACTGTCACATAATGTTTTGTTGATAAACTATAAGAACGAATAATAGTTTGACTCAGAAAATCAGAGTACAATGCTGTTTATAACTTAACTCACTTTGTCTTGAAAACAGCTTCCTTGTATTCCCACTTGTGAACTGGATAAAATAGATAAAATAAGAGCTCAATGTGTAATATGATCTAGTATATAATAGAATTGTGGTATGATAATTAAACAACAGAAAACTCCAGTTTTTAGAAATGAAGAATGTAAAAATACTATATATTCTTTAGGACATCTGTTATATTTTAAAGTATACACATTTGTGTGATACAGTTTTATGACATATATGTCACAACAGAAGTGGGTACACCTGCTAATTTTGTAATTAACTAAAATACCACGCTACATCTTCATTGGCTTTTCTGTCCATCTAACAGCTTATTTCTGTATCTAATATTTATTGTCCTTGTGATAAGCTTTGAGACCATTAAGGATTTTTAAAGAATTGTACCAAATATGAAATTCAATGGCATATATTCTATATGTCTACTGTTTAAAAACTTTTTTTTTAATTCCAAGGAGTGCTTTTTTATTTTGTCTGTGGTCATCCATTCATCCTTCAACAGACTTTTGGGTTGCTTTCACCTTTTGGCTCCTCTGCATTATATTGCTGCAGTGAACAGCAAGTATCTGAGTCTCTGCCTTCAGTTCTTAAGACTATATACCTAGAAATGGAAATGCTGGAGCTTATAGTAATCTATATAAATTTTTGAGAACTATTTACCATTTGCCATACTATTTACCACAGCAGCTGCACTATTTTACATTCCTACCAGCAAAGCACAATGGTTCAGTGTCTCCATGTCTTCACTAACATTTTCTTTTACATTTTGAAAAAAATGTTCTGTGTACTAGTTTCATAGGACCTGTATCAAATACGGTTGAGCCCTGAGTAACAGGAGTTTGAACTGTCAGGTCAGGTCCAGTTACCATGACTTTTTTCAGTAGTGAATACTGCAGTAGTGCACGTTCCACGATTGATGCAGAGGGGCCGCCTGTGGGCCTTGAGCGTCTGCACATGTTGGTGTTGGCCACAGGTCCTGGAACCAATGCCCCACCGATAATGAGGGCTGACCATATATTCATATTGTTATTACACTTTGTCCTTTATTTATGTAATTCAGCCATTTTATATAGTTTAGAATTGAAGCATGTCATTAGCAACCCATGTCAATAACTGATACTTGCATTCTCATCAGGAACAGTTATGCTTGTCCACTGAAAATCCATAAAGCTTAATACATTTGTGATTTTCAATATAACTCGCATTTCTACAAAACAAAAGCTGACAATATCATTGCTTGCAGTGCTTTCTAATTGCTTTAAATAATGTGGAGAGCAGTTATAAAGAACTCTATGATTAAAGGAAAAAAAGGGTACTTTCCACTCACTATTCAATCAGTAAGATTGAGCCCTGAGTAACAGGAGTTTGAACTGTCAGGTCAGGTCCAGTTACCATGACTTTTTTCAGTAGTGAATACTGCAGTAGTGCACGTTCCACGATTGATGCAGAGGGGCCGCCTGTGGGCCTTGAGCGTCTGCACATGTTGGTGTTGGCCACAGGTCCTGGAACCAATGCCCCACCGATAATGAGGGCTGACCATATATTCATATTGTTATTACACTAAAAGCAATCTTTTGGTGCCCGACCTTGGTAAAAGTTTACATGAGTCAGCATCAGAGAATATGGGCCTTTGTCTTATTGTTTGTGTAGTACAGAGTATATTCACAGAAAAGCCTTTGAGATAGAATATTGACTTTATAAGAGCAAATGCAAAATAAATCAGGATGTTATCATCTGCATGCTTTCTCTTCTTAGCAACAAAGTTTTCTTTTTTTCTCCAGCTCCCTGTACGGGCAGCACTTTCTTTTGCCATAGCAACATGTGCATCAATAATTCTTTAGTCTGTAATGGGATTCAAAACTGTGCATACCCTTGGGATGAAAATCATTGTAAAGGTGAGTCTGCTGGTGAAGGATAGCCCTTAGAGGTGTGGCCATAGCCTTTCACTAAGAAAAAAATCTCTTTTTCTACAGCTGTACTTGGCATAACTGCTTTGGCAGAAGACATGTAAAATCAAGGTTCTCCTTAATGAATAACAGACCCCTGGCATGTGGTAAAACTGAATATTATTCTCAATAAAAGCAATTTTTATAGACTATATTTTTTACCTAAAAGTTGTCCATAAGTTAATTATGGTCATTTATATTGTAAAGATACCTTATTGTCATAATAATGTAGATTGTAACCTACAATATTTTTATTTTTAAAATTAAATGGAAATACTATTTAGTAAAATTCAACTGATAGATTCAGTCTTACAGTGTAAAACAGACTCCTTATAAGGACTGCATTTTTTTATTCCATGAATTTCCTATGCTGTATTTCAGTATATATTCCCTGAAAGAGAAATATGCCTTGGGGTAATGCTGGTTATCACTGTTTCAGTACTACAGTTTATCTCCCCTTTATTCTCCCAAGAGTTCAATAAGTAACTATGGAAAGTTAATGTATGATATTGCTATCGTAAGTACTTGAGAGGAAGTATTTTCACGTAACCATTCAAAAACAGTGGACCATGGTTGTAAACATATCTGAGTGGGTCAGTGAAATAATTTTTGTTCTCCTTGCTTATGGCCATCAGTAGGAATACTGTGGGTTAACTCAAATCTGCCATAGAGCAGAAAGCAAAACTTGATAAAACAAGAGTATTTTGTTTTGACATTTTCTACATTCATGTATTACTTTGATTTGCAAACTGTATGTGCTTACGTGTTATTGTTGTTTAGTTGTGTCTGACTCTTTGCGACCCCGTGGACTGTAGCCCACCAGGCTCCTCTGTCCATGGGATTCTCCAGCCAAGAATACTGGAGTGGGTTGCCATCTCCTTCTCCAGGGGATCTTCCTGACCCAGGGATCAAACCTGCGTCTCCTGCATTGGCAGGTGGATTGTGTGCCACTGAGCCACCAGGGAAGCCCGTGTACTCACATACCTTCTGAGTAAAGAACCAAGTCCTTTTCCTTTTTTTGTAGTCTGTCTGGCTGCCTTATGATTGGTTCGTTTTATTTTGTTTAAAAACCTAATCTTAAATTGCATTTTCTGTGTTGTATTTGACCCAGGTGTTCTGCTTTACCTAAAAATATTTTGCCAATTTGTGACAGGAATCATGAATGAATTTTCAAAGTCTCATTGTTTTTCTTTTTCTGCAGAAAAGAAAAAAGCAGGACTGTTTGAACAAATCACTAAAACTCACGGAACAATTATTGGCATTACATCGGGGATTGTCTTGGTCCTTCTCATTATTTCTATTTTAGTACAAGTGAAACAGCCTCGAAAAAAGGTCATGGCATGCAAAACTGCTTTTAATAAAACTGGGTTTCAAGAAGTATTTGATCCTCCTCATTATGAACTGTTTTCACTGAGAGACAAAGAGATGTCCGCCGACCTGGCCGACCTGTCGGAGGAACTGGACAGCTACCAGAAGACGCGGCGCTCCTCGACGGCCTCGCGGTGCATCCACGACCATCACTGCGGGTCACAAGCACCCAGCGCCAAACAAAGCAGGACCAACCTCAGTTCCATGGAGCTTCCTTTCCGAAACGATTTTGCACAACCACAGCCAATGAAAACGTTTAATAGCACCTTCAAAAAGAGTAGCTACACTTTCAAGCAGGCACATGAGTGCCCTGAACAGGCCCTAGAAGACAGAGTAATGGAGGAGATTCCCTGTGAAATCTATGTCAGGGGGCGAGAAGATTCTGCACAAGCATCCATATCCATCGATTTTTAATCTTCTACTGAAGGTGACGTTAATTATTAAGTATGTACGTATGCAGCCTACAGAGCATCCATGTTGTTTTCAACAGCCAACCCTTTTCTCCTGTCAGAACTAGAAAGACCTTCATTTCGCAGTAATGTAATGGTGAAGTTTTCATTATCTCAGGCAGTCTATATGTTAACCCAACCAAGAAACTTGGTCCATGCAGTAAAAAACAAAAAATAAGCATCTCTCGCTCAGTGTCCTACAAACAAAGCTCCAGTTACATAGTAGCATCTGGAGAGGGGAGCCGCGGTGCTGCGCCAGGCTCAGCCGCCTGCTGGTGTTCGCAGCAGGAAGACGCTTCTTGATTGATTCAGCTCTGTCAAAATTTTGATCCCACAATAAGTTTAAACATAAGATTTTTCTTCACGTTCCTTTTACTTTTTCTTTTCTCTAAATTTAATTTGTTTTAGAAGCCAGTAATGTTGCCGTTTCAGTTTCTTATATAAATGGTTAATGTTTCACATGTATTTCAGTATAGGCATTTGTTCTAGAATTTGTCAAAATATAACTAGTTACTGTTGTAAGTGCCAGTTAAGACACAGAATTATGTTTCATCCATCTGTTTCTTGAGTAATTTCCATACTGCTGCCTTTTAATTACTGGATCCTTAACCTTTATTTTCTGTGATACGGTTTAGCACCTTTAAGTCATATTTTGTTTTGGTTATATTATACTAGAAAGTTTCATAATCCTGGGATGTATGCACCATTGCCAGTTACAACTAAAAACTTAATTAAAATTTTTTGAAATTTCCCAGGTTTTATCACATTCAGTGATAGCCCATTTTTTCCCGTGAGTAAAAAGTCATTTAATTCATTTTGGGGGCGGCCTATCATATTTATTTCCAGTGTTACTCATTACTAGATCTGTGTTTCCTATTTTTATAAAAAGGTTATTTCACTCCCTTTGTATTGGTTTGTCCTATAGCATATGGTAACCAAGGTTGTATGAGAGTTAAAGGAAAATGCCTAAGCAACTGTTTAAGCCTTTAGATTGCTTCTTACTTGGGACAATACATTTTTCTAGTTCTTACCAAGAATAACAATTTCCACTTTTTTTTAAACTGCACTTTTGACCTTATTTTTCTTATGGTATATAAACAATAATTTATAAACATGATATACAAAAATCATTGTGTTTTTTTAGACTTTTGATATTATTTGATACTGTACAAACTTTATTAAATCAAGGTTAAAGACCTCCACGACAGATTTCTTTTCAGTGTTCACAGTAGCGGCTTTGTATACAAATATGCTGTGATGGAACTGCACACTATAATTTATTGTAAAAATCTTGGTAATGTGTACATAAGCTTTTGTTTCTTCTTGTTATTGCACTTAGTTTATGATAAATTTTTCACTGGTATCTGTTGATCTAAATCACTACACAAATCTGATAATTAAAATATACATTGTTACAAGATTCTTCAATCATATTATTTATAGCACTGAGATTTAGGATCTTAAGATATATGTGGAAAGGAATCCATTTATTGAATTATGACTAATACAGGCATGACATTTAAAAGATAAATTCTCATGTTTGATATTTTGTGTAGTTAAATTTTCCATGAAATGAGAAATTAAAGTTTCACTAAATTTCATTGACTTTTTAAAAATATCACATCTTTACATTTTCTCAGATTAATGAAAACTGTGACCTTAAATATGATATATATATATATAAAATACTCCTTCAAAATGCTTATTATATCACATTTTTTTAATAAGTATATACTATCCAGAAGATAGGAAAACTTACACATAGTATTGTCTTAAGTTTTTTTAAAACTCAGTGTAATTTCCAATTTTAAAAATACAATTTGGGAAGGTAAAGACTTAATGAATGTAGTATTCAGTGAACTAATGAACCAGAGCCAGATTAGATAGTTAAATCCTTTCAGTAGTTTTGTTGAATAGGCATTTTAGTAGATAACATGCCAGACAACATTTAGTAAATCCTTAATATAATAACAACTGTGATCTCATTCTTAGTGAAAGGGAAATTATCACATTTCCTATGTAAAATTATATTCATTAAGAAAACAAATACATCTCTAACATCTATAGTAGTAAATAATACAATATGCTTAAGTAGCACTTGTATTTTTATTTTTGAAATTTGTGTCCTACTCTCTTAAAAGGGCATGAAGGGGCCTACAAAATACAAAGCTGTCAAGGAAGACATTTAACATTAAAACAGCACAGAAGTACATGGTTTCAGACCACTAAGAAAGTAAAGCTTGGACAAAAAAATTGTTTCTAAATTTTCCTGCTTCTAAAGCAGTTTTTGTTTTTCATAGTAGAAAATTCAAACTTACCTGCAAGAGGCTAGTTTTCTCTTAAACTAAAGAAAGGAGGGTCTTAATAGTGAATGACATTTCCTTGTAATTTAAAGAAAATGAAAAATACACAGAGAGGCCTTAATGGTAAATACTAACCCAGTGAAGGCACATCTTAGTGTGGCCTAGGGACACTGGTTTCTCATCAGTTCACCTGCAGGGATAGAAGTAAAGAACCAGAGCGTCAGTAACCACACCAGCCTGAGACTGCCATATGTTAGTCTCAGCTGTGGGTGGTATCAGATCGCATTTATTTCTTAGTCAAACATTTGACAGTATACAATATGAAGAGAATGGAACTAATAAATTTTAGGCATTATTACCAGAATAATGCTCATTGCTGTATATATAATCTTTCGTCTTTGACATCAGTGAAAAAACTGCAGATTGTTTACTAATGTGAAAGCCATAAATTTTAGTAATTTAAGAAAAAATTTAGCCATCTTGTGGAAGTTATTACACCCTTCACAGAGAATATGGTGCCCAGTGTTAAACACAGAACAAAAAAGGTGAATCTGGAGGAGTGTGTGCAGCTCAGGAGCACATCTGTTAGGCTGTTGATCCCAGATTTACCACAGGGTGTCAACCCCCAAGTGCCCTCAGATTGCAGGAACCCTACTAATCCCAGCATCTAAAGTACGGAGGAATCAAGTGCCATGTACCTTTTGTGAGGGGAAACGTTTGACAAAAAGCAAAGGATTTTTCCACGTTTCCAATCACAAAAGAGATCAGAAACACTTCTTTGACTTGGACTTGTTAACAGCTTGTGTCAGTGTCTGTGTCACATTTCATGTGATTATTAGGCGTTAAAACAACCTCCTAAATGCCTGAACATTTTTATAGCGGTGCTGTTGTCTGGTGAGGATGCTTCCTTGTTTCAGGAGTGTGTCAGCTGATGAACAGGATAGGAAAAGCCTAGTTGTGATCATAGGAATAATTCTCAATCCAAGGAGAGTATGCTTTCTTCAGAATGTTGTTCATGATCAGAAGGAATCTTGAGATTTGGGTTTTTTTAAGATTCAAGAAAGATTATCTGCCCCAGTGTTATTGATGAGAATACTGAAGCCCAGAGAAAAGAAGGTAGTTCCCCGTGTCTCAGACCTCGATCAGCACCCTTTCCTTGCTCTCTGCTGTCTCCCTGCTTTTGCTTGCTGTACGTTTTAAAAGCCGCTCCAAACAGCAGCCCAGATGATTCTTGTAAGCTTGTCAGTTATTCTGGTTTAAAATGTAATTTATTCTACATTTTTTTCCAAAGCATTATATTTTACTTTTTTTTTCCTGTAATACTTTGTTATTCTTCAATTTTGTTGCCATGATTCCTTGGCACCTGCAAATTCTGGAAAACAATTACTCTTTATTCTTAATAAACAATGTTTGTTAACAATTTATAGCCTTGACACTAGACAGAAAGAGCTTTCACTGGTTTGCTTTTGTGATCTTTTCTGAATCTAAAGGAAACAGTGTACAATCTAGAAATTAAAACACGTGTGTGTGTGCGCTCTTTGTTGAGTTTGGAGAATGATTTGAGTTGTGAGCTAAATAATATGACAGGTTGATCTTGGATATCTTTTTTTAGCTTTCTGTAAAACCAGTTGTCCATGTTTTATATACCTCTACTAATAACAAACTCATAATTCTGAATGTGCTTTTTTTTAAAGCAGCTTTTACTTATATTTCTGTGATTGACGTAATGACTACAAAAGCCCGAGAAACTAATGACTGAGGTGCATGTTTAGTATGTGCTGTCTTGAGTATATTCTTCTGAGGCAATGATTTTTCTTTAAGAGGTGAACTTCCAGACCGTATAAGACTTCTTATATGGATTAATATAGTATTAACTTATTACTGGATTTGATACTTCACAGTAAAGAATTTGGTCCTTAAACTGGAAATAAAACTTGTTCTTTGATTCCTTACTTGCCTCAATTTCCAAAATCTCTAAAAGTGGCAAAGAATCCTAATTTCCTTCCCAGGAAAAGTTGGCATTTCCTATCCAGTCACGTCCAGACTAATCATAGTTATGATAAAAAATAAAATCATTATATTTTCAAGTGAATATTCAAGGGAAGAACGAAAAAAGACACATTTAGTCTTAGCTTGCCTGCAGGATCCAGGCTGCTGCCTCCAGTCACTGCAGTGACCGTGAGGTCTTTCGTAGTACAGTGGGCTGTCAGAACACGCTGTCTGTTGAGGGACAGGATGCGTCAGTAGTGGCCACAGCTTAGTGAGGATGGGGGTGTGGGTCTCATGAAAGGGGCACCCTGAGGAGAAAGCAAAGGAAGGCAAAACCTCTTGAGTTGTGCAGTCACACAGATCAAGGAGCCAAAGAAGAAGAAAAGAAGGGTAGTTATCACTGCAAATAGTCACAGAGCAATTTTAGTGTTATTTAGGATCAGGAAACAGCTTTTATCTAAAAGTTGTCTCACTCTCCAAGCTTTGTCATACTCTGTAACATCTGGTGCCTGCAGGTCACTGAGCTGGTACATTCCTTCTTGAAATATTTGGAGTATCTGCTGTTTGCTAGAAGGAATTTCCATCAAAAATCTCGATATTGAACCATGCTTTTCAAATCGTGTTCAATGCTTCCATTGATGACTTCATCTGGGATTTGTATTAAGCTTTGTATTAAGCCGTGTTTTGGAGAAGCGTTCACAGGTTTTGAACCCAAAAATAGTTTTGTCAGTCTGTTATGTGTCATGCCCCAAGGACAATTTAGCTCCGAAAATGTGCACAAGTACTCGCTGCAACTAACTCAAATGTATGGCCTCCGCCTTTCGCATTCATTGTCTGAAAGCAGCCTTGCATTCTCAATCAGTTTTTAATATTAAAAAAAACCTTGTGATAGGAGAAAAAACCTTCTAAGGTGGCTCCCATGGATCCTTGCTTCCTAGTATTCACAATCCTGTATCGTCCCCTCTCCTTGAACGGGAGCTGGAGCTAGTGACCTGCTTCTAATGAATAGAATATGGCAAAAGTGACATGTCTCTTCCGAGATTAGGTGACAGAAAGACTTTGTCTTCTGTCTTGCTTGCCTTCTATTTCTGTCATGCTTTCCTGCTCTGATGGAAGCCAGTTGCCATGTTCTGAGATGCTCTGTGGAGAGGTCCATGTGACAGGAAACCGGGGTTTCCTGGCAACAGCAGAGTCCCCCAGTCTAACCACATGCAAAGAACTGAATCCTGCCAGCAACATGTGATGGGTCAGGAAGGGGATCCTCCCCTCACTAGAGCCTTGAGATGACCACAGACAACACTTTGATTATAGCTTGTGTGGGACCTTGATCCACACCCAAATTACTCAGAAACCCGAGATAAATAAGTCTTGTATTAAGCTGCTAAACTTAGAGGTAATTTGTTACGCAGCCATAGATAATACGAAGCTGGAAAAGACAGTGGCGGTTCCCAATTTTCACTCCTGGGGTAAAAGTATTGATGAAATCTAGCATGATGTTTTATGTTTGTGTAAGAACTATCAGTGCAGTGGGCACATCTTAAACCTGGCATCATGGAATGAGGAGAGCTGGTCTTCCTCTTGCATGAGTACAAGTCAGCCATTTTAGCCTCCCAACCACCAGTAAAAAAACTTAGATCCATTCCCTCTCAAGTATGGCAGAAGATACTGCAATTTGATTCTGCATTTGAAATGTAAATAAAATTACATTAAACCCTAACTCTTGAAAATAGTGTCCCTTTTAAATCACTCATCAAGTCTCCTTTGAGTAAGGTGAATCTATCTTAAAATGAATAAAGGATAAAATTCTATTCAACGTCTATATAGTAGTCCAATAATTTAATCAAAATCTTTCATATTTCCAATCATATTCACACTCAGTTTCCTAGACTGCAGAGTTAGTATCATTAGCCCACTTGCAAATGTGATCCTTGGGAAAACTGACTAAGAAGAGCAGTGGAGCCCCACTTTGAAACTTTGAAAAAAAGTTGGAGGGGACTGCACTAAGAAATAAATCTTTCATGTCCAGAGCCACCCTACAACCCAAATTGAGAAATATAACCAAAACATTTCTATACAGAGATTTTTCTGTTGTGATGAAAAATAAACTGATTTCCTGGAAGAGAATACTCTTTTTTTTTTTTTTTTCCCCACTCTGGTCAAAATGATGGAAAGGCCAGACCAACTCCACAAAGTTTTTTCTTTGTGAAATTGTTTTCACATCTGGCTGACAGCCAGCCACAGCTACCTGCTACAAAGATAAAATTGTATCTTTTATTGTATCTGTGTATAAATATTTCCTTTGAATTGGAAGCTGCTATTGCTGATTTTGTTTTGCCCAGTGGGTAGAATTATGTCCTAAATCCTTTTCTAATGTGAATGCGTCAGACCTTAGCCTCCAGAAATAGGGTAGTACCTGTTGCTTTGGAAGCTTGACGTTTTACCCTAATCTCTGCAAGAGAGGCACCAAATGAATCTAGTCTTCCCGTTTGCCGTTCTTAATTGCTAGATGGCAGACACTGACTAGGCTTGAAGTTGTATGGCTTTTTCTGCAGGATTGGGAAAAGGGCCTACCTTTCTGCTAGGAGCCTGTGGTTTAAAGTAATCTACCACACACACGCTGTCCAAAAACTCCCCTCTCCTGCTATAGCTCCCTCCTTTCGTGAGGATACAGTGTTTGGTTTTATCTTCCCATTACCCACACTCACAGATTTTTTGAGGAAATACTACAACACCAAACCAGGTTCTCTGAAGAAACTCCCAAAGTTTGTCCATGAAAATGAGGGAACTTCTCTGATTGGTACAGATCAGTGCTAGGCTGAGAGGTGTACAGAGCGACTGCCTTTATCAAAAGCCACGTCTTAAAGGATGTGCCAGGGAATGCTTCTATTATTTTATAAATATATAAATATATTTTTTAATATTTACATATATTTTACACATGTAAATATATATATAGTTTGTCATGCAACATGTATCATGTGTCAGCCATGTCACACAACATGTGGGGTCCTAGTTCCCCGACCAGTTGAACCCACACCTCCTACATTGGAGGCAGAGTCCCAACCACTGGACTGCCAGGAGTGTCCCAATACTTCTGTTTCAGGCTGACACTTTCACCTCTCCACCCTAGAAAAACAGCTCGTTTCTCTTCCTCTCATCAGATAGGCAAAGAAAGCGCTTGCATACTTTTTAATTACAGGCAGACATAAACCTACAATTCTAGAGTATTGATTTGTTGGACTGTAATCTACACACTGAACTGCATTTGGCAGCATGCCAGGTGTGTAAAGTTGGAATTTAATGACAACGTCTCAGTAGCAGCCCCAGAATTTTGTACAATACCACTGTCGAATACTAATGTAACGGTAGCCAGA
Organism: Bos indicus x Bos taurus; assembly: GCF_003369695.1. NCBI lineage: Eukaryota > Metazoa > Chordata > Mammalia > Artiodactyla > Bovidae > Bos > Bos indicus x Bos taurus. The sequence goes on from NC_040093.1 coordinate 50,323,898, forward strand.
AAACAAGTAGAGAAAAAAGCTGCTTTCTCAAGTTACCTTTTTTTCTCTTTCTTGGATATGGAGCAACTGAAAGCAATTAACTATTTCATGGAAACTTTGTCTCATAAAGAAACTTCAGTCAAAAGCAAACCGTGGTCATTGTTGCTATGTTCATGGAACTTTATCAATCAACCAAAGGCAAGTTCATTTTTGACACTTTAAAACATTAATCATACTGCCTACTTATGAAGTTTTTTCCTGAAGAAGTTATCAAGCAATTTTACCTTCTGAAAATAGAGATGTCAGAAGTATTGTGAATGACATCACCATGTGATCACATTTCTGGTTCTCATCATTTTCAAAATGGAGTTCCATTTCCTTTTAATTAGAAAGAAGAGTGATAAAATCTAATTTTGAAAAAATGACCTTTCTTATCCTGAAGAATGGGATTTCTCAAACTCAATACTGTTAACGTTTTGGGCCACATGATCCTTCATTGTAGGGGAACCACTCTGTGTGTTATAGGATGTTTAGCTGTGTCCCTGACCTAGGTTCCAATAACACCACCCCCATTTGTGACAATCAAAAGTGTCTCCAGGTATGCCCAAGTGTCCCCTGGAAAGAGGAGTCAAAATCAACACAGGTAAGAACCACTGCTATAAAGAGACTGAAGGGCTTTTAAAAAATAACTAAAAGCTGTTGAATTCTATGTTGAAGAAATACTTCACCTACTCAGCCATAAAAAAGAATTAAATTTTGCCATTTGCAATGATATGGATGAACCTATCAAACTCAATGGCACCCCACTCCAGTACTTTTGCCTAGAAAATCCCATGGACAGAGGAGCCTGGTAGGCTGCAGTCCATGGGGTCGCTAGAGTCGGACACGACTGAGCAACTTCACTTTCACTTTTCACTTTCCTGCATTGGAGAAGGAAATGGCAACCCACTCCAGTGTTCTTGCCTGGAGAATCCCAGAGATGGGGGAGCCTGGTGGGCTGCCTTCTATGGGGTCACACAGAGTCGGACACGACTGAAGCGACTTAGCAGCAGCAGCAGCATCAAACTCATCATTGGTATGGAAGGTATGATGCTTAGTGAAATAAGCCAGAGAAAGACAAGTACTCTATCTTATCACCTATATGTGGAATCTAAAAAGTAAAAATATAACAGAAACACGCTCCCAGATACAGAGAACAAACTAGTGGTTTCCAGTGGAGAGAGGGATAGGGAAGGGGCGTGACAGGTAAGGGATAAAGAGGTACAAACTACTATGTATAAAGTAAGCTCCGAGGATATGTTGTACAGTGCAGGGAATATAGCCGATATTTTATAATAACTTTAAGTGGAGTACAAAATTTAAAACTTTGAATCACTTTGTTGTACACGTGAAAGTAATATTGTAAATCAACTATGTTTCGATTAAGAAAAAGAAATGTTTCAGACTTCTGAAAAGAGGTGAAGAATAGTGAGCACCTACATGCCCAGAACACTGCTTAACGCCCTCCCGGTTTTATTTCCTTCCTTCCTACCTCATCCCCCAGAGGTGCTGAACTGGGTGTTTATGCATACTGTGTATGTATTATACATGTACTATGTATATTATTAGTTAGAAGTTGCATACTCAGGGGACTCCCTGGTGGTCCTGTGGTTAGGACTCCCCACCGCCAATGCAGGGGCTGTGGGTGTGATCCCTGGTTGGGAACTAAGATCCCACACGCTGCACAATGCAGCACAGCCAAAGAAAAATAAATAGAGGAAGCTTAGTTGCTCAGTCATGTCTGCCTCTTTGTGATCCCATGGACAGTAGCCCACCAGGCTCCTCTGTTTATGGGATTCTCCAGGCAAGAATACCGGAATGAGTAGCCATTTCCCATTCCATGGGAATCTTCCCAACCCAGGGATTAAACCTGGGTCTCCTTGCAATGCAGGCAAGTTCTTTACCATCTGAGCCCCCAGAGAAAGTGGTGAAATAAATAGCTAGGTAAATATTTAATAATAAATAAAAGCTTCCTGCTCTGGTCACTTCTTCAGTTCTTCATTGTCTTGTGAAGAATCTAATTAAAAACTTTTCTTTAAAAAGTTACATATTCTATTTCTCACTTTTGTGGTTAACATTCACACTTTCTCATGTGTATGTAAGTCTAAAATTATATTTCTGCTGTCTTTCTGAAAAGAACAAGAGTCTGCCTTATCTGCATCACTCCTTTTCCATGTTGCATGTTATTTTATTTCTGTGCTGTTCTTTATGTCTCAAAAAAATGGTCCATAGTGACCAATTTTTATAGTGAACAGACTTCTCTCCATGCCTCCTGATTCATTTGCTCTTCATATCTTCTTGCATCCCAGACCTTACCACTGGAATCACTTCCCTTCTGCTTTCCTTTTGAAGTTATTTACTGACACTCTGCCTAGTAATCTGTCCGATTTTTACTTTTCTAAAAGAAAAATCAACTTCTTCCTCATGATTTGTATAATTTATCCGGGTATAAAATTGATATTGACAGTAATTTTCTCTCTGTTTATTTTGTGAGTATCTGGCTTCCTTTCTAAATCTAAATTCCTTTATCTATCAGTATAACCTGTCTTTTGCCTCTTACGTGAAGTAAAGTGAAAGTCACTCAGTCGTGTCTGACTCTTTGCAACCTCATGGACTATACAAGTCCATGGAATTCTCCAGGCCAGAATACTGGAGTGGTGGCCTTTCCCTTCTCCAGGGGATCTTCCCAACCCAGGGATCAAACCCAGGTCTCCCGCATTGCAGGTGGATTCTTTACCAGCTGAACCAGAAGGGAAGCCCTTTCCCTCTTAACTAATTTTATAATATTCTCCAGTATTTTGCCATCACTGTGATGCATTATGTCTACATATGGATTCATTTTTGTATTATTTTTATAATATGTGGGCTTCTTGAATCTGAACATATATGTTTTTATCATTTATAGAAAATTCTTTGTCTCTTAATCTCTTAGTACTCCCAGTTCTTCATATTTTCCATGTGCTACATATTCTATTTAGCCATATCTATCTTCTGTTTAACTCATGGTAGTTGGTTTTCTTGGGTTCCAATGAGTCCTTAACTTGATTATATTGCTTATTTCTAGAAATTCTATTTAGTTTTTTTCTAAATAGACCTGCTCCTTTTATGGTATCTTTTTCTTTTCCTTTGTTTTTATTCTCTTTTCTCTTTTTAACAATTTCATACATATTTTATATTCTGTATTCCACAGTTCCACTACCTAAATTTCTTGAGGGTTCTTGTTGCCTCTGTTGACTAATGCAAATAGTAGTTGGTTTGCTTGGGTGATTGTTAATTTTCTTTTTATTGTCAGTGCATCTACGAAAAGGCATTGTATCTCTAGGAATTTGATGAAGGCTGGTGTGAGGTATATTTCCTCCAAAAAAGATTTGCATTTTGCTTCTCTGAGATACTCCCAGAGTACTTTCAACCAGGATAAATTTAGATTAATTTTGCATATTGGGATTTTCAAAAAAATTATAAAATTCTTTTTTACTAAAATATAATTTATATTCAATAAAAAGCATACGATTTGTGTCTAGTTGGGTGAGTTTTCATAAATATATGCACCCATATAGCCACCATTCCAGTCAATATATAAAACCTTTTTGTTAGGAATTTGCTGGTGGACCACTGGTTAAGACGTGGGCTTTCACTGCCAAGGGCTTCAGTTTGATCCCTGGTTGGGGAACTAAGATCCCACAAGCCACTCAGTGTGGCCAAAAATAAATAAAACCTTTGTTCTCATCCCAAAAGACTCCCTTGAGCCCTGTCTCCTAACCCCTACTAACACTGATTTACTTTCTGTCACCATAGTGTTGATTCATATTTCCTAGAGTTTCATATAAATAGAATTATGTGTTAAATATTCTTGTGTGTGTACATTTTTTTAATTCAAAATAATGTTATTCCCATTCATCTATGTTGTTATATATATCTTGCTGCTGCTGCTGCTAAGTTGCTTCAGTCGTGTCCGACTCTGTGCAACCCCATAGACAGCAGCCCACCAGGCTCCCCCATCCCTGGGATTCTCCAGGCAAGATCACTGGAGTCCTACCAGGCTCCTCCGTCCATGGGATTCTCCAGGCAAGAGTACTGGAGTGGGGTGCCATTGCCTTCTTGGTGAATACTTTTTATTACTTAGTAGTATTCCAGAGTTGACTATGCCCCAATTCATTTATTCTTTTTTTGATGAATGTATTGATTTCAATTTTTGGCCATTATGAAGAATGCCTCTGTATACATTCATGCACAAATCTTTCTGTGGATGCATATGTTTATATCTCGGTCAGTGTCAAAGGGAGTTTCCAGGATGACACTAGTGGTAAAAAACAAAAAAACCTGCCTGCCAATGCAAGAGATGTAAGAGATGGGTTCGATCCCTGGGTCAGGAAGGTCCCCTGAAGGAGGAAATGGCAACCCACTCCAGTAGTCTTGCCTAGAGAATCCCATGGACAGAGCAGCCTGGCAGGTTGCTGTCCATAGGGTTGCAAAGAGTCGGACATGACTGAAGAAACTTAAACACAGTATCAAAGGATAGGATTGCTAGATCATATGTAAGTTCACATTGAACATTTAAAGAAATTGGCAAACTGTTTTCCCAAAATTGCTGCACCATTTTACAGCCTCACCAACAATATATGAGTGTTCCATCTGCTGTACATGCACATGAACACTATAATGATTAGCCATTTTAATTTTAACCATGCTAATGGGGATGATATCACACTGTTTTAATTGGTATCTCCCTAATGACAATTGATGTTTGCATCTTTACAAACACTTGCATATCTTCTTTAGTCAGCTTTTATATAAATATTTTGCCAATATTTTAATTAGATAGTTTTATTATATGTAATATATATGTATACACACAAACATACATATATCCCAAATATAAGTCCTAAGTCAGATGCATGTATTATAAAATTTTCTGGTTTTTATTCTTTTTTTCTATAAGTATTTTAAACAGAATAGTTCATATTCTGTGTTCATGGATCCCGTTATCTAAACTTTCAGTTGATTGCTGCTGCTCAATAGAAATGCAGTTGATTTTTGTGTACTAACTTTGTAACAATCTTGTAAAACTCATCCTAGTGGTATTTTATAGATTCCTCTTGATTTTTTATGTATACAAACATAACATCTGTGAGTAAAAGCAATTCTAGATCATGTCATTTTATCTTTTTCCTGCCTTATTACACTGGCTAGGACCATCAGTAAGATTGAAATAGAAATGTTGAGACTGGATATCCTGTTAATGGTTTTCATCTTAGGAAGAAAGCATTCAGTCTTTATCAGCATTTAATTTTATTTAGATATACATTTTTCATAGATGCCTTTTATCAAGTTGAGGAAATTCCTTTTATACCTAGTTTGCTATGAGATTTCGTATATATAGGTGTTGAATTTTATTAAATATTTTCTCAGCATCCATTGAGATGATCATGTTTCTCCTCTTTTTATATGATAAATGACATTGCTTGATTTTTCAAATGTTAAACCAACTTTGCATTCCTGGGACATGTTTACTTGGTTACAATATATTATACTTTGCACATACAGCTAGATTTAATTTCTAATACTTGTTAAGAAGTTTTTGCATCTGTATTTATGCGGAATGTTTGTTTTAAGCCTCATGATATGAGTTGGGAAGTAATTTACTTTCTTCTGCATGTTCTAATTACATAGAATTAGTGTTGCTGCTGCTGCTGCTGCTGCTAAGTCGCTTCAGTCGTGTCCAACTCTGTGCAACTCCATAGACGGCAGCCCACGAGGCTCCGCCATCCCTGGGATTCTCCCGGCAAGAACACTGGAGTGGGTTGCCATTTCCTTTTCCAGTGCATGAAAGTGATAAGTGAAAGTGAAGTCACTCAGTCGTGTCAGACTGGTAGCGACCCCATGGACTGCAGCCCACAAGGCTCCTCCATCCATGGGATTTTCCAGGCAAGAGTACTAGAGTGGGGTGCCATTGCCTTCTCCGGAATTAGTGTTATTCATCCTTAAATGTTTGATAGAATTCACTAGTGGAGCCATCCTGCCTGATGTTTTATTTGTTCAAAGATTTTTAATGGGAAATTTATTTTTTTTAATTGAGATAAGGTTATTTAATTTCTTGTTTCTTCTTAAGTCAGCTCTAGAATTCAAGGAATTTAAGTACTTTAGGTTGTTGATTTTTTGGCATAACATTTTCTTATTATTCTTTAAATATCTGTAGAATCTGCTGGGATGTCTCTTCCTTCCTTCTTGATAATAGTAATTTGCATCTTTTCTCCTTTGTTTTAATCAGTCCAGTTAAAGGTTTACAACTTTCTTCATGTTTACCAAGGCCCAGCCTTTGGTTTATTTTATTTTCTCTCTTATTTGTCCATTTTCTAGTTTCATTGATTTCTATTTCTGTACTCTTGTTTTCTTCTTTCTATTTAATTTGGGTTTATTTTGTTATCTTTCTAGTTTCTTAAGGTGGAAGATTAGATCATTGATTTTAGACTTTTCTATTATTAGTGATGTTTCTACTACTGATTTCCAATTTAATTCTTCTGTGGTTAAAAAACACATCTTGTATGATCTCTGTCATTTTAATTTTTAAAAACTCACTTTATGGCCCAGCATACGTCTCTCTTGGTAAACATTTCATGTGAAATTTAAAAGGATATATGTTCTGTAGTTGTGGGTATATTCTAAATCTTAAAAGCAATCAGAAAAAGAGGCTGATTATATATACACATATGTGTAATGGTCTAAACAAATAATTAGATGGTTATAATCTTCATTACATCATATCTATTGCTTTTCAGTCAATTATTAAGATAGGTGTTTTGAAATCTCAAATTGTAACCTAAGACTTACCTATTGCCCCGTTCACTTCTGTCTGGTTTTGCTTCATGTATTTTGAAGTTCCCTTGTAAGTGTACTCATTTAAGATTGTCTTCTTGTTGAATTATTATAAAGCTCTCCACTTTGTGCCTGACAACATAACCACTGTCGTCCTCTACATTGTAACCCTGGCAGTGTAGACCATTTACATACAATGTAATTTTTTGTGGTTAAGTTTTAATTTACCATCTTGCTAATTTCCTGTGTGGCCCATCTGTCCCATATCCTCTTTATTATTTTTCTCTTTTTCTGATTTCAGTGGAAGTCAGAAATAGATTTAAGGGACTAGATCTGGTAGACAGAGTGCCTGATGAACTATCGACAGAGGTTCATGACATTCTACAGAAGACAGGGATCAAGACCATCCCCAAGAAAAAGAAATGCAAAAAGGCAAAACAGCTGTCTGAGGAGGCCTTACAAATAGCTGTGAAAAGAGAAGCGAAAAGCAAGGAGAAAAGGCAAGATATACCTATTTGAATGCAGAGTTCCAAAGAATAGCAAGAAGAGAGAAAAAAGCCTTCCTCAGTGATCAGTGCAAAGAAATAGAGGAAAATAATAGAATAGGGAAGACTAGAGATCTCTTCAAGAAAACCAGAGATACCAAGGGAACATTTCATGCAAAGATGGGCTCAATAAGGACAGAAATGGTATGGACCTAACAGAAGCAGAAGATATTGAGAAGAGGCGGCAAGAATACACAGAAGAACTGTACAAAAAAGATCTTCATGACCCAGATAATCACGATGGTGTGATCACTCACCTAGAGCCAGGCATCCTGGAATGTGAAGTCAAGTGGGCCTTAGAAAGCATCACTACAAAAAAAGCTAGTGGAGGTGATGGAATTCCAGTTGAGCTATTTCAAACCCTAAAAGATGATGCCATGAAAGTGCTGCACTCAATATGTCAGCAAATTTGGAAAACTCAGCAGTGGCCACAGGACTGGAAAAGGTCAGTTTTCATTCCAATCCCAAAGAAAGGCAATGCCAAAGAACGCTCAAACTCCCACACAACTGCACTCATCTCACATGCTAGTAAAGTAATGCTCAAAATTCTCCAAGCCAGGATTCAGCAATACATGAACCATGAATTTCCAGATGTTCAAGCTGGTTTTAAAAAAGGCAGAGGAACCAGAGATCAAATTGCCAACATCTGCTGGATCATGTATAAAGCAAGAGAGTTCCAGAGAAACATCTATTTCTACTTTATTGACTATGCCAAAGCCTTTGACTGTGTGGATCACAATAAACTGTGGAAAATTCTTCAAGAGATGGGAATACCAGACCACCTGACCTGCCTCTTGAGAAACCTGTGTGCAGCTCCAGAAGCAACAGTTAGAACTGGACATGGAACAACAGACTGGTTCCAAATAGGAAAAGGAGTACGTCAAAGCTGTATATTGTCACCCTGCTTATTTAACTTCTGTACAGAGAACATCATGAGAAACGCTGGGTTGGAAGAAGCACAAGCTGGATTCAAGATTTCCAGAAATATCAATAACCTTAGATATGCAAATGACACCACCCTTATGGCAGAAAGTGAAGAAGAACTAAAGAGCCACTTGAAAGTGAAAGAGGAGAGTGCAAAAGTTGGCTTAAAGCTCAACATTCAGAAAACGAAGATCATGGCATCTGGTCCCATCACTTCATGGGAAATAGATGGGGAAACAGTGGAAACAGTGTCAGACTTTATTTTTTTAGGCTCCAAAATCACTGCAGATGGTGATTGCAGCCATGAAATTAAAAGACACTTACTCCTTGGAAGGAAAGTTATGACCAACCTAGACAGCATATTAAAAAGCAGAGCCATTACTTTGTCAACAAAGGTCCGTCTAGACAAGGCTATGGTTTTTCCAGTGGTTATGTATGAATGTGAAAGTTGGACTATAAAGAAAGCTGCTGCTGTTGCTGTTAAGTCGCTTCAGTCGTGTCCGACTCTGTGCGATTCCATAAACAGCAGCCCACCAGACTCCCCCATCCCTGGGATTCTCCAGGCAAGAACTCTGGAGTGGGTTGCCATTTCCTTCTCCAATGCATGAAAGTGAAAAGTGAAAGTGAAGTCACTCAGTTGTATTCGACTCTTAGGGACCCCATGGACTGCAGCCTACCAGGCTCCTCCATCCATGGGATTTTCCAGGCAAGAGTACTGGAGTGGGGTGCCATTGCCTTCTCCAAAAGAAAGCTGAGCACCAAACAATTGATGCTTTTGAACTGTGGTGTTGGAGAAGACTCTTGAGAGTCAATTGGACTGCAAGGAGATCAGTCCTGGGTGTTCATTGGAAGGAATGATGCTAAAGCTGAAACTCCAATACTTTGGCCACCTGATGCGAAGAGCTGACTCATTTGAAAAGACCCTGATGCTGGGAGGGGTTGAAGGCAGGAGAAGGGGACAACAGATGATGAGATGGTTGGATGGCATCACCGATTCAATGAACATGGGTTTGGGTGGACTCCGGTAGTTGGTGATGGACAGGGAGGCCTGGCATGCTGCGGTTCATGGGGTCGCAAAGAGTCAGACATGACTGAGTGACTGAACTGAACTGATTTCTTTTGTTTTAGGTTTTTCCCCACCATTATTCCTTTTTTATCTTGACCCTGCCTGCCAATGCAAGAGATGTAAAAGATGCAGGTTCGATCCCTGGGTAGGGAAGATCCCCTGGAGGAGGACATGGCAACCCACTCCAGTATTCTTGCCTAGAGAATCCCATAGACAGAAGAGCCTGGTGGGCTACAGCCATAGGGTCGCAAAGAGTCGGACGCAACCAAAGTGACTTAACACACACACAATACCTTATTAGCTATTACAGCTTTGCCATTTTTTAATGGCTTGCTCTAAGGTTTACAATATACGTTGTTAATTTATACAGTCTATCTTCAAATAATTTTATTTCATTTCAGACCTAATGTCAACCTGACACCAGAAGCATTTATTTCCCCATTTCATCTTGTCTACTCTTATTATTATACATTTTATCTCAGTAAGGCCCACAATACATTATTATTACTTCAGCTTAATCAATCATGTTTTTAAAATTCTTTTCAGAAAGGGAAATCTCTTGTATTTACCCACATATTTGCTATCTCCTACACTCTTTCTTCCTTTTTAAAGATCCAAATGTCTGTCTAATATCATTTTTCATCTGCCTGAAGAATTTCCTATGCCATTCATACTACATCTCATAGCATTTACTTGTCTAAAAATCAGTATTTTGGAAAATAAGTTTGCTGGCTATGTAATAATTCTAAGTTGACTGATTCTCCTTGTCTTTTAGCATTTTAAAGATGGATTATTATTGTCTTCTGGCTTGTATTGTTTTTGACAGGAAGTCTGTGGTCATTCAGTATTTCTGTATATAATGAGCCTCTTTTTTCTGACTACTTTTAAGATTTTTCTACTTTTCACTTAATCTGCATTCTGGTGGAGTCCACAACCTCTGCTGACCCTGTGGATCTCTAGAGAGGCCCAGCAAAGCATCAGTTGGAAGTCTTGGTTACTTTTGTGTTTAAATATGACTAACTGACTTGGTCTGTAGTAAACTTGTCACAGTATCATTTACATTTGCAAATGCCAATAAATCAAGCCAAAAGGCTGGGCACTGCACATTATTGTTTATCTATGTGAATATTCAAAAAACCTACTTCCCTATATTAAAGAAACACAGAATCTGACAATTATTAAAGTAGTTAAACACACATTTTATTAGGAACTGTTACAATAGAGGAAAAGAGACTTCAGTGTAGAACTGGGCTCAACTCCAAATACAGCATGATATAGTGGTGATTTGTAACTATGGAGTAGGTTGAGGCTCAGTGGATGAAAAATTACTAAAACATCAAGGAGAAGGCCTAGTTAAACAGACTTAAACAGGATTCTTTGTGAGGGCAGGGTAAGGTGATAAGACATCATCTGGAAAATGGTGCAGATGTGAGGAATTTGATCAGAGATTGAGAGTGATCAGATATCAAGGATGGAAGGTTTTCTCTAAACTAGCTCAGAATGATTCTTGAGACAAGCAGGTGATGCAGACCTGACAAGGACAGATGCCAAGTTGGGGCCTAGAGATCTTAGAGGAGACTGAATAAAATTTAGTCAAGGAGGGAACCTCTGTCATTAACAATAGCAAATACACATCTCAAGTATACACAGAACTTTTTCCAGAATAGACCACTTACTAGGCCACAAAACAACTCTTAACCAATTAAAGAGGCTTGAAATCATGCAAACAATCTTTTCTAACCACAATACAATGAAACTAAAAATCAATAGCTGGAAAATCTACAGATATGTACAGATTAAACAACACACTGTTAAACAACCAAAGGGTCAAAGAAGAAATCACAAGAGAAATTATAAAATGTCTTGAGACAAACGAAAATGAGAGTACAACCTACCAAAACGTATGAGATGCAACGGAAGCAGTGCTAAGAGGGAAGTTTATAGCCATAAAAGCTTACATTGAAAAGGATCTCAGATCAACTACCTAACTTTACACCTCAAGAAGCTAGAAAAAGAAGAACAAACTAAACCCAAAGGTAGCAAAGAGAAAATAATAATAAAGATTAGAGCAAAGGTAAATGAAATAGAGGGTAGGAAAAAATCTTTTATTTCTTCTTACAAATTTTGTGAAACTAAAAACCTTAAATTGGTCACCCTCTCTCAGCCTTTCTGTCCTAGAAAATTCACACCACAAGTATATTCTTTGCAGCTCTGTTTGCTCAACTTGATGATGAAATACTAGACAAACCCCAGAATCTATTAAACTGCCCTTGAACCCCTTACTCCTTGTTTTTTCTGTGACGTTCATAGGACACACTGTTCTTTTCTACTAGTACTGTACTGAGAACTCAAATAAAAGGGCACATGTAAGAAATAACAAATCCCAGATTTATCAGCACTGAAAGGAATTAAGCCAGAAGGCTTCTTGTAGTGCTCTGGGCAGTTTTTGGAAGGAGGAGGAGAAGGACAACCTGATCAGAAGGTAGGCAGACTTTCCGAACAATAGGAAGACTTGGATCACAGAGGGATTCCTGAAGCTGGCAATGAACAAGGAGCCTGCTTTGTGTTTGAGTAACTGTGAGCAGCCCTCTTCTTGTAGCTCCTCCAGGCAGGAAGGACTGCACAAGCCTCCTTGGAAGGTCTCACTCACCCAGGCATGTTTTTTAAAAAATTCTGTGATGATAAAGGGAGTAGAATGTGGGTGCCACATTATTAATTCTGATTGCTCAGAATATGCTTATATACTTTCATACACATCCAGAATCTAGGATCTCACACCATCACACCTTTTCATAGTGCTGAGCTGGAGATGAAAGGGAATAGAGCAAGTGCCAAGGAAGCCAGAAGAGATGAAAGGATTCGTTTCTTCAAATAACTCCAAACACTTGAGAGACTCAAATTCTGCTTGATGGAGTGAATGCTGCAGATCACATCAGCAATCAATAAGACAGAGTGTATCTCCAGAGAGCTTTGAATAGGAAAACAATGAGCCCTAGCCCCTCAAAGTTGGGGCTTCTTTGATCTTGGTCATTATGTTGGGAGTGCTACCCCACTGGGGAGACTGTTCCTTCTCAACCAACAGAATGGGCAAAGTTTTACAATTGAGCACACAACCACCTTCACACCTTTACAAAGAAAGCAATTGTATTAGTCAGGACTCTGACTTGGATATAACACAGCCTGATATAAATCAGTTAAGTAAAAAATGGAAATTTATATGACTCACATGGATGGGAAGAATATAGGAAAACGTGCATAATACAGAAGTTCTGCAGGAACCCGGGCTTCAGAGGCAGCAACCTGGGACCTGACACTTCCGTCTCTACACACAGCTGCTTCCCAGTGTTAATCTCATTCTCTCTTCCTGTAAGCAGGCTTCCTGCATATGGCAAGTACATGCTTACATTCTCTCAGCACCTTTGTTTCAAAGGTAAAAATGTCCCAGGAAGGAATGTCACGGGCTGATTATTGTACCACTTCCTGAAGCCAGTGGGTCAGCATATTCTAATGGGCTCGGTCTTGGTCACTTGCCTGCCTCGTGGTGTGCATGGACACCCTCACCTGGAGTAGGAGGAGACTTTCCTAAAGGAAAAGGGTGTGTGGGTGCTTTTACTGGGAGAGCAGAGCAGACATGCTGAGTGGCTGTGGTACAACATGATGCTCTATCTGCTCTTAGGTGCTTTTTGTCTTTTATCTTCCCCACACTTCCCACACAAATGGCATTAAATAATGTCCTGGATGCTTCATTTACTACTTAGGGCATGCGGTTGGTAAAAAAAATTATTCCCAAGACAAATGGATGGTAACCCAGAAGCCCAGAATTGAGATGAGAAGTTGCCTAAGGAAATTCAGGGAAAGGGTTGAGAGAGAGGCATGGAAAAAGCATAAGATCAGGGCAAACTTTAGTATTTATTGAGCACTTACTAAGATTTATTAAGTGCTTACTCTGTTATAAACTTTACTCTGTCTTTTCTTCACACCTCTGTTTCACAGGTGATATAACTGAAGCTTAAAGAGGTTAATCAACATTCAGAGGCCACACAGCTCCTACCTGACTGTGTAAGGACTTCCAGAGCCCATTCTCTCAATCAGTTTTCCACATTGCCTCTCAGGTGAACTAGATGTCAAAAAGACTGGAGGTTAAGCAACGAATGGGTGGGTTATTGGAATGGGTGCTTTTTACTTTCATATATTTTCTAGATTTCTTTTCATGAGTGTATATTACTTCCATAATTAAAAGCACCTTGTGCAGAAAACAGTGGCACTTGGGCTATGGCTGTGAATCTGCTCTGAACTCACTTCCAAACCCTGACAAACTTTCTTTCCCTAGCTCTGGGCCTCAGTCCTAGATCATATCTGTGGCTGCTGACAGCTCAGATTTCCTGGGATCTTTGTCTGACCTCCACTCCCAGGCTTCCCTGGTGGCTCAGATGGTAAAGAATCTGCCTGCAATTCAGGAGACTCACGTTTGATCCCTGGGTCGGGAAGAGTCCCTGGTGAAGGAAAGGGCAACCTACTCCAGTATTGCCTGGAGAATCCCATGGACTGAAAAGCCTGGTGGGCTACAGTCCATGGGGTTGCAAAGAGTCAGGTACAACTGAGAAACTAACACTTCCCAGGCAAGCAAGGGGACCAGTTTCTGGAACTAAGTTAGGTGAAAAGACTGGATCCATGGATGCAGAATCCAAAACAGAAAGGAACCAGATCAGATGGTCCAGGAAGCCAACAAGTTCCAGGCACAGAGTCCAAGGCATGGGACGAGGACAACCACCTGGGGTGAAGGAAGGGCTGACAGAGACCAGGTGAGACAGCCCAGCTGACGCAGGAGAGGCTGCCACTCAGCCAAGCTGAGGCAGAGAGTGTGAGCATCATGGACACTGCCCTGCCTCCATCTGCACCCTTTCCTCTGGGGAACAACCCCTTGCCAGGGCACAGTGTCAATAGGGCCTGTCCCTCCTGAGCAGAGTGTTAGAAGGACTGAGGACAGATGAAGCGCATGCTTGCTCATGGGGACACGTCACTGTTTCTGATGTCACAGCCCCAGAGCTGTGCTCCTTCCCATCTGACCCAAAGACTGCTCCTTCCACTTTTCCCTCAGTTTGCTTAAGTTCGCCAAAGTCAGTCTCTCTTGCTTGTAACCAAAGAACCCTAAAAGATACAACTCTGTTTGAATAATATAATTTTGCTCTGACAAATTAATAATCACTTAGTCCCACTGAGTGCCACGATCTGTGCTGAGCACTGCCACACGTGCAGTCGCTTCAGTCTTGTCTGACTCTTTGAGACCCTATGCACTGTAGCCTGTCAGGCTCCCCTGTCCATGGGATTCTCCAGGCAAGAATACGAGTGGGTTACCATGCCCTCCTCCAGGGGATCTTCCCTACCAGGGATTGAACCCACGTCTCTTAAGTCTCCTGCATTGGCAGGCGGGTTCTTTACCACTAGCGCCACCTGGGAAGCCCCAACACCCTTCTACTGAGGCCCAAGCCAGAGCCCATGATCCCACAGGACCTCGTGTGTCCTCGTGGTGTTCCCTTGAATGTGAAACAGCCACATTCGGGTGTCAGTTAGTGACAGCTTACGGTGAGTGGTGCTGCACGATTCGTGGTCGCTGAAGATGCAACTCCAGAACCAAAGACAGTTTCAGTCACTCAGAGCTTTGTGTAGATTTTTATTTAAAGTGAAAATGAGAGAAAAAGCTCTGACATAGATATCAGAAGGGGACAGGAGAGCACCTGCCTCACTAGTTTAAGCGGGGCCTGTATACTTCTCAACTGGCTGCTGAGAATAGATAAAAAGAATACCTCAAGGTTGTAAGAGTTCCAGCAGAACTTTCCCAAGGCATGCATCCTGAGATAACTTTGGCACAAGATTAGCCAGGGAGAACAGTTCCGGCAATGTCCCTCGGCTAGATATACTGTTGCCATGTAATCAGGGATCTGAGGCTTGAGAAACAGGTTCCCAGTCAAGATTTGTTACAATTATAATCATTAACACAGAGCCCAAGAAAAGCATTTCCATGAGTAAGACATTGTGCTGTGTGATTATTAGTTCTGCGACCTAAAGAAAGGCCAGTTCTTGGACAAAATACATTGTTGCACAAGGCTTAAAGGAAAGCATGAGCGAACATGTTCCCCTCCTTAAAGGGGCCTAAGCTTTCACTCAGGATGTCCCAAGACAGCTGGAGATAGGACTGTGGGCCCGGCAGAGGAGACACTTCCTGGGGCGGTGCCTTAAGGTGTTAGAGAAGTTCAGCTGAGTCTTGAAGAAAGCTTCATCCCAGCACCTAGCAAACAAGATGGAGGTGGGAAAATTTTGCCGACTGATTGATGATTGCTCCCAGGGCTGGCCCACAAAAACAGAAATTTCTCCTCACCTGAGCCAGCCAGTCTCCAAGCAGCCCTGGCCAAAGAAAGGGGTGAGGTGCCCAGACTGAGAGGGTGGAACTCAAGCTTGAGAGGCCGCCCCAGCACTGGAACTCAATTTAGGCGTCCACCTCCACCCCTTCCTCTGGCCTGATTTTAACCTCCATTAGCCAATTTGTCTCCCGTTTCCACCTCTCTTCCCTCAGACTTTTCTCCTTATGCAGATGCTGATCCTGCCTCCTCCTGACTCCCTGGCAGAGAGACCCAGCCCTAGGCCCTCCCCGAGTCCTTTCCTTAAGGGTGGTGCCAGCTCACCTGAGCCCGCCAGGTGGGCCTTGGGCCACAAAGAGGGGAGTTCTGAGGAAGTCAGTCTTCCACAGGGAACATTTAAATATAATCTTCCCTTAAAACGTGTCTTACTGAGAAAACTGGTTCAGACTGAAAGTAATGTGACCAAATGGAAAAAACTTTTTTAAAAAACAAAGGTTACAAAAATATCAGAACTGATAGTTGCACAATGACACTCAAGAAGGGTGGGAAATTCAATTTTAGATGTAACTCAAAGTAATACTCACACGTTTCCCCCCATGCCAGCACAGCACTGGAAAGTGAAAATGTCACATGGCTGGTGGCCATAAACAGACTCTGGGTGCCCTGAACCAACAGCCAGCCCAGCATATCCACCAGCAGGTCAGCCCCATCTGGTGCCCAGTGGTCGTCTCCCATCAAATGATCCCATTTTTTTAAGCCAGTATCATTTCAGTCGGAGGCTGAAACAGCCAGTGGAGGAAGGGACACTATTGAGATTTTAATCTCACTCACTGGAGGTAAGGAGGAGTTGGCCCCCTTCTCCAAGGCACTGCCCTCTTGGACCAGAGGGAGGCTCACCTTTATCTCTACCATAGGCCTTTATGAATTATCTTAATAATCATTCATTACATAAGCAAAACGTGAGTTTTAGCAAATGAAAATGTTGACAAGCAAAAGTGAAGACTACACATGTCCAACCACTCTGAGATTACCACTCTAGCTCTTTAGTGTGTAGCCTTCCAGATTTTTTTCCATGTACGGAAAAACTACAACAAACCTAGACAGCATATTAAAAAGTGGAGACATTACTTTGCCGACAAAGGTCTGTCTAGTCAAAACTATGGTTTTTCCAGTAGTCATGTATGGCTGTGAGAGTTGAACCATAAAGAAGCCTGAGCACCGAAGGATTGATGCTTTTGAACTGTGGTGTTGGAGAAGACTCTGGAGAGTTCCTTGTACTGCAAGAAGATCAAACCAGTCCATCCTAAAGGAAATCAATCCTGAATATCCATTGGAAGAATTGATGCTGAAGCTGAAGCTCCAATCCTTTGGCCACCTAATGTGAAGAGCTGACTGACTAGAAGACCCTGACGCTGGGAAAGATTGAAGGTGGGGGGAGAAGGGGACGACAGGACAAGATCATTAGATGGCATCACCCATTCAATGGACATGAGTTTGAGTAGGCTCCGGGAGATGGTGAAGGACAGGGAAGCCTGGCATGCCACAGTCCATGGGGTCGCAAAGAGTCGGACACGAGTGAGCAACTGAACAAAAACAACAGCAGATTTGTACATGAATTGTTTTTACCGAAGTGAAGTCACATTTCACGTTGATTCTTTCTCTCAACTTTTGTTTTGAAAAACTTTCAAACCTTCAGTAACTTGAAGAACTAATATAACAAGGATCTGTAAGAAATTCATCTAGAGTCATAAGTTGGCACCATTTTGCTACATTTGTTTTGTCTCTGTCTCCCATACCGATATCCAGATGTAGATAATGTATGCCTCTGTATACAGATATCTAGTTAGTGAGATCTATATAGATAAATATAGCAATGCAGATATATAAATACATGTTAACCATACGGAGTAAGTTGCACACAGCACAACCCTTCCCCCCTAAATACCTTAGCATTTCTCCTAAGAACAAGGATAGTCACCTACACCACTGCCATACAATTACCACACTCACAAAATTTAACACTAATATAATACTATTAACTAATATATAGCCCATAGTTCCCTAATCACCCAATACTGACCTTTATAGTTAGTCACAGGTTGAGTTCTTTAGAAACCATACATATCGAGGAGTTTGGGGCACAAGATGCTTATCAGGCATCTTACACCTGTGAAAGGGAGCAGGCGGAAGCAGGATCAGGCAGAGGAAGAAGTTGAACTTCACAGTCCTGGCAAAGCCTCTTTCTACTCTACGGGGAAACTCTGGAAGGAGAACTGCCCAACAGCGTGTCCTGTATGGAGCCAGTCACTCCACAGGGCTGCCCTGGGGAGGGCCTGGCCTGGGGGCAGGAAGCTCTCTCGATGGAGCAGCTCTAGGTGCCAGCTGCTGGCCACCCTCTGTGGTTGGGGACACACCTCCTGATCTCCTGGAGAGGGACCTGTGATTCCCTTTAAAGTCTGGATCCAGTCAAAGGTCACTTATTGCACTAACTTGTCACGTCTCTTGTGTCCTTCACTGTAACACTTCCTCCACTATTTTTGTCCTTTAGGATATTAACACTCTGAATGGCCCAGTCCGTTGTGTTGTAGAATGTCCTTCAATCTGGATTTGCCTGCTACAGAGTTTCCCAACCTCCTTTGTTCAGCCAGCAGTCGCCTTTTCATTTTAATAAATTTCATGTCGTGTAACAGCCAAACTGATCAGCCGATTCATCCAACTGGTATCCAATCCTGGACCACAAACTGCATCTGGTAGTAACGGTCCTTAGGTCTCTTTCCATCTAGCACAGTAGTCTTTTCATGTGAGTAAACCTCGCGGAGAGACCAGACTGCATGGCCTGCAGACCCCGTCCTCTGAGCTGTCTGACTGCTTCCGTGTGGGTGCT
The DNA here is from genome assembly GCF_003369695.1 of Bos indicus x Bos taurus. Taxonomy (NCBI): domain Eukaryota; kingdom Metazoa; phylum Chordata; class Mammalia; order Artiodactyla; family Bovidae; genus Bos; species Bos indicus x Bos taurus. The sequence goes on from NC_040093.1 coordinate 50,342,504, forward strand.
CTACCCTCTGACTTCCAGTGATCAACCCATTGGGCTATCATAGGTGGTGATGTGGACTTTGTGAAATACATATTATTAATACCTGATCAACGTGCACTCTGAATCTTGAACCAGGGGTCTCTCACCAAGCTGCCAGTGCTCACCGTCCCCTCTCCTGTTTTTACAGCTCCCTGTCCTCTTTCAGTATTTACAGACACTGATGTGCCCAGTCACACCCAAGCTCCCAGTAGGGAGCAGCAGAGTAGGTGTCAGGGAGGAGGGCAGCCGTGTTCCCACCCTGAGTCTGTCCTCACCGTTGTGTGTGACTCAGGTAACACCCCTGACCTCTCCTCTCATGGAACACACAAATACTCCTTGCCCAGATTAAGCCAACTTTCAGAGAAGGTCACACACCAGCCTGCTCCTGCCACCCCTGCCCAGCTCGCCCTCCCTCCAGTGACTGGCAGGCCTGAGCTCAAACGGCAGGAACAGAAAAAAGGCTTCAGACCCCCAAGGCTGAGCTCCAGGAGCCTCAGCTGGAAACTGCCACCGGCAGACTGACTTGCGGGCAGGCCAGGCCAGGCCACTTTAGATTAGAAGAGGCCCCTCCAAGTTCAGAGGAAGCAACCCGCACACGCCAAGGATCCCACACAGACCAGGTGTGAAATGACTGAGAGGAAGCCGCAGTGTCGAGCTCTGGGGCCCAGGGGAAGTCCATTCCTCTCTCTCCCCAGAGTTTTAGGGGGTGGAGAGACTTGAAATGAGGAGCTACTGAAGTCTCATAACCGGGATTCCCGTGGTTAAATAGTGTGAATATTTTCCCTGGTGGAACAGCCCTTTGCAGGTTTGCCGACCAGAGGCCCTGTGGCCTGGTCAGATCTGTTCGTTTAGCCAGTAGCGGGTTGCTGCTTCCATGGGAGCATTATTGCCATGTACCTCCTCTCCAGTGGGCCACAAACACCACCACTCTCTATTGTCTCAGTTCAGTCCTGTGTTCAAGTTCACTCCCTGCCCAGTCCCTGGAGGAACTGAGATTGCAATCCCGGAGGCAGGCACTGCTCATTTTAACATGTCCTCCAGGCAGCAGGTGCTGGCCCCAGGCTGAGAATGGAGACTCCGGCCCCAGAAGGGGACTGCTGCTCAGGACTGCAGCCTGAGTGCCCTCAGCTGTCTGCACCACCTGTGGTCTCATTCCTGGAGATTCATCCTTGAGGTTAAGTGCTGATTCCCTCAAGAATGGAGGAGACCTATTTCCTCACTAACAGTGTGGTATAAATTGGTTCATCAAATATCAGGAGAGAAAAAGGAAGGACACTGGCATCTATTAAGAGTTTGCTCTGTGCCAGGTACTGGGTATACCATCCCAGTTAGCTTCCCTGACACTGTAAGATAGATGTTATCACACTGTACAAACTGGAAAACCAAGACAAATTCGCTTCCCCTGAATTGCACAGACAGTAAAAACACAGCCAGTTTTGAACTCTGATCTACAAGAGAAGCTGTGCTCCTTCCTCTCCCCATACCATGCCGCCCTGAGCACCTACCGTGTGCTGGACACAGAGCGAGACACAGCCTCTGTCCTCAGCCAGTTCCCAGCCTGGCAAGAGGAGTGTTAGCTTGTGAGTGTGGCCTGCACTCTGCCCTTTCTCCTTCACCCGAAACTCAAGCCAAGGTTTTTCAAAGACTGGCAGCTACCATTGGCAGGACATGAGGTGATTTTAGGTGAAACATAACATGAACTATTTTGTTTCAGAAGCTACATATTCAGTATAAAAATATAGGTACTTCATAAATACATGTTTTCCAGACATTGCTGCAGATGAGGCCCCTGGGGTTGGCCCTGTGAGGTCCATGTAAGGCCAGAGACAGGAGAGGAAATTGCTGCTTGTAAATCAGTGGGACACTGTGCCCCTTCCGGACAGCAGGTCCTCACCATCTCCTCCAGGCACCTGCCCCTCCCGAGGTTGCTGAAAACAAGACTTCCTCTTCAAGTCCAGGACCCCTGCGGCTCACTGCGGGCCACACCTGGTGACCTCTCTCCCGGACTTGTTCCCCAGCCTGTTTCAGCTCAGGGAGTTGGTTTGGGAGGGCAGCCAGGTCTCTCGGGCACTGCTTCAGACCCAGCACAGCCAAGGGGGGAGTGACAGTGCAGGAAGGACTTGCCACTGCCCTTTGCCCAGCTTAGAAGGAGTCACTGAGAATTTACCACTCCCAGTCCTGGGACCCTAGTCATCAAACATGTGTGCACACACATGCATGCAACACTTATGCACACACATGCACATATGCACTCCAGCCCTGCCATCATCACTCTTTAGCAACCACAATACAACTAGGACAGCATTCTGGGAATTCAAGACTCCTTGGAAAGGGAAATAGCTATAAATGATTGAGAGCAGTTCTCTTGATAAGAACTCATCAGGAGGCAGAGATGTCAGTTAATTAAAAGAATAAATTGGGGTCTTCTCTGGGCCAGGGCATCACCACCAAGCCAAACCAGTGCCCCACAAACTGTGTGATTCCCAGAGCCCTTTGCAGACACTTCCTTTCCGGAAGGAAGGGAGAGCTGTGCTCCCATTGCCAGGGTTAAGGAGAGGAGAGAATAAAAGAGACAGTCAGAAGGACAGAAAGACAAGGCAGAGAGAGATGCTTCTTAAAAATTCAGCTCAGAGGAGAGGCCATGTAATCAGACTAAGAAGAGCTGACATTTCTCAAGCACTTGCCTTACAGCCCCCAGGTCCTGTTCTAAGCCCTATAGCCATATTATCTCATGTAACCTTCACAACCACCCTGTGGGTTGGTTCTGGTATTTTCCATTCTCTATTTTACAAACAAAGTAACTGAGACTCAGATGGGATAAATTATTTGCCACAGGTCCTACTGGTGAGAAGTAGAGGGAAGGTCTACTTTCTGTGGAGACTTTGGAAACTCTAAAAAGGGCCTAACCATGTTGTTTTGTTTGAAATTGCAGCATTAAAAAGCCCCATTCTTTAAGACCAAACTCGTCAAAAATATCTTACTAAATTACAAACAAGAAGGCTGAGTGCCGAAGAATTGATGCTTTTGAACTGTGGTGTTAGAGAAGACTCTTGAGAGTCCCTTGGACTGCAAGGAGATTCAACCAGTCCATTCTGAAGGAGATCGGTCCTTGGTGTTCTTTGGAAGGACTGATGCTGAAGCTGAAACTCCAATACTTTGGCCACCTCATGCGAAGAGTTGACTCATTGGAAAAGACTCTGATGCTGGGAGGGATTGGGGGCAGGAGGAGAAGGGGACGACAGAGAATGAGATGGCTGGATGGCATCACTGACTCTATGGACATGAGTCTGAGTGAACTCCGGGAGTTGGTGATGGACAGGGAGGCCTGGCATGCTGCGATTCATGGGGTCGCAAAGAGTCGGACACGACTGAGCAGCTGATCTGATCTGAACCCCATTTTCAGTGCTGAAGACCTCCAGGCTGAGTCTGTAGGACTGAGTTAGAGCACAAAAGCAGAGACACCATGTGATCTTGGGGCTTCACATGGCCTAAGAAGAGCAGTCTGTACCCCGGGGTACACCAGGGAGGGCTGCAGGGCTCCCAAAGGGAAGGCGAGCCAAAGGCCCCCACACCCCAGGATGCCACAGCTGTGGCCCCACCAATGTCCCAGTGGTGCGGCAGGAGTCTCCCCGCTAGGCCCATCACAGCTTCCACTGGCCACCTGCATCTCTGCAAGCAGTATGCCTGCCGGGAGCAGGGAGGGTGCAGGGAGAGACCCTGTCTGTGAGCTCCGTTCCTCCCAACTGCAGGAAGGCAGGGACCGCTGTTTGTTTCCGCAGCCAAGGGTGGGGGAGGGGCACCGGCACGGTGCGGCATGGAGCGGGGCGTGGTGCGCTGTGGGGGAAAGCCAGGAGGACGGTCGCTTTCGGAGACAAACTACGAAATGAGCTCAGAGTAAAGCAGAACCATGCATTGTCACCCAAGGGAGACGCACCCTCAGTCCACAAGACCAACCCTGAGTACTAATAACATGTCTAAAGACAGACTGTCTCTGTCACAGCAGGGTGGCCAGCTCTGAAAGCATAGGAAAAGGGAGTCACCGACAGACCAGCCTCTCCTGAGCAGTGTCCAAGGGAAATGGTGGCTCCATTTCAGCTGATCAAAAATAGAAATGGTAACTAAGTCAAAAAGAGAAAGACAACATATGATATCACTTATACATGGAATCTAAGATATGACACAAATAAACTTATTTATGAAACAGAAACAGGCCCACTGATACAGAGAACAGATCTGTGGTTGCTACCGGAGTGGGTAGCCTTTCCCTTATCCAGGGGATCTTCCCAACCCAAGGATTGAACCCAGGTTTCCCACATTGCAAACGGATTCTTTACCAACTGAGCCATCAGGGAAGCCCTCAAAAAAAGGGGGGGAGTAGGGTGGGGAATTTGGGATTAGCAGAAGCAAACTATCATATGTAGGATGGATAAACGATAAGGCACAATATAGCACAGGGAACTATATTCAATATCCTGTGATAAATCTTAATGGAAAAGAATATGAAAAGAATGCATGTATAACTGAATGACTTTGCTGTATAGCAAAAATTAACACAATATTGCAAATCAACTATACTTCAATAAATATTTTGGAAATAAAAAGTCATTACACACACACAAAAAAAAACAAAAGTAAAACAAAGAAATGCTTGACTTCAGAGGTTCTGGAGGAAGGTGGGGCCACATTGGGAATGGTGGCTGACTCAGACCACCATTGACCTCCCAATGTGCACAAGTCATCGCTGCGTGCCCACTATGACCCTTTCTGATAACCAGGCCTGCCACATGACTGGCCAACAGAAGGAAAGGCTCTGGTTCAGGCCCCATAAACCTCTGCCAGGCAGTTATAATTCTCACCAGTGACTAACCAGTGGATGTGTATGATTCTGCCTCCCTCTTCTGTGGCTTTGGAGGTGTGGGTCAGCTTCCCTGAGTCCTATGGGCTTGAAGACGCTGACCAGATACAGATTCTGAGCTCTGAGGGCGTTGGACTAGGGGCTATGGGAAGTCCACCAAAGGAAGAACTACCCCATAGATTCAGCCTCTCCCCCAGTGTCTGCAGGCACATTCTCTACCCAAAGTGGGTGCTTGGTGTAGGATGGATGAGAGACAGATGGACACACGGAAGAACATAAAAGTTACTGCAAGATTAACTAATCTCCTGGCCTCAAGAGCTGAGACTTGCTCACCATGTGGGACAGCTCCTTGGCTGTATCTTTGTTCTTTCCTCTCCCCAATGTGCCCAGCCCATTTGATCTGGAATCCAGCAGCAGGGTTGGGGCCAGTGAAGTTCACAGAGTCGGGAGAGGAGACTGTCCTCCTCACTGGAGGTCACCCCTGTCCAGCTCTAGAAAGGAGGAGTGGGTGGGATAGGAAACCCATTCCTCAGGACAGTGCCCTGCTTGAAACCATGCAATTCAGATTGGGACTTGAACCCACAGACTTTTAACTGAGATCACACACCTGGTCTCAGGACTTAGTAAAGCTCATGTTCTTGCTGTCTTATTACAGAAAGAATTCAGTGAGAGACAAAGTGATAGGTAAGAAATGGATTCATTTAGAGAGAAACACACTCCACAGACAGAGTGTAGACCATCTCAGAAGGCGAGAGGCCCTGAGACATGGGGTAGTTAGTTTCTAGGGACTGAGTACAAGCTTCCTCTGTCCATGGAATTTTCCAGGCAAGAATACTGGAATGAGGGCCATTCCCTTCTCCAGGGGATCTTCCTGACCCAGGGACTGAACCCAGGTGTCTGTGCATTGCAGGTAGATTCTTTACCATCTGAGTCACCAGGGAAGCCTCAAATAGGCTAATGGGTTGGGAGGATTATTCCAACTATTCTGGGGAAGGAGGGATTTCCAGGAATTGGGCCACCACCTACTTTTTGGCCTTTTATGGTTAGCCTCCGAACTGTCATAACTCTGGTGGGTGTGTTATTTAGATGCTAATGCGTTACAATGAGCAAATAATGAGGATCAAGGTCCACTGGAAGTCAACTCTTTTGCTTTCACGGACCTCGTTGGTTTTAACCAGTTTTGTCATGTCCTCTGGCTATGTCATTCTTTTAAAGTTGTGCCCTGCCCCCTTCCCTCCTTTTTCATCCTGAGAGCCACATTTCTTGGGCAGCCATCTTCTGGGACCGTCTGTGGCTAATAACACAAGAGATAGGAGTTTTTTAGAATTTGTTTGTTTTGGTATACAGCATGAAGAAGTCTCCACCAAGCTCTGGACATTGTCCAGGCAGTCAGCATGGACATATGGCAAATGGTTCTGAAACAGGAGGGAAGAGGGCAGGGCACAACCTTTGAAAAGATGAACATAGCTCAAGGACAAAACATAAACTGATTAGAATCAAATGGGTCTGAGATGGCAGACAAGTCAACTTCCACTAGACCTTGATCCTGAGTATATGCTCATTGTAACACATCAGCAAGCTAAAAGACACACCAAGAGGCACCGTGACAGTTCCAAAGCTGACCATCAAAGACCAAAAATTGGGGGTGGAAATTGGGCCCAATTCCTGGAAATCCTCACCCTGTCAACTGCAAATTGGCACTTACCAAGAGCACTGCCCATGACTGAACAACAAAGGCATTTGCCCCCTGCTTCTACGGAGATTGAACCCCATGCTGCTCTAGCTGTTGACCTTCAACAACCCCTGAGGGAGTTCAGGGTGGAGTGAGGCACTCTGTGCTCCAGGGAATCTGGTGGGATAGGTCTTCAGACAGTTGGATGTTTTAGGAACAGATTTTATGATCTCAATCCTTGCATCTCCTCATATCTAGAGAAGCACTAAATCCCTTCATGGTGACATCAGACCCTCATGACTAACAAAAAACCTTTTGTAAATTGAGTGCTTCATGGTATTGAACTCCCCCTTCACCAAAACCTTATATATTGACCTTTCCATACTGCTGCTTTGGAGTGGTCTCTCAGAGCCATCTGAGATGCTGCCTCCCGGGCTGCAGTCCTCATTTTGCCCCAAATAAAACTTAACTCACAACTCTCAAGCTGTACATCTTTTTTCAGTTGACAACCGCTTCCCCAAAACAGTTGGAATAAGCTTCTCACTCATTCGCCTATGAAATTACCTGGCCCATAAAAACTAACCACACCACCTGCTGAGGCCTCGTTTGCTCTCTGGAATGGCCCACATTCTTGTCTGTGGAGTGTGCTTCTAAGGCTGCACTTGCCCTCTGAGATGGCAAACTCTGTCAGCAAAGTGTTTCTCTCTAAATAAATCCACTTCTTACCTATCACTTTGTCTTTCACTGAATTCTTTCCCCAATGAGACATCAAGAACCTGAGGCTAGGTCCTAAAACCAGGTCTATGATCTCAGTTGGAAGACTGTGGGTTTGGGCTAGCTTTGAGTACAGGCCGCATGGATTCAAATCCCAAACTGAGGGAAATGGTTTCAGATTCTGCCCAAGGCAGTTCTCAGTCTGTACCTGACAACACCTTACCCAGAGCAGAACCAGGCACCCCAGGACCAGAGGATAGAGAATCAAACTTCTCAAACCGTGTTCACTTTCATGATTACCATGGTGTTCCCCACCCTTCCCACTGCCCCATTTTTTTTCTGGACTGTTCTAGGGGTGGAAGGAACTGGGAATTTGGAGTTCAGAGACCATGGTTCCAGACCAGTCAGGGCTTCTGGGTACATTTGTATGCCTTGTACCCCCAAATAACTGGCAGATCGACTTCTGCTGCCAGCTGTGTATCTATAGGACTGAGTTCATCCAAAGGTACTGATACCAAGCTGGACCCTTTGACCCCCATTTCTTGATTACAGGAAATACGCGTCATTCAGCCTCTACGACCTTCCATGAGTTCCAAGGAGCAGGTTCAAACTGTTGCTAATCAGGGAAGGGAAAGAATGTAGAGATAAGGAACAGTCAAAAGAGATAATAGTGCAGCCTTGGGGCAGGGTTCTGACTCCCCATCAAGGGATACACATATGAATATCTTTGAGTTGTTTGGAAGATACTGAAACCCCCACCAGTTCAGTTCAGTTCAGTCGCTCAGTTGTGTCTAACTGTTTGTGACCCCACGAATCACAGCACGCCAGGTCTCCCTGTCCATCACCAACTCCCGGAGTTCACTGAGACTCATGTCCATCGAGTCAGTGATGCCATCCAGCCATCTCATCCTCTGTCATCCCCTTTTCCTCCTGCCCCTAATCCCTCCCAGTATTAGTCTTTTCCAATGAGTCAACTCTTCGCAACTCTTCGCATGAGGTGGCCAAAGTACTGGAGTTTCAGCTTTAGCATCAGTCCTTCCAAAGAACACCCAGGGCTGATCTCCTTTAGAATGGACTGATTGGATCTCCTTGCAGTCCAAGGGACTCTCAAGAGTCTTCTCCAACACCACAGTTCAAAAGCATCAATTCTTCGATGCTTAGCTTTCTTCACAGTCCAACTCTCACATCCATACATGACTAGTGGAAAAACTATAGCCTTGACTAGACAGACCTTTGTTGGCAAAGTAATGGCTCTGCTTTTCAATATGCTATCTAGGTTGGTCATAACTTTTCTTCCAAGGAGTAAGCGTCTTTTAATTTTATGGCTGCAGTCACCATCTGCAGTGATTTTGGAGCCCCCCAAAATAAAGTCTGACACTGTTTCCACTGTTTCCCCATCTATTTGCCATGAAGTGATGGGACTGGATGCCATGATCTTTGTTTTCTGAATGTTGAGTTTTAAGCCAACTTTTTCACTCTCTTCTTTCACCTTCATCAAGAGGCTTTTTAGTTCCTCTTCACTTTCTGCCATAAGGGTGGTGTCATCTGCTTATCTGAGGTTATTGATTTTTCTCCCAGCAATTTCAGCCCAGCATTTCTCATGATGTACTCTGCATATAAGTTAAATAAGCAGGGTGACAATATACAGCCTTGATGTACTCCTTTTCCTATTTGGAACCAGTCTGTTGTCCCATGTCCAGTTCTAACTGCTGCTTCCTGACCTGCATATAGGTTTCTCAAGAGGCAGATCAGGTGGTCTGGTATTCCCATCTCCACCAGGTGGGAGAAATTAACAAAATGCTGCCCACAAGACCAGTTGTGGGTACTTTCCTCCAGCTTACCTCACCACCATCCAATCAGAAAAATGTCCTCAAGCTGAGCATGCCCTCTTTGAACCATTACTATTGATATAAAACCTCTCACTACACGCTCCAGGTTAGGACACAGGGTTCTGAAGGTATTAGCTGCTATACCTCCCTTTGCCTGGCAAAACAATAAAGCTATTCTTTTCTGCCTCAACCAAAACTCTGTCTCTGAGAATTAATTTGGGCTCAGGGCATAGAAGCGGATTCAGCTTCAGTGCCATATGGGCTGGTAGGGGTCAAGGCCCTCCCATTACTCAGCTGTGAGGGTTTAGGAAAGCCATGGCATCTTCTCCAGGTCTTAGCTTTCTCACCTGTAAATTGGGGGTAATGTTGATACCCTGACCAACTCCAAATTCACTTTCCTTGCTGCACAACAGGTCAATAAATCCTAGAGACAAAGTGTTAAGGCAAGGAGTGTGACTTTATTGGGAAAGCCAGCAGACCAAGAAGATGGCAGACTAATGTCTCAAAATAACCAAATGATCAGGGTCTGGATGCCAGATTCTTTCACAGAAGAGAGACGAAGGGAAGTTGGGAAATAAAAGGGCAGACTAGAGGAAGAGGTGGTGAGGAAGTAAGTTAGAAAGGGCTATCAATCTTGAAAACCACTTCCAGGAATGGCCAGTCCATGGAAGGAATGTGTTAATATCTTCTTTCCTGTTCAGTTCAGTTCAGTCACTCAGTTGTGTCTGACTCTTTGCAATCCTGTGGGCCGCAGAATGCCAGGATTCCCTGTCCATCACCAACTCCTGTAGCTTGCTCAAACTCATGTCCATCGAGTCAGTGATGCCATCCAACCATCTCATCCTCTGTCGTCCCCTTCTCCTCCTGCCTTCGATCTTTCCCAGTATCAGGGTCTTTTCCAATGAGTCAGTTCTTTGCATCAGGGGGCCAAAGTATTGGAGTTTCAGCTTCAGCATCAGTCCTTCCAATGAATATTCAGGGCTGATCTCCTTCAGAATGGACTGGTTGGATCTCCTTGCAGTCCAAGGAACTCTCAAGAGTCTTCTCCAACACTACAGTTCAAAAGCATCAATTCTTCAGTGCTCATCTTTCTTTATAGTCCAACTCTCACATGACTCCCAGAAAAAACATAGCTTTGACTATATGGACTTTTGTCGGCAGAGTAATGCCTCTGCTTTTTAATATGCTGCCTAGGTTGGTCATAGCTTTTCTTTCAAGGAGTAAGCATCTTTTAATTTCATGGCTGCAGTCACCTTCTGCAGTGATTTTGGAGCCCCCCAAAATAAAGTTTGACACTGTTTCCACTGTTTCCCCATCTATTTCCCATGAAGTGATGGAACCAGATGCCATGATCTTAGTTTTTTGAATGTTGAGTTTTAAGCCAGCTTTTTCACTCTCCTCTTTCACTTTCATCAAGAGGCTCTTTAGTTCCTGTTTGCTTTCTGCTATAAGGGTGGTGTCATCTGTGTATCTGAGGTAATTGATATTTCTCTTGGCAATCTTGATTCCAGCTTGTGCTCCATCCAGCCTGGAATTTCACATGATGTACTCTCTATAAAGAAATGCAGAAAAGCAAAATGGCTGTCTGGGGAGGCCTTACAAACAGCTGTGAAAAGAAGAGAAGCGAAAAGCAAAGGAGAAAAGGAAAGATATAAGCATCTGAATGCAGAGTTCCAAAGAATAGCAAGGAGAGATAAGAAAGTCTTCCTCAGTGATCAATGCAAAGAAATAGAGGAAAACAATAGAATGGGAAAGATTAGAGATCTCTTCAAGAAAATTAGAGATACCAAGGGAACGTTTCATGCAAAGATGGGCTCAATAAAGGACAGAAATGATATGGACCTAAGAGAAGCAGAAGATATTAAGAAGAGATGGTAACAATACACAGAAGAACTATACAAAAAAGATCTTCACGACCCAGATAATTACGATGGTGTGATCACTCTCCTAGAGCCAGACATCCTGGAATGTGAAGTCAAGTGGGCCTTAGAAAGCATCACTATGAACAAAGCTAGTGGAGGTGATAGAATTCCAGTTGAGCTATTCCAAATCCTGAAAGCTGATGCTGTGAAAGTGCTGCACTCAATATGCCAGCAAATTTGGAAAACTCAGCAGTGGCCACAGGACTGGAAAATGTCAGTTTTCATTCCAATCCCAAAGAAAGGCAATGCCAAAGAATGCTCAAACTACCTCACAGTTGCACTCATCTCACATGCTAGTAAAGTAATGCTCAAAATTCTCCAAGCCAGGCTTCAGCAACATGTGAACCATGAACTTCCAGATGTTCAAGCTGGTTTTAGAAAAGGCAGAGGAACCAGAGATCAAATTGCCAACATTTACTGGATCATTAAAAAAGCAAGAGAGTTCCAGAAAAACATCTATTTCTGCTTTATTGACTATGCAGACTATTTCTGCTTTATTTGACTGTGTGGATCACAATAAACTGTGGAAAATTCTGAAAGAGATGGGAATACCAGACCACCTGACCTGCCTCTTGAGAAATCTGTATGCAGGTCAGGAAGCAACAGTTAGAACTGGACATGGAACAATAGATGGGTTCCAAATAGGAAAAGGAGTATGACAAGGCTGTATACTGTCACCCTGTTTATTTAACTTATATGTAGAGTACATCATGAGAAACACTGGGCTGAAGGAAGCACAAGCTGGAATCAAGATTGCTGGAAGAAATATCAATAACCTCAGATATGCAGATGACACTACCCTTATGGCAGAAAGTGAAGAGGAACTAAAGAACCTCTTGATGAAAGTGAAAGAGGAGAGTGAAAAAGTTGGCTTAAAGCTCAACATTCAGAAAACAAAGATCATGGCATCCAGTCCCATCACTTCATGGCAAATAGATGGGGAAACCGTGGAAACAGTGTCAGACTTTATTTTTTGGGGCTCCAAAATCACTGCAGATGGTGATTGGAGCCATGAAATTAAAAGACGCTTACTCCTTGGAAGGAAAGTTATAACCAACATAGACAGCATATTAAAAAGCAGAGACATTACTTTGTCAACAAAGGTCTGTCTAGTCAAGGCTATGGTTTTTCCAGTAGTCATGTATGGATGTGAGAGTTGGACTATAAAGAAAGCTGAGCACCGAAGAATTGATGCTTTTGAACTGTAGTGTTGGAGAAGACTCTTGAGAGTCCCTTGGACTGCAAGGAGATCCAACCAGTCCCTTCTGAAGGAGATCAGCCCTGGGTGTTCATTGGAAGGATTGATGCTAAAGCTGAAACTCCAATATTTTGGTCACCTGATGCAAAGAGCTGACTCATTTGAAAAGACCCTGATGTTGGGAAAGATTGAAGGCAGGAGGAGAAGGGGACAACAGAGGATGAGATGGTTAGATGGCATCACGGACTCAATGGACATGAATTTGAGTGGACTCCAGGAGTTGATGATGGACAGGGAGGCCTAGCGTGCTGTGGTTTATGGGGTTGCAAAGAACGGACACGATTGAGCGACTGAACTGAACTGACTGAACTGAACTCTGTATATAAGTTAAATACAGCCTTGACAAATTCCTTTCCCAATTTGAAACTGGTCTGTTGTTCCACGTCCAGTTCTAACTGTTGCCTCTTGACCTGCATACAGATTTCTCAGGAGGCAGGTTGGGTGGTCTGGTATTCCCATCTCTTGAAGATTTTTCCAGTTTGTTGTGATCCACACAGTCAGAGGCTTTGGAATAGTCAATAAAGCAGAAATAGATGTTTTTCAGGAACTCTCTCGCTTTTTGATGATCAAAAGATGTTGACAATTTGATCTCTGGTTCCTCTACCTTGTCTACATCCAGCTTGAACATCTGGAAGTTCACAGTTCAGATACTGTTGAAGCCTGGCTTGGAAAATTTTGAGCTATATTTTGCTAGCGTGTGAGATGAGGGCAATTGTGCACTAGTTGGAACATTCTTTGGCATTGCCTTTCTTTGGGATTGGAATGAAAACTGACCTTTTCTAGTCCTGTGGCCACTGCTGAGTTTTCCAAATTTGCTGGCATATTGGTTGCAGCGCTTTCACAGCATCATTTTTTACAATTTGAAATAGCTCAAGTGGAATTCCATCACCTCAACTAGCTTTGTTCGTAGTGGTGCTTCCTAAGACTCACTTGACTTCACATTCCAGGAAGTCTGGCTCTAGGTGAGTGATCACATCATCGTGATTATCTAAGTCATGAAGATCTTTTTTGTATAGTTCTTCTGTGTATTGTTACCACCTCTTCTTAATATCTTCTGCTTCTGTTAGGTCCATACCATTTCAGTCCTTTATTGTGCCCTTCTTTGCATGAAAACTTCCCTTGGTATCTCTAATTTTCTTGAAGAGATCTCTAGCCTTTCCCATTCTATTGTTTTCCTCTATTTCTTTGCATTGATCACTGAGGAAGGCTTTCTCATCTCTCCTTGTTATTCTTTGGAACTCTGCATTCAAATGGGTATATCTTTCCTTTTCTCCTTTGCCTTTCTCTTCTCTTCTTTTCACAGCTATTTGTAAGCCCTCCTCAGACAACAATTTTGCCTTTTTGCATTTCTTCGGGATGGCCTTGATCACTGCCTCCTGTACAATATCATGAACCTCTGTCCATAGTTCTTCAGGCACTCTATCAGACCTAATCCCTTGAATCTATTTGTCGTTTCCACTGTATAGTCGTAAGGGATTTGATTTAGATCATACCTGAATGGTCTAGTGGTTTTCCCTACTTTATTCAATTTAATGATCTGAGCTACAGTCAGCTCCTGATCTTGTTTTGGCTGACTGTATAGAGCTTCTCCATCTTTGGCTGTAGATACAATCAATCTGACTTCAGTATTGACTATGGTGATGTCCATATGTAGAGTCTTCTCTTGTGTTGTTGGAAGGGGATTCTCTTCTTCAGGATCCTGACTTGCTGAGAGATCAAGGAACAACTTTCTCAGCTTCCTTTTCCTTGATCCCAAGTTTACAAACTCCTTTCCTGCAGCACTGATGGACAGGGTCATATTATCTCCCTGGGAGCTGAAGAAAGGTGAGTGACTGTTAACTTTTGTTAACAGTCATGCAGGTTCTCTGAGGCAGGCCATTACGTATAAATATATTTTCAAAAGCAAGAAACAGTTCCAAGACAGAGTCAGAATTGGCTCTTCCCTGCAACAATACTTGTTCTGCCCACTTGGCAGGCATAGGTCAGTGACACGTGGGACCTCAGTGTTTTGTGAATCATGAGGATGCTGGCCCACTTGGGCAGGCCCTCCTCCAGCGCTCTCCTATGACCCCACCCTGGCCTCCTAGTGTGCTTGGACCCTGGTCCAGCTCCCCTCCGGAGACCTGGCAGGGCTCTGGGAACCTGCCCCTGTTGTATCTGCTCACATCCCTATCCTTTTATTTCTCCTTCAAGACATCTTCTCAGTTTACTGTTAATTTTCTTAATTGATTCATATTTTCTTAATTATTATAAAAGTAATCAAATGTCCTGGTTAAAAAAAAAATGCAAACAGCTCACTGAGATAGAAGATGAAAAGGAGAGGTTTTCCTTTTCCAAGCTTCTCAAGCCCCTCCTGTATCAGTAGCTTCAGTTCAGTTCAGTTCAGTCACTCAGTCGTGTCTGACTCTTTGCGACCCCATGAATTGCAGCACGCCAGGCCTCCCTGTCCATCACCAATGCCCGGAGTTCACTCAGACTCACGTCCATAGAGTCAGTGATGCCATCCAGCCATCTCATCCTCTGTCGTCCCCTTCTTCTCCTGCCCCCAATCCCTCCCAACATCAGGGCCTTTTCCAATAACTCAAATCTTCGCATGAGGTGGCCAAAGTACTGGAGTTTCAGCTTTAGCATCATTCCTTCCAAAGAAATCCCAGGGCTCATCTCCTTCAGAATGGACTGGTTGGATCTCCTTGCAGTCCAAGGGACTCTCAAGAGTCTTCTCCAACACCACAGTTCAAAAGCATCAATTCTTTGGCGCTCAGCCTTCTTCACAGTCCAACTCTCACAGCCATACATGACCACTGGAAAAACCATAGCCTTGACTAGACAGACCTTTGTTGGCAAAGTAATATCTCTGCTTTTCAATATGCTATCTAGGTTGGTCATAACTTTTCTTCCAAGGAGTAAGTGTCTTTTAATTTCATGGCTGCAATCACCATCTGCAGTGATTTTGGAGCCCCAAAAAATAAAGTCTGACACTGTTTCCCCATCTATTTGCCATGAAGTGATGGGACTGGATGCCATGATCTTCGTTTTCTGAATGTTGAGCGTTAAGCCAACTTTTCACTCTCCACTTTCACCTTCATCAAGAGGCTTTTTAATTCCTCTTCACTTTCTGCCATAAGGGTGGTGTCATCTGCATACCTGAGGTTATTGATATTTCTCCCGGCAGTCTTGATTCCAGCTTGTGCTTCTTCCAGCCCATTGTTTCTCATGACGTACTCTGCATATAAGTTAAATAAGCAGGGTGACAATATACAGCTTTGACGTACTCCTTTTCCTATGTGGAACCAGTCTGTTGTTCCATGTACAGTTCTTTTTTTTTTTTTTTTTGTGCTAACACGTGAAATACATTTACTAATTAAGACAACCAACACTTTTATTTGCATTTATTTTTTGCGGCATTTATTCCTGGGCCATAAGTTTTTGTTTCTTCAGTTTCTTCTGGGATATCTTTTTCTTCTGTGCAACCTCCTCTTCTGGTTTAGGAACAATCTGTTCTTTTTCAGTAAGGATCATCTCAATGTGGCATGGAGAGCTCATGTGTGGGTTGATCCGACCGTGAGCTCTGTAAGTCCTGCGCCGCATCTTGGGGGCTTTGTTCACTTGGATGTGCTCAATGACCAGAGAATCTACATCTAAGCCCTTAAGTTCAGCGTTACTCTCTGCATTTTTGAGCATGTGTAGTAAAAATTCAGCACTTTTTTTTGGGCCGCCGACCCTGCGTCCAGCCCCACTGTTTAGCCTGTGCACACCTACCAACTCCACCGTTGTAACGACGGAATGGCACACATTGTTTCTTTAAAGTGACATCCTTCAGATACTTGTTGGCTTTTCGGATATGCATACCCTTCATGGCCTGGGCAGTTTCACGAGTGTTCTTAAAGTGAACACGAAGATTTGAACCTCTTGATTTGCATGATTTTGTGGGGTTTTCTGGGTCAAGTGAATAGCGCACCATTTTTAGGGGTCACCTCAGGCCACTTACCGGAAAAGCCATGTCCAGTTCTAACTGTTGCTTCCTGACCTGCATACAGATTTCTCAAGAGGCAGGTCAGGTGGTCTGGTATTCCCATCTCTTGAAGAATTTTCCACAGTTTATTGTGATCCACACAGTCAAAGGCTTTGGCATAGTCAATAAAGCAGAAATAGATGTTTTTCTGGAACTCTCTTGCTTTTTCCATGATCCAGCAGATGTTCGCAATTTGATCTCTGGTTCCTATACCTTTTCTAAAGCCAGCTTGAACAACTGGAAGTTCACGGTTCACGTATTGCTCAATCCTGGCTTGGAGAATTTTGAGCATTACTTTACTAGCATGTGAGATGAGTGCAATTGTGCGGTAGTTTGATCATTCTTTGGCATTGCCTTTCTTTGGGATTGGAATGAAAACTGACCTTTTCCAAAAAAAAAAAAAAAAATGCAAACAGCTGTCTGAGATAGAAGATAAAAAGGAGAGGTTTTCCTTTTCCAAGCTTCTCAAGCCTCCCCTGTATCAGTAGCTTAGCATCCCAGCTAACTCCTTGTTCTCTCCATACAGCCCAGGGCCTGAGACAGTCTCTGCTTGCAAGGGCCCTACCCTGCCCTACTCAGGGAAATTGGCTTGCACAGGCAACCTCACCAGATGTTTGTGGGGATGGAAGGCATATACACCACTAGCCCCTCAGCACAGAAGTCTGAGCCCCCATGCTCATCTCTGGGCAGCAAGGTGACCAGCATCTGCTGGGTGCCTGGCGCTGCTGCCCATACCCCAGCACTGGGGGGAGAAGGAGTAGGAGAGGGGGCTCCTGGCACTGTGCCTGCAAGGGAGTTGCTGACTGGGGTGGTTGACAGCTTTTTCTGAAATGCCAATAAATCACCAATCTCTGCCTGGCTCACTAGGATAGATTCCGTCACTTAAAAACTCTAATCCTCAGAAGCTCATCACCCCCTATCCAGTGTCTTTATGTTCCCATGGCAGTTGACAAACATAAGACCTCTGGTTGGTGGTGTCAATTATAAAAATATATGCACAACCTAAAAGTTGAGTTATATTTTATTCAGTGGAAGTTTCTAGGACTTCAAGCCCAGGAAGCAGCATCTCCAAAAACCCTGAGAGAACTGCTCTGAGAAGGCTAGTTGTGCAGCCAGGTTATAAAGAAGTTTTGCAACAAAAGGCAAGTAGTAGAAACAAAAGATTAATTAATTAAAGCTAACTAGTTCCAAAGAATAGCAAGAAGAGATAAGAAAGACTTCCTCAACGATCGATGCAAAGAAATAGAGGAAAACAACAGAATGGGAAAGACTAAAGATCTCTTCAAGAAAATTAGAGATACCAAGGGAACATTTCATGCAAAGATGGGCTCGATAAAGGACAAAAATGGTATGGACCTAACAGAAGCAGAAGATATTAAGAAGAGGTGGCAATAATACACAGAAGAACTGTACAAAAAAGATCTTCACGACCCAGATAATCATGATGGTGTGATCACTCACCTAGAGCCAGACATCCTGGAATGTGAAGTCAAGTGGGCCTTGGAAAGCATCACTAGGAACAAAGCTAGTGGAGGTGATGGAATTCCAGTTGAGCTATTTCAAATCCTGAAAGATGATGCTGTGAAAGTGCTGCACTCAATATGCCAGCAAATTTGGAAAACTCAGCGGTGGCCACAGGACTGGAAAAGGTCAGTTTTCATTCCAATCCCAAAGAAAGGCAATGTCAAAGAATGCTCAAACTACTACACAATTGCACTCATCTCACATGCTAGTAAAGTAATGCTCAAAATTCTCCAAGCCAGGATTCAGCAATATGTGTACCGTGAACTTCCAGTTGTGCAAGCTGGTTTTAGAAAAGGCAGAGGAACCAGAGATCAAATTGCCAACATTTGCTGGATCATGGAAAAAGCAAGAGAGTTCCAGAAAAACATCTATTTCTGCTTTATTAACTATGCCAAAGCCTTTGACTGTGTGGATCACAATAAACTGTGGAAAATTCTGAAAGAGATGGGAATACCAGACCACCTGACCTGCCTCTTGAGAAATCTGTATGCAGATCAGGAAGCAACAATTAGAACTGGACATGGAACAACAGACTGGTTCCAAATAGGAAAAGGAGTCCGTCAAGGCTGTATATTGTCACCCTGCTTATTTAACTTATATGCAGAGTACGTCATGAGAAACGCTGGATTGGAAGAAGCACAAGCTGGAATCAAGACTGCCGGGAGAAATATCAATAACCTCAGGTATGCAGATGACACCACCCTTATGGCAGAAAGTGAAGAGGAACTAAAAAGCCTCTTGATGAAGGTGAAACTGGAGAGTGAAAAAGTTGGCTTAATGCTCAACATTCAGAAAATGAAGATCATGGCATCTGGTCCCATCACTTCATGACAAATAGATGGGGAAACAGTGGAAACAGTGTCAGACTTTATTTTTTGGGGCTCCAAAATCACTGCAGATGGTGATTGCAGCCATGAAATTAAAAGACACTTACTCCTTGGAAGAAAAGTTATGACCAACCTAGATAGCATATTGAAAAGCAGAGACATTACTTTGCCAACAAAGGTCTGTCTAGTCAAGGCTATGGTTTTTCCTGTGGTCATGTGTGGATGTGAGAGTTGGACTGTGAAGAAGGCTGAGCGCCAAAGAATTGATGCTTTTGAACTGTGGTGTTGGAGAAGACTCTTGAGAGTCCCTTGGACTGCAAGGAGATCCAACCAGTCCATTCTGAAGGAGATCAGCCCTGGGATTTCTTTGGAAGGAATGATGCTAAAGCTGAAACTCCAGTACTTTGGCCACCTCATGCGAAGATTTGAGTCATTGGAAAAGGCCCTGATGTTGGGAGGGATTGGGGGCAGGAGGAGAAGGGGACAACAGAGGATGAGATGGCTAGATGGCATCACTGACGCGATGGACATGAGTCTGAGTGAACTCCGGGCGTTGGTGATGGACAGGGAGGCCTGGCGTGCTGCAATTCATGGGGTCGCAAAGAGTCAGACACGACTGAGCGACTGAACTGAACTGAGATATCTAATTAAAGTTAATTAAAGAAAACTAGATATCTCAAGGAATTTAACAATTTTCTACACATGGAAAGATGCAAAAGTCTGGGCTTACTGAAATCATTCCTTTGCTATGCACCTCAGCTATCTGGGTCCAGTATCCTATGACTTCACATCCCGAATTTCCTCTGAGATCACCATAGGGAGTGGCTACAGCCTGGTGGCTGCTAGACGTCAGGTATTTGCTTCCTTCCTAAGTTCCTTTGGACCCACCAGCTCACTGTTGGTGGTGGCTGAAATTGCTGATGACTGTGACATCCTTTGTTTACTGATATGTCAGGAAATATTCCATTTCTCAGAGGCATCACATCTGCAGACCTTTGGCCATGGGACTGGGCATGAAGGGTGAGTGTACTCTCTCTGGGTCTTTCTAGGATATAACCACTGGCCAGATGTGCCTGATTTCTGGTACCAGTCTGTCCTGGCTGCAATGAAACCTTGAATGGAATGCTTTCCCTGGGAGAATGGCATTGAAACATGCATAATATCATATATGAAATGAGTCGCCAGTCCAGGTTCGATGCATGATCTGGATGTTTGGGGCTGGTGCACTGGGACGACCCAGAGGGATGGTATGGGGAGGGAGGAGGGAGGAGGGTTCAGGATGGGGAACACATGTATACCTGTGGTGGATTCATTTTGATATATGGCAAAACCAATACAATATTGTAAAGTTAAAAAATAAATAAAAATTTATAACTCAGAAAGAAGAAAAGTGAAAGTAAAATAAATAAATAAATAAATTTACTTAGAAAAAAAAAAAGAAATGCTTTCTCTTTCTTTATCTCAGTTTCCCCATCTTTACTAATCAACATTGATTGAATTCACTGTTTTACTTGTAAATACAGTTTATTTGGGAACTTCCCAGTGGCTCAATCAGTAAAGAATCTTCCTGCGATGCAGGAGACATGGGTTGGATCAGGAAGATCCCCTAGCGAAGAAAATGGCAACCCACTCCAGTATTCTTGCCTGGGAAATCCCATGGACAAAGGAACCCAGAGGACTACAGTCCATGGGGTTGCAAGAGAGTCAGACACAACTTAGCAACTAAACCCCCATCAGTGGCTCAGAGGTATAGAATCTTCCTGAAATGCAGGACACCCGGGTTTGATCCCTGGATTGAGAAGATCCCCTGGAGAAGGAAATGGCAACCCATTCCATTCAGTATTCTTGCCTAGAGAATTCCATGGACAGAGAAGCTTGGCAGGCTACAGTTTATGGGGTCTCAAAAGAGTTGGACATGACTTAGGGGCTAAACAACACTTTATTTATAATATCTTTGAGTCCTAATACTCATTCCTTAAGGCAGGTACTCACTTTGTCCTTGTCCTCCATGTTGTTACAAATTTTACAACCTGAGGCATGGAGAGGTCAAAGGGCATCCCTATAGGGCACAAGACCAGTGGGTGGCAGAGCTACGGTTTGAGCAATCTAAGCACAGCCCCCATGTTCTGGCTTGCCGACTCAGGAGGCCAAAAGGGGAATTCTTCAGTCCAGCAGGAGCCCCAGGTCCTCTTTTCACAAAAGACTTGGGGGATGAGGAGAGAGAGCAAGCCTTGGAAAGCACTTGCCAGCTTCATACCATTCAGGGAGGCCCATGAGTAGACGAGGAAGGCTGGGGACCCTCCAAGCTGTGGAGTGAGAGCCCCCAGGGACTTTCACAGACAACACAGGCTTGGGCCCGGAGCAATGGCCAGAGGCTGGTTCGTAGACATCTTCACCTCCCCCACCCCTCACCCCAAGATGGCTGTGGCCACCTTCCTCTCAAAATCTCAAAGCCCCAAAGTGAAACAGGAGGGAATGGGGCAGGGTACAATCTTTAAATACATCTAAGATGGTAGATGAGTTGACTTCCACTAGGCCTTAAGCCTCAGTATACTCTCACCGTGACACAACAGCAAGCTAAGTGATACACCCACAGACGACATGACAGTTCCAAGGCCAACCATCAAAACCCAAAAGTGGAAAGTGCCCCCATTCCTGGACATCTCTGTCTCTTCCTCAAAATAGTTGGAATAACCCTTCCACTCATTAGCCTATGAAATTACTCAGCCCATGAAAACTAAGCACACCATATTTAAGGGCCTTTCACCTTACAAGATGGCCCACACTCTGTCTGTGGAGTGTTTCTCTCTAAATAAATCCACTTCTTACCTATCACTTTGTCTCTCATTGAATTCTTTCTACAACAAGATATCAAGAACCTGAGCATCATTAGGTCCTGAAACCAGCTATGTGATCTCATTTGGAAGACTGAGGCTTTGGCTTAGGTTTTGGCGAGGTCCAAATCCTAATCTGAGGTGAACAGTTTCAACAGGGCCAGCCCCGCCAGTCACCTGAGCATTTCCCCCTAGTGCAGTGGTCTGGGGCTTCAGCTGAGGATGCAGCCTCCGCTCACTTGTCCTTCCCTGGGGCTCTTTTGCAGGCAGGGGGACCTACGGGCCCTGCTGCCGAGGAGGGGGTTGACAGCAAGAACTAGTGGCCCATCAGGGCTGTCCCCATCCCCCCAGACATGTCTCGAAGGGAGAGGCCCAGGAGGCCCTGGTCACTGGTGCAGATGGAAAGAGACTCCAGTCCCTGTCACATACACACTTCCTGGGGGAACCACGCTGAGGACTGTGGTTTCAAGAGAGAGAAACCTGAATCCAACAAGCTCCAGAAGAAGGGGGTTTGTTGGAAGCTACTGGGGCTTCTCACCACTCATGCGCCTCAGGGACAACTAGAATAAAAGACTCAAATACTACAGGGTGCGGCCCACCCGGCCCTGCCCTGTTGCTACATCTGTCTTCCCAACTTCCTCCACACGGGAGTGACCTCAGATGGCCTCGGCCAGCAGCGGCCTGAAGCAGGGTTTCGATTCCTGGCCAGAGGCTGAGTCCAGGCCACAGTGGTGAGAGCATCATATGCTGGTACTAGACCAGTGGTCAGTGATCAGGCCTTGGCTCTTTGGCTTTGAGGAAAAGAATTCCCACAAAGACAAAAAGGAGTGAAACAAAGTATTTATTAGGACAAAAAAGAGTACAGCACCTCTGGATAGACATACAGGCAGACTCAGAGAGAGCTGGGCCCTCATGGAGGTTTAAATCACTTTCTTTGGGGTTTCCTTTGGCCAATTATTTTGATTTGCCTGGTTCAGAGTCCATATTTGGAATATCTCGATCTTCCCATATGTGTAGGTGCATCTCTTAGCCAACATGGATTCTTCTGAAGAGGCCTATGGGTAGTCATCATCACTTGCCTTTTGACCATCAGGGAACATTCATTTCTCCACATGTGTAGTCAGGGAGGTCTTCTGACTTTGAGAAAGAGAAATATGTGGTCTCTTATCTTCTATCAGAGCAGGGCCCAGACTCCTCTCCCAATTTTCCTGCTATTCTCATCTTGAAGTATTAATCCATAGGGAACAAATCTCCAATTGCTCCTCTAGGGTGAGGAGGGGGCCCGTCAACCCCCAGCCACAGGAAATACAAGGCTGCCACAGCTCCAGCCATCACCAGAGGGGGACCACTCCCTTGCCTTACTTCCAGCCTTTCAAATCCAAGAAAGGGGCTTTGATTGGCCAAGCTCGTGTCAGTAGCCCATTCCTAGCCCAATCAGGTTGCCAAGAGGGCAGGACAACATGACATAGGCAAAGCCATTGGCTAGAGAAGGAAACTGGAGAAGGAGACTCACTGAGGGCCAGGAAGTCAATTCAGTTGTTTGTATCTGTTACACCTCTGTGAGATTTCATTTCCTCACCAGTGAATTGATGCTGATGTCAGTGACCACTTCATGGGTGGTTGTGGTTTAATGAGAAGATAGTGAAGTAAATAGTTTGGTGCCTAGAAGTAATCCACAAATATTGGCTTTATTATTGTTGATGTTAATAGGATTTGCTGTAGCTAAGTGAGGAATAAGGTTCCCACTGAGAAGGTTGTGGGTGGAGCAGGGCCTCAGCTGTCGGTCCTGCCTGAACCCCAGTATTCTTGACGTCACTCGCCCGTTAACACGCCCCAGGCAGCAGAGAGGAGGGCTCCCTCCCCAGCTGAACCCCACCCCACCCCCATCTCAGTTTCTTGGTCATCAAACGGACAATAATCCAGACTTGTTTTCCTTTGCTACAGTTGCGAGCAGCAAGCATGAAAGCCTGCGAAGGGGAAACTGCAACGTCTTACTAACAGTTTATTGTTGTTATTAATTATCAGCTCCAGAAAACTGCTGGGATTATGAGCGGGTATTTTCCCCACGTTTCCTCTAAAGGCCATTACAACGAGGGAAGCCAAGCAGACTTAATTTGCTAATGCCAACCACTAAATTATGCAAAACCAGATCTGCTAATGAATTTCTCCCCTCTGGCTGCCAGTGCTGATTAGTTTGGGGTGCCTTGTTGGAGGGAGAGGCAGGGAAGGGGCCCAGTGCTCAGCTCCCTCTTCCACACCCAGGCAGCCTGCACACGCCCCCTGGATGAGGGCCTCTTAAGATGTGACTCCCTACCCGAGAGGCCTCGAGGGGGCTGAGGAGCTTCTTTGGTAATTCAAGATGGTTTTCGGTTTCTTCGGTTTGAAAAGAATCTCATAGCTTATTTCAGAGGAAGAAAAAGAACACCTTTGAATTAAATGTGAGCCCACAAATGACTTCTCTCTTTCTCTGCTTTATTTCTGACGACTATTTATAGATCTGAGTCCATCACTGCAAATGAAGGACCTTTTCATTCTCCCTCAGCCTCCACTGCTCCCATCCCAGCTTGTGAGGATGATGGTCATTGAGGGGCTCAGCTGAGGCTCCCCTCCTGACAAGGAGCTCCTCCAGGAGAGGGGTGGGGCTGCATGCCCAGGGCCAGGTGAGGCAGGCACAGGCCTCATATCCACCTGGTAAGTCATGGCAAGCTAAGGAAAAACTCTTGGCTTACTTAGGCCAAAGAAGGTAGTTTATCAGAAGGATGCAGGCAGCTCACAGATGAAGAGAAAGGCCTGAATGACCTTTCCCAGCCTTGGAAAGGGCAGGAGCGGGGCAGCCTGGGGACCCAGGTGACAGGAACTATATTTTCAAGGCGCAGTTCTTCCCCAAGGAAATCCAACCAGTCCATCCTAAAGGAAATCAGTCCTGAATATTCATTGGAAGGACTGATGCTGAAGCTGAAACTCAAATACTTTGGCCTCCTCATGCGAAGAACTGACTCACTGGAAAAGACCCTGATGCTGGGAAAGATTGAAGGCAGGAGGAGAAGGGGACGACAGAGGATGAGATGGTTGGATAGCATCACCGACTCAATGGACATGTGTTTGAGTAAATTCTGGGAGTTGGTGATGGACAGGGAGGCCTAGCATGCTGCAGTCCATGGGGTCGCAAAGAGTCAGACACGACTGAGCGACTGAACTAAACTGAACTGAGATACTCCCCAGTTGTTCTTAACTGAAGTGGTTCAAATCCCTCAGTGCCAACCCCATGTGTGACCTTGGCTGGGTTTCTGACTCTGTCTGGGGCTAATTTATTCTGTGAAATGGGGCTCACAGAGCCTTTCTCCCCACCTCTCACAGTTGCTGTGTGTATAACCCAGATGCCAGCTGCAGTTAGACACTGTTCTTTGAAATTTAAATTAAATTGGCTAGGACTTCAATCCCTTGTGAACAGGAAATCCAATATTTTCCCCCAAGATTTCTGTGACTCCCTGGGGACGGCTGCACTCAGGGCCACCCTCTGCCCCTGCTGGCCTCTCCTGCTCATTTGTATCTCACTCCCGTGGCTGTTTTGGCGTCTGCTCAGTGCTGATCCCCACGTGCAACTCAGCACCTCCCTAAAGGCTCCCAGGAGACATTTACGCGTGAAATTTACTGAAAATGGGGGCCGGGGAAGAGGAGGTTTACTCGGTCAATCACAAACAACCACATATAGCATATTAGACTGTTTTCAAAGACACAGAGAGGCAACGTAGCCTAGTGGTTAATAGCTCAGGCACTGGGAGGGGGCCCGTGGAGGCTCAGATCCCAGCATTGCCACTTACTGGGCATGTGGCCTAGAACAAGTGACCTCATATCACTTCCCTACAGAGTGAGGATTAGAAACTTCATGATGTGTGTGTGTGTGTGTGTGTGTGTGTGTGCATGCACGTGCACCACTTATGACACGCCCAGGACACAGTAAGTCGTATAAGGGTTACGGACTCTTGTGAAGAATCAGCCTCCTGCCCTCTTGCCTGGCACTGCCCACCCCACCTCCTTTCCTCTCCTCTGTCCCAGTCCCACCTGAAGTCTCCCTGCATTTCTTATGTAGAGCAGTAGGATGCCTCTTTGCTTCACTGTCACCTTCTAAACCAGGATATCACCTTCCACCTCTGAACTGTTTTATCAAGGGCTTTCCTAAAGTTGGTCTCCTCCTTTAGCAGTGCCATTCGTCAAAATAATTGTTTCATATTCAATGCATGAAGAGTGTATAAATGTGAAAACGCTTTGAAAACCCCAAAGTACAGCCCACAGATGAAGCGTCATTTACCTGTTTCTACAAGTACCCATTTTGTGGACAAAGCTTCCTCGGAGGTACCTAAGTTTCTCTTGGCTCATGTTACTGACATCCATCTCTTCCCATTGTTGGTCATGAGTAAGATGGTAAGGATTTTTCTGAAAGAATCCTTTTCGGGCTCAAAATGAACTCAGTCCCCTGAAACTAAACAAATCTATCTCTAACCACCCCTTCCCAATTTTTAAACTTCTTACTGGAAAATAATTTACATAGGGAAAGTCATGTCGTCAACTTTCACACCTGCACCACCAGCCCTGCGCTCAAGACACGGACAATGACCCACTCCCAGAAGCATCCCTGTGTTTCCTTCCATCTGACCCCAAAGGGAGCCCGCCAGCCATCCTGACTGCTACCAGCTCCCTCAGCTCTGCCTGCTTCTGACCTTTACATGCACGGAGTCTTACCTTGTACATGATACTGCGTCTGGCTCCTTCCCCACATGGCTGTGAGATTCACGAATATTCCTGCAGGTCCCCGTTGCTGCACAGAACTCTCTCCTGCGCAGTGTCTACTGCTGATGAACACTGGGGTAGTTCCCACTGCTTTGGACATTCTAGTTGTTTTTCAGCACACATATGGATGTATTTCTGTTGGGTATATACCTAGAAGTAAAACTGTTGACTCACTGGTACCCTTGTGTTCATTTTAAATAAAAGTTGTCAAGTATTTTTCTTCCCACCTTCTTTTCTGAGCATCTGCTCTCAGACCACATTCTGTGGGTCATACCCTAAACAGCAGTGCTGGGATTGGAGTCTATGCTCAGAGGCTGACCTCCTAACCAATAGGCCACACTGCCCTCCCATGTTTCTGAGAACAAAGACTGTAGTATACAACAGAAAGCTGTGTGTAGATTGCAATGTAAAGCTCCACGTGCAGTGGGCATGTCTGCTCTTCACTCCAAAAGGAAACACTACCACTCTCTTCTAAGGTTGTTTGCTATTCAAACATCCTGGAAATGACCATCTGGAACGTGCAGTGGGCATGTCTGCTCTTCACTCCAAAAGGAAACACAACGTGCAGTGGGCATGTCTGCTCTTCACTCCAAAAGGAAACACTACCACTCTCTTCTAAGGTTGTTTGCTATTCAAACATCCTGGAAATGACCATCTGGAAAGAACGCAATCAGTGCCTGTGCTCACGAAATGTGCAAAGTACGAGAGACCCTAGAGGATTATCTCTAACACCCGGCTCCTCGGCCTGGAGGCTGGGCTCTGGCCACCTGCAGCATCTGCTGCCTCCATCCCCAGCAGAGGTGCTCGGGGTGTAACACAGCCGGAATGCCTGGGAGCTAGCCTGGAGGGGTTGCAGTGCTATGTGGAAGACACCAGCTGCTGCCACACTTGGGGGCAGGGGGCACACCAAGGCCTCAGCCCGGGCCCTGCAGGGCTCTCCCCATCTCTCCTCTGCCCTTTGCCTCCCCCTCCTTCATCTCTGCTCCCCTGACCCTCTCTTTCTCCCTGTACTTTACCCTCTCTTCATTGCTGCTTCTCCTTCCCTCCTTCTTGCCTTTCATGTATCTCTCTTACTTTCCTTCTCGTGCTTTCTCTCTGGATGATTTTATCTCAGGGACTGTGAGACTTTAAAGGACAAACTTTAAAAAACAAATTAAACAAACATGAACCACAAATGTGAGGAAGCAAGCGAGACTCACCCACAATCCCCCACCCAGAGATAACCACCGTGAACACCAACTCCAGAGTTTTATACACACACATGTCCGCACCTATCAACACACTTCCTACCAAATTGGGATCCTAAGTAGACAGAGCTCACACTTCCTGGCTACTCCAGAGAAGAGGAGGCTTGTGGAAGGAGCTAAAGGAAGGCTTTCTTCCCCTTGAGAAAAAGAATGAGAAGGAATCCAGGACCACTGCAGACTGCCCAGAGCGTTGAACTTCCAGGGCCCAGACAATCCTAAGCCCCCTCTCCCAGCCCATTCCTGTCAGCAGGGTGAGGCCAGGGGCAAAGTCAGAGAGAGGCCTTGGCAGTGGGGGGTCCCAGGACTGGCCTGGGGCAGAGAACCACATGTGAGCCCTCAACCCAGAGCAGAGGCCAGATCAGAGGCGTGTGTTGGGGGCAGGAAGGTAACAGGTCTGGTACGTGTGTGTGCACATGCTCACACAGCAGCCACTGGGGTCCCTGCCACGGCCGCACAATTCTCTTTTCTTTGACTCAACTCTGGACTGATTCCCACCCTTTGATGTGTCTCACCTTCGACCCTATTGCAGGCTGGGCTGGAAGGGCAGCCTGACTAGACAGACCGGGGAGACCTCCAGGGTTGGCCTGGGGCCTTTGGATTGTCTCTACATTTTCCCTGTTACAAACATTCCATTTCCAACGTTCCTGAAGGATAAGGATTGTTACAAGAAACTCAGACAGCAGCCAGTATCACAGAATGTTGGACGTTCTCCCTACCCTCCCCTTCTTCAATTCCACTCCCCGTGAAGGTGACCACCAGAGACAGCGGTTAATACCCTCTCAGAGTTATCCCTCACAGAAACCAAAATATGAGCCCACGGGACATTTTGTTCCCAGCGCACTGGCCTGCAGAGTTCCACAACTTCCCTTTCACTCACTCATCAAGGCTTCGGAGGCATTTTGCCAGGTCAGCACACACACAGCTGCTTCGCAGTCGAGAGGGCTGCTCAGAGAGAGAACCCCGTCAAGATCTGGCAGGTAAGAACTATCAGTCTTTCCACATCTGCGTGTCCTGGGCACTGTTCACAGCCTGAGCAAGACGCAGACAGCCCCATGCTCACAGTCCCTACCTTCCAGCTGTGCGGCCCTGGAGAGGTCACTCGACCCGAGGGCCTGCCCATGGTGCTGTGGGGATTAAGTGATCCTCTGTGTGGGAGGCTTGGCAGAACACAAAGCGTGCACGACTGTGGGAACCATGACAGTTACCCCAGAAACAGACAAGCGAGGGGAGGGTGGCTGGAGGCATGCAGCCTCTTCACTCCGCTTGTTTCCAGTTTTCCACAGTGTTCTCATTTATTCCACAAACAAGATCACTTTCCTCCTGATGCACTTATCAGATCACTACGTTTGGAGTGTTAGTCTGAAAAAGGCTGTTAGTCTGACCACTCTCTGTGGTCACCTCGGGCAGCACTTGGGGTCCCTGAACCTTGCCTCCTGTCTCTAAAATGGAGAAATGGAGAAATCAATCCCATCCCTCAGCTGCCTAGATGACAGGAGAAACTTCCTATAGAAGTGCTCTGTAAACTGAGGTCTTGTGGACCTAGGGGGGAATTGTGTGGGGTACAGGCTGTGCCCCACTAGAAGGTTCCCTCTTGTGAGGATAGAAACATGGACTCAGTAAATGCTAGCTGCATAACGAAGAAACCTGCTCACCTGAAATAAGAAAATTAAAGCCCTGGGTCCCTAGAATATTTAGCAAACGGACAGGAGGGAAGAGGAAATGCTGATCACACCTAGAGTGTGTCTCCTGCCTTCTCTCCTCTCCCTTCACTCTTTCCTCCTTCCCTCCCTCCTTTCCTCCTTTTATTCAACACAGTGTCCTGACTTTTTTAGGGGAAGAAGAGATTAACAATGACACTAGCCGACAGCTCCTCATTATCGCACACATTTTGTGGTTTACAAAGCACTGCCACATGGTCACATGCTTTCTCTTTTGACCACTGAAATTCAAATTTAAGTAGGCCATCCAGTGTTTTGTCTGACAACCCAATACCCAGCCTCTAGGAGACCTCCCCTCAGCTCCCACAGGCCCGACCCAGGGCTTCCCAGTGAGATAAACTCCCCTTCCTGGGTCATCTGGAGTTCATTGACCCTGAATATTCATTGGAAGGACTGATGCGGAAGCTAAAACTCCAATACTTTGGCCACCTGATGCGAAGAACAGACTCATTGGAAAAGACTCTGATGCTGGGAAAGATTGAAGGCAGGAGGAGAAGGGGACGACTGAGGATGAGATGGTTGGATGGCCTCACTGACTCGATGGACATGAGCTTGCGCAAGCTCTGGGAGTTGGTGATGAACAGGGAAGCCTGATGTGCTGCAGTCCATGGGGTCGCAAAGAGTCGGACACGATTGAGCAACTGAACTGACATTGACCCAGGCTTCAGAAATGGCCCAAGCATCCCCCACCTGCCCAATGGCTGTGAAGAGAGCCCTGTGCCAGACTCTTCGGGGTGAGATGACCTGGCAGGGTCTGCCCTGGAGAACCTCAGTAGGAGAGGAAGGATGCATCTATGAGCAACACTGTTAACAGGCGGCAAGTGCCAAGTACATCCATGATGTGGAAACTGAGGTCTGAAAAAGAAGTTACACAGTCTAAGTGTGAAAGCCATGCTATGATTCCTACACCACTTTCACTATGCCTCTCTCTTTCTGAAACGTTCGCCTTCCCTCCTGTGCCCTCCTACCCCTTCTCCTTCCCAGGCTTCCCTCTAGACCACCATCGGCACCCCGAATGCTTGGTTCTCAGTGCTTCCCTTCCTGGAGGGCCATTCGTTCTCTTTGAACCCGTGTTTCATCAAGTGTCTTTCGTGTGTCAAGCCCTGGGCTGGACCGCTGAGATCACCACGTGGGTCCTGACGCAGCGAGAACAGCGGCCTGTCCTCTCTCCTTTACCCTTCTTCCCTCCCGCCTTGCCTTTCCTTCTTCTTTCCTTCCTCCCTCCTTTTTTCTCTCTTTCCTTTCTCCATCCCTCCCTCCATCCCTCCATCCAGTCCCGTACTCCCTGCCCACCGCCTAAGTGCACCTCTGAGCCCCTTGCTCTCATGAGGCTTTCAGGAAGACCCCTCGCTGCCACAGAGGAGGGGATGTACCCTCGGTTTTCTCTCCTCGTTTAGTTTCAGAGCAAAGAAAGAGAACCTCTAACCTGAATGAAACGAAGGGCGTTTTCCTCCTGGTGGCGGAGAATCATTTCACAAGCCAGCGCGCCCTCTGGTGGCCAGAGTCGGGGCCCGGCCGTGGTTGCGTTACCCCGACGAGCTCCGGAGGCTGGGCTTCCCGCGGCATCGCTCCGCCCTCGCTCCGCGCCCCCGCTCTCCTGGTCCCTAGGTGCCACCCTCCGGCGGGGTGTCCCCCTCCGAGACCACCTCCTCCTGGAGCCTTCCGCCCCAGCCCACCTCAATTCGGGAGTCAAAGGCGGCACTTGTACTTGGAGCTTCCCACGTTGTAACAGTGTTGCGCTCCCACGGAACTGGAACCCGGGGTTCACCCAGGCAGACCCTGCCAGGTCGTCTCACCCGCCAGAGAGTCTGGCACGGGGCTCTGTTCACAGCGGCTGGGCTAGGGATCGGGGGTGGGGGATGCTCGGGCCATTTCTGAAGCCCAGATCAATGAATTACAGATAAACCAGGTACCAGGCGTCACTGGGAGGACGTGGGCCAGGGCTTGCTGGAGCTGAGGGAAGTCTCTCAGAGGCTGGGTATTAGGTTGTCAGATAAAACATAGGACATCCCAGTTAAATTTTAATTTCAGATAAACATAAATGAAAAAAACATTTTTCCCCCTTTGGTTTGTTTAAGTTCCAAATACTGTAGGGTGCACACATACTCAAGCTAAAAAATTTTTGTTGTTCGTTTGAAATTTGAATTTAAGTGATGTCCTGTAATTTATCTGCTAAAGCTGGCGACCCTACTGAGTGTAATGGCCATATGGAGCCCATCTGGACAAGGTGGGGGCGAACTAGAGGGAGGCTGGGCAGACAGGTCCCCAAAGGAGCCTGGGGCAGGTCAGGTGTGGGGTGGGGGGAGGGGGGGCAGTGGTCTGAGTCTAAATCCTGCTTGGGACCACACAGAACAGTAATGCAAACTTCACATTTTTACATGGAATTTACATCCACATCATGGTGGTGAGGTGTGGGTGAAAACAAGGAGAGCCTTGTCTGTTCTCAAGGTTCTGCTCAAATGCTGACCTTTGCAATCCCCCCTGCTTCCCTGGGACTGTAATCACACACCCATTAGCAACATTGTTACCAGCCAAATACAGATAGACTTTACCCATGTGGGACTTGAGGACTGAAAAAAGTTATACAATGTAAAAGCATCAGTTCAGTTCAGTTCAGTTCAGTCCCTCAGTCCTGTCCGACTCTTTGTGACCCCATGAATCGCAGCTCGCCAGGCCTCCCTGTCCAGCCCTATCATTCCTCCACTACTTTCGCCATTCCTCTCTCTTCCTGAAGTTTCCCCTCGTTCCTGTCCCCTCCCACCAGTGGCCCTCCCTTCAACATCTTCAAACTTGTGTCTGCTGGGCACACCAGCACATACCACAACCAAAATCACCTAGAGCGTATCATCAATAATTGGTGTGAAACGAATGGATGTCAAGAGGAAAAGTTGTAGCATGGGAGGGCTACCTCCAGGCCTACCTTGTAAGGCAGGTAATTGGTGTCAAGTCCCTAGAATGATACCTGGCAACCCAGTCAGTGCTCTGTAAACCTCAGCGCTTTCTTCCGTGACAGCTGTTAAAACACTGATTCCTTAGGGGCGTAGCCACTGATTTTTCTCCTGGAGTAATATTGCATTCCACTGTTTTCCCACCTTTGATGGCACCCTTTCACAAGACATTCTGGGGAGATTTCCTTTGCTTTCTGAACAAGGTGAGTCTTGAGAACACAGTGTGATCTCACATTCCCTCAGAGAAACAATCTCCTGGCCTCATTTCCCGGTGACCATGGCTGTGCATCTATGTTTCTAGCAGTATTAGAGCTCGTTTATAATGATTTACAGTAATTACATTGGACAGGAGTTTGATGGCCATTAGGCCTCTTTATTTGGCTGAAAAACATTTGAAGCGTGAAGCTGTGTGAGAGAATCAGCGCCAGCACCATCACGAAACATCCTTGTATTTGGAACCAATTTAGAGTGTCATTTTTGATATCGCAAATTATCCATCTTCGGATTCCAAGTCCTTGGTACCTGTGCTCTCCTGCTCTGGTATCGGGAGGACAGCCAGCGGCTGCAGGCCTGCCCCGGGAGTGAGCAGACAGGCCAGCACCAGCCCTGGGAGCTGAGTTCCCAGGGGACGCTGGGTCACCTAACACTCGGCATTTTCACCAGCATCATTCCACCTCCCGTGAGCAGCAAGGCCCTAGGATAGCTGGAAATGCCATCTGAAGTCCTACTTCAGTGTCCGCTCCTCTTCCCTCCACTCACAGAGTGAAAGGGTAGCCAGGACTGCCACCGGCTGGTACACGTCGATGCCGGCTATTTGGGGCTGGCATTCATGCCAGACCTGATGCTCAGTATTTGAATATCACTCAAGCAGAATGGCCATGGAACTGGCTGTGAAGAATCTCTCAAGCTGTGACTATACCATGCCAAAAATGCTGGTTTGAAAAGTGAAAAATTAATAACAGGCCAGATGTTTAATATTCCACAATGACAAATAGAATGTATTTCATCTAGATGTTTCTGTGTAAATATACTCTGGCTTTTTTTCAGATCACTGCAACCTGCCCACACCAACACCTAAGAGATAGTTTCATATGTGTACATTCTTATAAACACAGGAAAAAAGTGGATTCTGCCCAGGAAGAATTGAAGTAAGGCCATGAAAGTGCAAGATTGACCCACGGCCACTGCCATTATCGTGACTGCCCCTGGAAGGGCGCAAGGGCCCCTCCACTCTCTCCAGGGCCCCATGGGAAAATGTCTCTTTCTAAAAGCAAGAACAGCAAGTGCCATATGGTTTGTTTTACCATCATTTTAATGGGAAAGAACAATAAGGGAGCGATTACTGGGCTGAGGAGCTAGCTGCCTGGGCCTGGCAGGTCCGATTCATTTATCCTCCTTTTTTTTTGGAAAACTCAGACTGACTTTAATGATGAGAAATAAAGTGGCTTCCAGCAGCCTCTCTCCACACTAATGGAGCCTGGGCACCCTTTCTTTAAATAGACATTGAAATATGCAAGCGTATCTATGTCATATGAACACCCCTGGACCGAGTTTTGGACACTTTAACTGCTCTTGGTAATTGGATTCTGTACAACTTCAGCCATTTTCCTGTCTCCATTTGCTGGGTGAAATTCATTGTTTTAATATTCACAGTAAACTTAAGGTTTCATTTCACAGAGAAAACCTGTGAAACAGAAACTGGAGATAAGGATGGGAAAACTACTTTAGTGTTTGCATGGGTGACTTTAGCATTTCCCTCTCTTTCTGCCTCTGCCTGGGCTGGGGGAGTGCTTATGGGGCCAGCAGACATTGATGGTTTCAGGTCATCTGCTCCCTGTTTCTTCCAAGGCTGAGACGGGAAGCCATTTACCTGAGCCTGGGGAGGGTGATGGCTTCAGCCTCCCTCCAGAGAGATGGCACAAACCTGCAGGCAGGTGTCTACCTGAGTGCCCTGGTCCGGAAGCCAGGGTCCAAGGAGCAGGGACCAAGGGTTTAGTTAACTGCGCACCCTCAGTGCTGACCACTGTCCTCACCCCAGCTGTGGACAGTGGATGCCTGGTTTCCTAGAGCCCACTACTCTCTCTCCCTGGTACTTCCATCTCCACCCACAGCCAGACATTTCCTCTGAGCCTAAGAGCCAAAATTCATACTGCCTTCTTGACATCTCCACGTGGATGAGTCAAGCTCAACACGTGCAAACCAAACTCCAGTGCTTCCCCCACCTACTCCCATTCCAGTGCTCCCTGTCCCAGGGAACTGAAAGTCCCAGAAACCTGAAAGTTCACCTGTGTACTTTTGAAATTATCCTTGTCCAACCTGTGTCCCTAAGAACAGATCATGTTGTAATGACGCTGGCATACTTCCAACCTCCAGGATCTACATGAAGAAACCAGGGGAATCCATTCTTCTGGGCAGGGCAGGCTGGAAATGCCAGGAAGGTAGAACACTCCAGGAGCAGCCTTTGGCCACTGACTGATGGCGCTCTGATTCTTCTGAGCTGTGTGTTTTATCTCATTTCACCAAGCTTCCTGCAGGATTAAGCTCCAGTTGCCCAAAGGCAGGATGGGCTTCACCGACTTGCAATGTGCATGGGACTCCATTGTTTAAAGGGCCCTGCGCTTGACTAAACACTCTGCTGCTTTCATTCTGAATTTCTCAATAATTTATGATTACAAGGCCTCACATTTTCATTTGTACCAGCCCTGCAAATTGCACAACTGGTCCTGCTAAAAAGGTAGCTGGCTTGAGAAGACACTGGCTGCATTCCCTCCTTCCTTCCATGTCTCTCTTCCCTATTCACCTGTTTGTATTTCCTGAGCCCAAATAAACTACTTGACATGAAGTCCTTGTCTCAGGGTCTGCTTCTGGGGGGAAGCTGACACTGACGTATTCATTTCTCCAGAATCTGTCCACTGCCCTTGGTTTATCCTCACCTCACCATGACACTGTCCCTCCTGGACTACTGCAGTGGCCTCCCAACTGGTCTCTCCATGTCCACTTCATTCCCTCCAACTCCTTCTCCACAGTAGCCAGAGGGCTGGTTGGTGGGTGGGTTTGAATATAAAGTTAATCATATCACTTTCCTGCTTGAAACATTTTAAGGGTTAATTGCTGAAGCTGGGTGATGGTATTAGGTACCATAAAAGTAATTATGGTGCCAAACCATAAAAGTAATGAAGGTTTCATACCCTGAATTTAAATCATTATAACTAGGCTCAACACATTTAATTAATCAAAATAGGAACCATTACAACCATCACATTTTTGCCAATGAGAGATAAGTTTATTTCTGTAGCATAAAAATCTGTTTCAGGATTTGATGAACTCTTAGAAAGCATTTTCTGCCTCATGCTGGTTGTGGAAGCATTTTCCCTGCAAAAAGTTGTCGAGACGCTTGAAGAAGTGGTAGTCAGTTGGTGAGAGGTCAGGTGACTATGGCAGATGAGGCAAAACTTCATAGCCCAATTCATTCAACTTTCAAAGCGTTGGTTGTGCATCGTGCGGTCGGGTGTGGTCTTGGAGAAGAACTGGGCACTTTCTGTTGACCAATACCAGCTGCCGTTGTTACATTTATCAGTGCATCGATTTGCTGAGCATACGTCTCAGATGTAATGGTTTCTCTGGGATTCAGAAAGCTGTAGAGGATCAGACAGGTAGCAGACCACCAAACCATGACCTTTTTTCTGGTACAAGTTGGGCTTTGAGATGTGGTTTGGAGCTTCTTTTGGTCCAACCACTGAGCTGGTCATCAACAGCTGTCATATAAAATCTACTTTTCATCGTGTGGAATGGTTTATTGTTGTTGCATAGAATATGAGAAGACGACTCTGGAAAAGGACTTTTTTTTTAAATTTGTGGTCAGCTCATGAGGCTCCCACTTATTGAGCTTTTTCACCTTTCCAATTAGCTTCAAATCCCAAACAACCATAGAATGGTCGACGTTGAGTTCTCGGGCAACTTCTCATGTAGTTGTAAGAGGATCAGCTTTGATAATGGCTCTCAATTGGTCACTGTCAACTTCCAATGACCAGCCACTATGCTCCTCACCTCCCAGACTCTCATCTCCTTTGCAAAACTTCTCAAGCCACTGCTGCACTGTACATTCATTAGCAGTTCCTGGGCCAAATGTGTTGTTGATGTTGCAAGTTGTCTCTGCTGCTTTGCAATCCATTTTGAACTCAAATAAGAAAACCATTCCGATTTCCTTTTTGTCTAATATAATTTTCATAGTCTAAAATATATAAACAGCAAGTCATATTTCATTAGTAAAAAAAACATAAAGCAAGAAATGTACATCAAAATGATGAATAACATAACCACATATCTTTAAGAATGTATTCTAATATCAAATGGCAAAGTTCAAAAACAACAATTACTTTTGCACCAACCTTAATATATAGGAATCTGTGATCTTTTTCTTTATACTTCTGCATATATTTTTAAAACTCTATAATAAAAGTTAAATGAAAAATAAAGTCTCAATCACTTCTCAATGCTATTATGAGAATAGACAAAATCACAGTGCCCTATGAGGCCTGATGGGCTGACGGCCCTTGTTTTTTTGCAGTCTGTACAGTAGCTGTCCTGGCCTTTCCCCTTACATGTACTGTGTTCTTTTTGGCCTCAGGGCCTCTGCCAGGAATGCCTTCTCTCATAATCTGTACTCCCAACAGTTACCCGGCCCCTCTATTTCTCAGATTTTCCTCATATGTAAAATAAGAATGATACTAGCTTTTACAGCACAGGATTTTCTCATAGGAGTATTATTAGGATAAAAGTGCCTGGAACAAAGAAAACACTCAAAAAACAAAACAAAACAAAAAACCACCAGCTAGTAATATTGTAAAAATGATGCTGCTTCCTCTGGGATTTGAGTAACACTGACGATCCAGGAAGCCTGGTCATGTTTATTCTGAGTTCCCTCAGTGTCTGCACCTCAAGAAGATCGTAGGCCTGCCAGCTGTTGTCTGCCTCCCACTCATTATGGTGAGAATCAAGTTAACTTTAGAGATATCGAGGGCCTACATGCATGAGGCATGATTATAGCATGCTTGAGGGACCCAAGAGGAGTTATATCACTCAGTGAATCAGAAGCCCCAAGGTTCTGCCAGCCTGCTTAACTGGTTCCTTCTAGCTGCTGTTGGCCTTTGATTGGGCAGCCACACTTCCAATCAAGTTCAACCTGAGATTATCAGAATTAACCAGATGTCAAACACTTCCTGTCTGATTCAGCCAGCTTCTTGACCTTCTACGTGGCTCTCTGATTATGAGATTGAAGTGAAGTGAAGCGAAAGTCACACAGTCGTGTCTGACTCTTTGTGATCCCATGGACTGTATAGTCTGTGGAATTCTCCAGGCAAGAATACTGGAGTGGGTAGCCTTTCCCTTCTCCAGGGGATCTTCCCAACCCAGGGACTGAACCCAGGTCTCCTGCATTGTGGGCAGATTCTTTACCAGCTGAGCCACAAGAGAAGCCCAAGAATATTGGAGTGGGTAGCCTATCCCTTCTCCAGAAGATCTTCCCAACCCAGGCATCGAACCGGTGTCTCCTGCATTGCAGGCAGATTCTTTACCAACTGAGCTATGAGGGAAGCCCTGAATGAGATTGATACCCTTATTAAAAAGACCCCAGAGAACTCCCTTGTCTGTTTGGCCATGTGCAGTTACAGGACAGCTGTCTATGAACCAAAGAAGCAAATCCTCACCAGACACCAAATTTACTTTAATCTTGATCTTCTCAGCCTTCAAAAAGGTGTGAAATAAATGTTTATTGTCTAAGCCAGCTAGTGTATTGTTATAGCAGCCTAAATGGACTGACACAAGTACCAAGTGCCTAATAATGTCTAGTTTCTGTGCAAACCTTTTGAGATCATCCCGAAGTTACTATTCTTAGGGGTTCTAAGGTTCAGAAGAGTCTGGAAACCTGCTCCAGGTCCCACCAGCAAGATTCAAAACCAGATCTATC
The DNA here is from genome assembly GCF_003369695.1 of Bos indicus x Bos taurus. Taxonomy (NCBI): domain Eukaryota; kingdom Metazoa; phylum Chordata; class Mammalia; order Artiodactyla; family Bovidae; genus Bos; species Bos indicus x Bos taurus. The sequence continues at coordinate 50,380,635 of NC_040093.1, forward strand.
TGGCCCTAAGCCTAAATTCTTTCTCCAGGGTTCAGCAATTCTCAAACTCAATATTCCTAGGCTCCCTACACCCACTGCTAATTCAGTAAATTAGGAATTTGTATAAATTCCCAGGCCTGGGTATTTGTATTTTTAAAGTCCCCTGTGTGACTCTGAAGATCATCTAAGTTTGAGGACCATTTGTGGGGGCCACTGTATTCCCCCAAATCCAAACAAAATGGCCCCATGAGGCTGTTCATGAGCTGGGCCCAAGTTCACCATTCACCGTAAACAATTAGTTAGCCACTGTATTTTACATCATGCCTGTCTTATTTCAAATCAAGTCTTTAGACATCTAAACAGAAAAAGTCCTTTATTTATTGACCAAATCCCTGTCGTAAGACAGCATTTGTTCTGTGACTACATGCACTGCAGACCCCTCTGGTGCTGTGCCCTCTCTCATACTGTAGCTGCCGAGAAACAGAAATTGAGCATCTTTCATCTTATCTGTACAGAAAGACACATAATACATGCCTCAGCCCAGCACACGTGGCTTGATAGGAAGAGATGTCTGCCTTGTCATCCTCCAAGATTAGTTCCTGGAGTTCTAGAGGCTCCTTTCTGGCATGGAAGTTAGAGCAAGAGCAGCTTTAAAGATACAGTTTTATGCCCTCAAAGGCATTAATAGACTGGAATCATGTAGGAGCTTTCTAGAACAGAACCATGTCTGCAGTCAGAGCTGCGAGTATGAACCAATTCAGGAGAGAAGTTGCTGCTTATGAATAGGGACTTGCTGAGTTTATAAATGGATTTTTTAAATGAACTTCTTGTCCCACCTCTGATTTCAGGACTGGAGCGTGCTAGATTATGCTTCTAATGCCTTTCCCAATTCAAAAATTATGTTTACAATAAGAACCACTTTTAATAAGTCAAGGAATTTATCTAAAGAATGACTTATTTCATGCAGACTGCATTCCTCTCTATTCAAACACTATAACCCTCTTGTTCCACTACCTTCTACAGAAAGCCTCAAGGAGCAATCACTAACTTAATAGCTAAAATAAATGTTTAAATTCTCTGTATTAAAAATAATAATGTTGCTAAACTTAAACTTTAAAAAAAATTATTGGCTCTCCTGATAAGTCTCTTTCCTTCAGAGTTGGCCAGAAAATATATTTAAAATGCCCCCACAGAGTTAAAAAAAACTCACTAGGAAAGGCAGACACATGATTCTGACAGTATAAATGATGATAAAACTTTTTAATGAAGAGCAAAACTCAGTCAATTATCTCCTGTCTGTTCTATGCCAGGAAATGTGTTTGATCTTTTCCCGGTGATTTGTGTTGCTTCTTACTAAACTAATTCGGTTTGCCTGATCAAGACTGTGTGTTTACCACCTTCGTCAGTGGAAGTTAACTTAGTTCCTACATGTATGGGGATGTCCCTGGTGGCTCAGTGGTAAAGAACCTGCCTGCCAATACAGGAGATACAGGTTCAATCTCTGGGTCAGTAAGACCCCCTGGAAAAAGAAATGGTACTGGGAATACTCCAGTGTTCTTGCTTGGGAAATCTCAAGGAGCATGGTGAGCTACAGTCCACGGGGTCACAAAAGAGTCAGACATGACTTAGCAACTAAACAAGTACAACTCCATGTATGGTGGAGACGAATAATGTATGGAGTGTGGTTGGCCTTGCTTGTCTGGACATCATATCACTTGGACTTGGGGACCAGCGACACGCTAAGTATAGCCCCAGGTTTTAGCCACTGTGACCTTTTCGCTAGGGTCACTAGACTGCCACTATATGGACATAAACCAAAGGCACATTGAGGAAGGGACTTGACTGAGCTAGGGATGGGGAGACGTGGAGGCGTTTCACCGAGAGGGGACTTTGCAGCCACACCTTGAAGGATGACTAGACCAACTGGCTGATCACGTCTCAGAGACTGAATCGCCAGCCAACTGTGGCACAGCCAGTGCAACCATTTCATTCTGCAGAGCCAGTGCAGTTGAATTCTCTCTCCTTGCAAAAGTCCTCTCCTCTGAAGGAAAATGTTACTGGCAAGAGATTTCTGCTGGCACACATCCTCAACTTTCTAATTCTCAGTCTCCATGATTTCCTTTGCTCACCCAGTGGACTGGCTCAGGCAGCACATCCGTGGCTGTGGTGACAGGGAGCACTTCCCTCCCGTTCTCCTTGTGATTGTCCATTAGCACAATCAGCCCCCAGGCAGGGCAGGACCCTGCGGGCAGCTCTCTTGTCAGCTTGACTGTGTCCCCCTGCCCAGTACTCATTTTCAGCTACTCGAATCTTTCTTAAGTCTACCTACAACCAGTGTCCTGTGCAGACTCGGGAGAAAAGACGTCCAGTGGGCCACCAAGGTCTTAGGACTCTGGGCTGAGTCTTGGTCCAGGCATCTGAAAAGTGGTGATCTCTTTGGTAAAGGCTCCAAAACCATTTCCAAATGGTACTCCTTGTGTGTGATGGGCTCCATTTTAAGAACATTCAATTTATGAAAACCTGAATTGACAAAACAAATACCTCAAAGGCACATATGTTTGACTCTACATTCAGGCTGCTTCTTCAATCTGAGATTCTTGTATTTCATCAAGTCTGACTATTCTTTTTCTGTAGGGTCATTTCTCTTGTTGCTTAGCTATCTCAGATTCTCAGGGGTACTAATTTTTTTGTGATTGTGTCTGCTGATATTCTCTAATGGTCTATGAATTTCACATGTGAGCTCATCTTTCCCAGGGGAGTGTGTGTGTGTGTGTGTGTGTGCACATGCGTGTACACACACACACACACATTTTCTCACATGTTATACCCTTGTGTGCATGCTCAGTCATGTCTGACTCTCTGCAAACGTCTGTGTGTATGCCCTCACACATGTTCTATGGACTGTGGTATGTGCAAATGGCCAAACAGAGCAAGTCTAAGTTCTTCTTTGCTGGACACCCAAGTATTTCACCTGTCTGTGGTTAGTTTCTCTCAATTTATTGGCTCTATATTGCTAAAACAAGCAGGAAGAGTAAATTTGGATTCCACATCCTTGCATGGAGAAGGTTTGGGGTTTCAATTTCTCAAGAAGCTCCCTTTTTTCCATCCAGAGTCTTGACAAGATAAACCCCCATGCTAGGGCATGTGTGTAGTGTTTTGGGTTCCCTAATCACAGAGATGCTGCCATTTCAAACCCAAGTTTACACAGGTGTCAATTCCAGGTCCCCACCACTTGTGGTTGAAGGCCATGTCCCTGTCTGACTGTGACCAATGAACTGTTTCAGTCAGTATCAAGGTCCACTGTCCCTGGGCTATCATGGCACTGACTTTCACGAGCAGCAATCTCGTGTGAACTCCTCTTCATTGCTGGGACCCAGGGAAATCTGTTTATTTTGTGCTTGCCCTTGAATTTGAACTTTTCAAAAAATATTTTACGTTACTATTTAAAGTGGGCTTCCCTTGTGGCTCAGCTGGGAAAGAATTCACCTGCAATGAGGAGACCTGGGTTTGGATCCCTGGGTTGGGAAGATCCCCTGGAGAAGGGAAAGTCTACCCACTCCACTATTCTGGCCCGGAGAATTCCATGGACTGTATAGTCCACGAGGTCACAAAGAGTTAGGCACAAGTTAAAGCAAGAGGGGGGACTCCACATTAGTTCATCATACTGTATACTGAAATCCAAACCAGAAGTAATATGTTAATGGTAAAATAGTTCAACAAACAATTACAGAGGGCCAGACAGCTTCACTGATGAATTCTACCAAACACTGAAAGAAGAATTAATACCAATCCCTCTCAAATTCTTCCAAAAAATGGAAGAGGAAGGGGTACTTCCAAACTCATTTCTCAAGGCCAGCATTACTCTGATCTCAAAACCAGTACATCACAAGAAAAAAATTAAAGACCAATATCCTTCATGAACATAGATCCAAAAATCTTTAGCAAAATATTATCAAACTGAATTCAACAATATGTTAAAAGGATCATATGACAGAAGCAGAAGATATTAAGAAGAGGTGGTAACAATACACAGAAGAACTGTACAAAAACGATCTTCACAACCCAGATAATCATGATGGTGTGATCACTCACACTCACCTAGAGCCAGACATTGTGGAATGTGAAGTCAAGTGGGCCTTAGGAAGCATCACTGTGAATGCTAGTGGGGGTGATGGAATTTCAGTTGAGCTATTTCAAATCCTAAAAGATGGTGCTGTGAAAGCACTGCACTCAATATGTCAGCAAATTTGGAAAACTCAGCAGTGGCCATGGGACTGGAAAAGGTCAGTTTTCATTCCAATCCCAAAGAAAGGCAATGCCAAAGAATGCTCAAACTACCGCACAATTGCACTCATCTCACACACTAGCAATGGCACCCCACTCCAGTACTCTTGCCTGGAAAATCCCATGGATGGAGGAGCCTGGTAGGCTGCAGTCCATGGGGTCGCTAAGAGTCGGACATGACTGGGTGACTTCACTTTCACTTCTTACTTTCATGCATTGGAGAAGGAAATGGCAACCCACTCCAGTGTTCTTGCCTGGAGAATCCCAGGGACAGGGGAGCCTGGTGGGCTACCATCTATGGGGTTGAACAGAGTCAGACACGACTGAAGCGACTTAGCAGCAGTAGCAGCAGCATACACTAGCAAAGTAATGCTCAAAATTCTCCAAGCCAGGCTTCAGCAATACATGAACCGTGAACTTCCAGATGTTCAAGCTGGTTTTTAGAAAAAACAGAGGAACCAGAGATCAAATTGCCAACGTCTGCTGGATCATTGAAAAAGCAAGAGAGTTCCAGAAAAACATCTATTTCTGCTTTACTGACTATGCCAAATCCTTTGACTGTGTGGATCACAATAAACTGTGGAAAACTCTGAAAGAGATGGGAATACCAGACCACCTGACCTGCCTCTTGAGAAACCTATATACACGTCAGGAAGCAATAGTTAGAACTGGACATGGAACAACAGACTGGTTCCAAACAGGAAAAGGAGTACATCAAGGCTGTATATTGTCACCCTGCTTATTAACCTTATATGCAGAGTACATCATGAGAAATGCTGGGCTGGAGGAAGCACAAGCTGGAATCAAGATTTCTGGGAGAAATATCAATAACCTCAGATATGCAGATGACACCATCCTTCTGGCAGGAAGCAAAGAACTATAGAGCCTCTTGATGAAAGTGAAACTGGAGAGTGAAAAAGTTGGCTTAAAGCTCAACACTCAGAAAACTAAGATCATGGCACCCGGTCCCATCACTTCATGGGAAATAGACAGGGAAACAGTGGCTGGCTTTATTTTGGGGGGCTCTAAAATCACTGCAGATGGTGATTGCAGCCATGAAATTAAAAGACGCTTACTCCTTGGAAGGAAAGTTATGACCAACCTAGACAGCATATTAAAAAGCAGAGACATTACTTTGTCAACAAAGGTCTGTCCAGTCAAGGCTATAGTTTTTCCAGGGGTCATGTATGGATGTGAGAGTTGGACTGTGAAGAAAGCTGAGCGCTGAAGAATTGATGCTTTTGAACTGTGGTGTTGGAGAAGACTCTTGAGAGTCCCTTGGACAGCAAGGAGATCCAACCAGTCCGTTGTAAAGGAAATCAGTCCTGGGTGTTCATCGGAAGGACTGATGTTGCAGCTGAAACTCCAATACTTCGGCCACCTGATGTGAAGAGCTGATTCATTTGAAAAGACCCTGATGCTGGGAAATATTGAGGGCAGGAGGAGAAGGGGATGACAGAGGATGAGATGGTTGGATGGCATCACCGACTCAATGAACATGAGTTTGGGTGGACTCCGGGAGTTGGTGATGGACAGGGAGGCCTGGTGTGCTGCTGTTCGCGGGGTCACAAAGAGTTGGACACGACTGAGAGACTGAACTGAACTGATACCATAATCACACAAGATTTGTTTATGAAATGCAAGGATGGTTTAACATTTGTAAATCGTTGTTATACACCACATTATCAAAATGAAGGATTAAAATTATACAATCATCTCAATAGATACAGGAAAATCTTTTGAGAAAATCCAGCATTCATTTATGATAAAATCTCTGAACAAGTAGGTATAGAGAAAATATACCTCCACATGATAAAAGCTATGTAAAAGACAAGCCTATAGTTAACATCAAACTCAGCGGTGAAAAGCTGAAAGTTTTTCCTCTAAGATAAAGAATAAAACAGGGGTGTCCATTTTGCCACTCTTATTCAATGAAGTTTTAGGGGGGAGGAACAAAGTATTGGAAGCTCTAGCCATATCAATCAGAAAAGAAAAAGAAATAGAAGATCTTCAAATTGTAATGGAAGAAGTAAAACTGTCACTATTTGCAGATGATATGATACTATATGAGGCCATCCCTGGTGGCTCAGTAGTAAAGAATCCACCTGCAACGCAGGAGTCTCAGGAGACGGGTTCGATCCCTGGCTTGGGAAGATCCCCGGGATAGGGGCACTCCAGTATTCTTCCCTGTGGAATCCCATGGACAGAGGAACCTGGAGGGCTACAGTCAATAGGATTGAAAAGAGTCAGAAGCTACTGAAGTGTCTTGGCATGCACACATGCATGATACTCTACATAGAAAATCCTAAATATGTCACAGAAAAACTACTAGTGCTCATCAATAAAGCCAGAAAAGTTGTAGAATATGAAATTAATATGCAGAAATCTGCTGCATTTCTAAACATTAATGACAAACTATCTGAAAGAGAAATTAAGGAAACAATCCCATTTACAAGGTATCAAAAAGAATAAAGTACCTAGGAATAAATCTACCTGAGGAGATAAAAGACGTGTACTGAGAAAACATTAAGACACTGATGAAATAAAATGAAGATGACATGAACAGATGGAAAGGTATACGGTATTCATTAATTGGATTAGTTAATAGTTTAAAATGACCATACTACCCAAGGCAATCTACAGATTCAATGCAACCGCTAATACAATATCAATGGTATTTTTCACAAAAACCCAAACAATCCAATCAGAAAATGGGCAGTAGATCTGAATAGACATTTTTTCCAAAGAAGATATACAGATGGCTAACAGATATATGAAGAAATGCCCAACATCACTAATTATTAAAGAAATGCAAATTGAAATAACAATGACGTATTACTTCACCCCTCAGAATGACTATCATCAAAAAGTCTACAAATAACAAATATTGGTGAGGATGTGGAGAAAAGAGAACCCTGGTTCACTATTGATGGGAATGTAAATTGGTGCCACATAATGGAAAATAGTATACAGCTTCCTCAAAAAACTAAAAATAGAACTACAAGATGATCCAGCAATTCCAACCCTGGGTATATATCCAAAAAAACCCCACTAATTTGAAAAGATATATGCACCTCAATGTTCATACATTTATACATACAATGGAATATAACTCAGCCACAAAAAGGAATGAAATCTTGGGACTTCCCTGGTGGTCTAATGGTTAAGAATCAGCCTTGAAATGCAGGGGATGCAGGTTCAAACCCTGGTTGGGGAACTAAGACCCACCATCCCACATGCCACGCAACATGGCCAGAAAAAACAATGTATGGACCTGGGAGAGATTATGCTCAGTCAATAAGGAGAGACAAATGCTGTATATGTTCACATATTTTTAACATAAGAAAAATTAAAATATAAATATAATAGAGCAGAGCAGACTCTTCGAATAAATTAGTGGTTACCAGTGGTGAGAGGGTTTCTGAAAAGAGACAATACAGAGAAAAAGGATCTTAAGGAACAAACTACTAGGTATAAAATAAATAAGATACAGGATGTAATGTACAGCACACGGAATATGACCAATATATTCTAATAACATTAAATGCAGTATAACCGATAATAATATTGAGTCATTATGTTGTATATTTGAAACTAATGCAACATTATAAATCAACTACACTTTGTAGTTCTACCAAGTTAGATCTTAGGGTTGTGATAGATTTACCACGGCAATGTAGGATATTAAGAATAGGAGAGATGAGGTGAAGGGTTTGTGGGAACCCTCTGTAGTATCTCTGTAACTGTTCCATAAATTTAAAACTCTTCTTAGTTTATGAAGCCCATCTTCCCCTCTAAAAAGGATGGCCAATATATGCTTTCTTCTGGATCTCTGATCAGTTAGAGACTAGGCAGAGTCTGCTCCTTTTTGGATGTATGGGTAGATCAACCCTGAGTATCCTTATTTCTCAACATTTTTGCCCTTTAAGTCATTTTTCAGTTCAATTCAGTTCAGTCGCTCAGCAGTGTCTGACTTTTTGCAACCCCATGGACTACAGCACACCAGGCTTGTCTGTCCGTCACCAACTCCTGGAGCTTACTCAAACTCATGTTCACTGAGTGTGTGATGCCATCCAACCATCTCATCCTCTGTTGTCCCCTTCTCCTCTCACCTTCAATCCTTCCCAGTATCAGGGTCTTTTCAAATGAGTCATCTCTTCCCATCAGGTGGCCAAAGTATTGGAGCTTCAGCCTCAGCTTCAGCATCAGTCCTTCCAATGAACATTCAGGACTGATTTCTTTAGGATTGACTGGTTTGAACTCCTTGAAGTCCAAGGGACTCTCAAGAGTCTTCTCCAACACCACAGTTCAAAAGCATCTATTCTTTGATACTTACCTTTCTTTATAGTCCAGCTCTCACATCCATACATGACTACTGGGAAAAACATAGCCTTGACTAGATGGACCTTTGTTGGAAAAGTAATGTCTCTGCTTTTTAATATGCTGTCTAAGATTTTCATAGCTTTTCTTCCAAGGAGCAAATGTCTTCTAATTTCACAGCTGTAGTCACCTTCTGCAGTGACTTTGAAGCCCCCAAAATAAAGTCTCTCACTGTTTACATTGTTTCCTCATCTATTTGCCAAGGAGTGATTGAATGGGATGCCGTGATCTCAGCTTTTTGAAAGTTGACTTTCAAGCCTGCTTTTTCACTCTCCTCTTTCTCTTTTATCAAGAGGCTCTTCTTCTTCCCTTTCTGCCATAAGAGTGGTGTCATCTGTGTATCTGTGGTAACTGATATTTCTCCTGGCAAGCTTGATTCCAGCTTGTGCTTCATCCATCCTGGCATTTTACATGATGTACTCTACATATAAGTCAAATAAGCGGGGTGACAATATACAGCCTTGACATACTCCTTTCCCAATTTGGAACCAGTCTTTTGTTCCTTGTCCGGTTCTAACTGTTGCTTCTTGACCTGCATACAGATTTCTCAGGAGGCAGGTAAGGTGGTCTGGTATTCCCATCTCTTGAAGAATTTTCCACAGTTTGTTGTGATCCACACAGTCAAAGGCTTTTGCATAGCCAATAAAGGAGAATAGATGTTTTTCTGGAACTCTCTTGCTTTTTCGATGATCAGATGCTGGCAATTTGATCTGTGGTTCCTCTGCCTTTTCTAAATCCAGCTTGAACATCTGGAAGTTCACGGTTCACGTACTGTTGAAGCCTGGCTTGGAGAATTTTGAGCATTACTTTGCTAGCGTGTGAGATGAGTACAATTGTGCGGTAGTTGGAACATTCTTTGGCATTGTCTTTCTTTGGGATTGGAATGAAAACTGACCTTTTCCAGTCCTGTGGCCACTGCTGAGTTTTCCAAATTTGCTGGTATATTGAATGCAGTACTTTCACAGCATCATCTTTTAGGATTTGAAATAGCTCAACAGGAATTCCATCTCTTCCACTAGTTTTGTTGGTAGTGATGCTTCCTAAGGCCCACTTGACTTCACACTCCAGGCTGTCTGGCTCTAGGTGGGTGATTACACCATCATGATTATCTGGGTCATGAAGATGTTTTCATATAGTTCTTCTGTGTATTCTTGCCACCTGTTCTTAGTATCTTCTGCTTCTGGTAGGTCCATACATTTCTGTCCTTTATTGTGCCCATCTTTGCATGAAATGTTCCCTTGGTATCTCTAATTTTCTTGAAGACATCTCTAGTCTTTCCCATTCTATTGTTTTCTTCCATTTCTTTGCATTGATCACTGAGGAAGTCTTTCTTATCACTCCTTGCTATTCTTTGGAACTCTGCATTCAAATGGGTATATCTTTCTTTTTATCCTTTGCCTTTTGCTTCCCTTCTTTTCTCTGCTATTTGTAAAGCCTCCTCAGGCAACCATTTTGCCTTTTTGCATTTCTTTTTCTTGGGGATGGTCTTGATCACTGCGTCCTGTACAATGTCATGAACCTCCGTCCATAGTTCGTCATGCACTCTGTCTATCAGATCTAATCCCTTGAATCTATTTGTCACTTCCACTGTATAGTCATAAGAGATTTGATTTAGGTCATACCTGAATGGTCTAGTGGTTTTCCCTGCTTTCTTCAATTTAAGTCTGAATTTTGCAATAAGGAGTTCATGATTTGAGCCACAGTCAGCTCCCAATCTTGTTTTTGCTGACCATATAGAGCTTCTCCACCTTTGGCCGCAAATAATATAATCAATCTGATTTTGGTATTCACCATCTGGTGATGTCCATGTTAGTCTTCTCTTGTGTTGTTGGAAGAGGGTGTTTGCTATGACCAGTGCATTCTCTTGGCAAAACTCTGTTAGCCTTTGCCTTGCTTCATTCTGTACTCCAAGGCCAAATTTGCCTGTTACTCCAGGTATTGCTTGACTTCCTACTTTTGCATTCCAGTCCCCTATAATGAAAAGGACACCTTCTTGGGGGTGTTAGTTCTAGAAGGTCTTGTAAGTCTTCATAGAACTGTTCAGCTTCAGCTTCTTCAGCCTTTTTGGTCGGGCCACAGACTTGGATTACTGTGATACTGAATGGTTTGCCTTGAAAACTAACAGAGATCATTCTGTCGTTTTTGAGACTGCATCCAATTATCTTTTCTTAATTTTCATATTTCTGTTGTTGGTCTTTACTGCTTAGAGAAGTCCCTTTAGTATTTCTTGTAAAACCAACTTAATGGTGCTGAAATCTTTCAGCTTTTTCTTGTCTGTAAAACTGTTTGTCTCTCCTTCAAACCTGAATGACAGCTTTTCTGGGTAGAGTATTCTCAGTTTTAGGCTTTCTCCTTTCATCACTTTGAATACATCATGCCACTTCCTTCTGTTCCACAAAATTGCTATGGAAAAGTCAACAGAGAGTATTTGGGAGTTCTCTTTTAAATAACTAGTTGCTTTTCTCTCCTGCTTTAAAGATTCATTATCTTTAATTTTTTCCACTTTAATTTTAATATGTCTTGGTGTTGACCTCTTTGTGTTCATTTTGTTTGGGACTTTCTGTACTTCCTGGAGTAGATGTCTGTTTACTTTCCTGGATAGGAAGTTTTCAGCTGTAATTTCTTCCAATAAGTTCTCTGTCCCTTTCTTTCTTTTTTCTTCTTCTGGGACCCTTATAATGTGGATGTTAGTATTCTGACATTGTCTCAGAGGTCTCATAAACTATCTTCATATTTTTTAATTCTTTTTTTTTCTGTTCAGCTTGGGTAGTTTCCACTACTCTTGTCTTTCAGTTAGCTCATCTGTTCCTCTGTATTACCTAGTCCTTCTAGTGTATTTTTACTTCAGCTATTGTACTCTTTATCTCTGTTTAGTTATTCTTTATATTTTCTAAATCTTTAACTTCTCACTGTGTTCATCTATGTGTCTCTTAGTTCATTAATCATTTTTATGGTCACTACCTTGAACTCTTTATAAGGTAGATTTTTTATCTCCACTTCATTTAGTTCCTCCAGGATTTTGTCTTGTTCCTTCATCTCAAAAATATTCCTCTGTTGCCTCATCTGGCCTGGTTCTCTATGCTTCCTTCCATGAATTAGGTAGTTCAGTTCCATTTCCTGACCTTGGAGAAGTAGCCTTAGTAGCAGACACCCTATGGGGCCCTAGAGCACTCTTCCCTCTAGTCAGCAGAGCTATATGCCCTAGGAGGGCCCTCTATGTGGGCTGTGTGGGCCCTTCTTCTGTTATGATGGGGCTGCCTGCTGTAAGTGTCCTGGTAGACAGGACTGGCCACTGACCTGGTTGGCTGCCAGGCCCTGCCTTTTGTGATGGCTTCTGGCCCATGGGTGGGAAAGACCAGGTTCCACCACAGCTGACTATATAACTCAGTGTCTTGGGCCCGATGCTGGCCTACTGGTGGGTGGGGCAAGGTTTCAAACTAGATGACTAAGCAACCCGTGAGGTCCCAGGACTTGTGCCAGTTCACTGATAGGCAGGGCTATGTCCTGGAGCAACTGGCTGTAGGGGCCAAGGGAATCTTGGTGCTAGTGCCATCCCATTAGTGGGCAGGGCCAGGTGTCAGGATGGCTGGCTCTGGCACCTGGGGTCCAGGAATGGTACTAACTCACTAGTTCGGCGGGGGGGGAGGCTCGGTCTTGGGGTAACTGCTTATGGGGTCCACTCGTGAATGAGGTTGGGTCCCAGGACTGCTGCTGGCCCATTGGCAGAAGGACTGGGTCCTGGGCTCATGAAGACCCACTGGAAGGTATGCAAGCCCCTGGAGATAATAGGCTAGAGGGAAGACTCCAAAATGGCACTTGTTAGCACAGTGCTGTCATGGCAGAACAAATCCCCCCAAAATGGTTGCTGCCAGCATCTGTGTCCCCAGCGTGAATCCCAGTACCCTCCTATCTCTGCAGGAGCCTCTCCAAGATGAGCAAGTAGGTCTGACCCAGGCCTCTTCCAAAGCACTGCCTCTGCCAGCACTCAGAGGGTGTGAGCTTTGGGGAGTGTCCTTTCAGAACAGTGTGCTTCCTGCAGCCCTCCTGCTCTCCCACACACTCCTGCTGGCCTACAGTGTTAGAAGTCCTGGGGGCTTGTCTTCCTGGTGCAAGATCCCTGGGCAGGGGAGCCCAATATGAGACTTGGGCCCCTTACTCCTTGGGGACACCTTTGCATTTGTGATGATCTTATTTGTGGGTCCCCTACCTGGGGGCTAGTGTCTTGACTATGGTGCGTCTCTGTTCCTTCTACCTGTCTCACATTTCCTTCTTTATATTTTTAGTTTGGAAAATCTTTTCTTCTAGTCTTCAGGTAGTTCTCATAGAGGGGGTCTCCATAAATAGTTGTAATTTTGGTGTGCCTGTGGGAGGAGGTGAGTACAGGCCCTTTCTACTCTGCCATTTGGTGATGCCTCTGTCACATCCTTTTCTAAAAGACATTTTCCCCCATGTTCAAATTCTTTTAGTGAAATTTTTTTGCTCTATTCTTATTCTCTGAAGAAAGATGTCAAAATTGCCACTATTTGGAGGGAGTTTCAATTTCTCACTCTCTTTCCTGGATTAAAAATATGTTCTCTAATGTCTGTATTGATTTGGCAAAAATCAGCCAAGATCTTCCTTATGGAGTCTCATAGTTTAATTTTAATAACAGAAGTATTATAAACCATAATGTTGAGAACAGAAGTTTCAACCAAGTGACCCATAAGCCAAATCTGGCATGAAGGTTTGTTTTGGTAGGCCCCACGTAATTTTAAAAAAAGTTAATTTCTCATGAAAATTTGGAATTTCACATTGTCTTGAAATAGTAATTCTGTCAACATAAGACTCATATTTTTCTTCTTTTTTTTGTTTTTGGCCATGTGACATGTGTGATCTTAGTTGCCCAATCAGGGATTGAACTCATGTCCCCTACGGTGGAAGTGTGGCATCTTAACCATTGGACGACCAAGGAAGTCCCAGGACTCTCATTTCTATCTGGTTACAGCTAGCTGGACCTGAAAAAGGGCTTCTTCATTTTGTTGATATTTAAGTCCTTCCCATTCCAGAATTCTTGCCTGGAGAATTCCATGGAGGAGTCTGGTGGGCTACAGTCCATGGAGTCACAAAGAGTCAGACACGACTGAGTGACTAACTTTCACTTTCACTTTTCAAGTCCTTCAGAATGCCACAATCCTCATCTACCCAAATTGTAGGACCCTCCTTGGAAGAAAAGCTATGACCAAACTAGACAGCACATTAAAAAGCAGAGACATTACTTTGCCAACAAAGATCAGTCTAGCCAAAGCTGTGGTTTTTCCAGTAGTCATGTATGGACGTGAGACTTGTACTACAAAGAAATCTAGGCACTGAAGAACTGATGCTTTTGAACTGTGGTGTTGGAGAAGACTCCTGAGAGTCCCTTGGACTGCATGGAGACCCAACCAGTCCATCCTAAAGAAAGTCCTGATATTCATTGGAAGGACTAATGCTGAAACTGAAACTCCAACACTTTGGCCACCTGATACATAGAACTGACTCACTGGAAAAGACCCTGATGCTGGGAGAGACTGAAGGCAGGAGGAGAAGGGGATGCCAGAGAATGAAATGGTTGGATGGCATCACTGACTTCACGGACATGAGTTTGAGCAAACTTCGGGAGTTGGTGATGGACAGGGAAGCCTGGCGTGCTGCAGTCCATGGGGTCGCCAAGAGTCGGACACAACTGAACGACTGAACTGAACTGAACAGTTCACCCCATTTGCGCCTCTCTGCAGCTGATTAAATTTCCAAGTCCTGACCTAGAATACCAAATGCCTTCTTGTCTAAATGATTTTCTTTGGAGTATCATAAAGAGAAAGAGAAAATAGTTAAACATATGAAGCAAAATGAGCCCTGTGCAAACCCTATAAAACCAGGTTAAAATAATCAGTTTACACATTTGTAGAATAAAGTAATAAAGAAATTAGCAACTTATTATAAATGTACTAATTTAGGGATAGTACTATTGAAGCTGCCAACCAAAGTTTGGGGTTCTTGGTACTCAAGGCAAGAAACAAAGTCAGTTCCCAGGATTCACCTTTGCACTTGCTGTGGGATTCAACACAGTCCTTAGACTTTAAATTACATGTTGAATGTTTTTCTAAATTTGAAGTATAATTATGACTGGAAAACATCAGTTCACAGATGATGAAGTAAGGTCAATGGTGTTGAAAGAGGGAAAGAGAATGAATGAATTTTCTGCAGCCTTTACCATAGTGACAGTACACTTATAGACAAAGCCTGCTTGGGGCAGAGCAGCACAAACAAGGCAGAGATGCATGCTGCCAACCCAGTGTCTCAGACCATGTTGGACACTGGCTTTTTAATGTCTATGTCACGAACAGAACTTTACATATTTTCACTTCTTTCCTAAAGGCTTAATCTTTGCTAATATTATGGGCTTCCCCAATGGATCTGCAGTAAAGAAACCGCCTGCAGTGTAGGAGACACAGGTGACATGATCCCTGTGTCATCCCATGTTCGATCCCTGGAGAAGGAAAGGGCAACCCACTCCAGTATTCTTGCCTAAAAAATCCTGTGGACAGAGGAGCCTGGTGGACTACAGTCCAAAAGGTCGCAAAGAGTCAGACATGACTGAGCACACACATGCACACATATACGTGATAATACTACATAGTAAACACAAATGGAAAAAAGAAAGAAACTGAGTTTTTCAGCCCAATAGAATGTATATACTGTTTCTTGTTTAGTGCAATGAAATTAATTTTGTCTTAAGCATTTCTAAATAATTCTGCCACATCTTAGAGCCCTGAATCAAGAGTCATACACACTATGTATTGGACTTCTCTCTAAAGCAGGAGTTGGTAGAGATGTATCTGGAAAGGCTTGAAAGAAGGAAACCACAAAGCCTAGTTGTCCCAAAGATAGATAGGACCAATAATGAGCTGGGGAGACATAGGTGGTTGCACTGCCCACACCCCAAATCGTTCATCTCCTGGGACCAAGACTTGATCCAGCTCACTTTCTGGGCCTTCTCAGATGTTCGCTTAGGGCATTACCCTCCAGGAGCAGACAAAGAACAGATTTTACTGTCCTCGGGTTCAGGTTTGCCAAATACTCTGCCCCCTTTAACCCTATGAATTCAGATACAAAGAGGAAGACTGAATTTTAACAAATAGAATCCTCTGGAAAGTTAAATGCTGACCAGGTAGAGCACTTCTAATGGATTTTCCTTTATACGATGTAATAGGAGGAGGCTGATATGCTGGGGCCAGAAGGGAGGGGGCCAGATGTAGATGGAGGGAGGGCCAGCTGAGAAATGTCCCAGAACAGAAGCCTAAAAGAAATGCTAAGAGATTTTACCATAGCAGAATAATGACCCCTTTTACCTCTTGGCTCTTTATCCCGTCCCCATCTACATCTATCCCAGACTAAAACAAAAGACACCCTGATTGAAGACTGGTAGCTTGTTGGGGAGACAAGAGAAATGGAGAGAAACTGATGAAGGTTTAGACACAGTGAAAACCGAGGGAACGGGGCTGAATGCTGTCTGATGAACAATGTGGAAAGAAACATGCTAAAACCTCAGAGTCTGAGAACAAATCCACTTGCATCCCCTTATGTGGAGAAAGTTGCAAAGCCCCAGAGAGGAAATGAGTGCGAAGGAGTCTGGGCGTATGTGGCTTCAGAGAGGCACAATTCCTGCCCAAAGCCCAAGTACAACAATGAAAGCAGCAGCAACGCTGCCATTCTCTACAGGGTGAACTTGGCTACATGACCTGAAGGGACCAGCAGATAGGGGAAGCATGGTTTCATGGACACCTAGTAGGCAACAAGGAGGGCACCCCAACTTTGTGGTACGACAAAAGCCCCTAGAGCTTAGACATAACCACAGGAAAAGGAGGAACTCCATGTTTCCACAACCTTGGTCAAACAGAGGTCTTAGAGATTGAGTTATAGAGCAACAGAAAAAGTTCTGTTTCTTGCCCACTGCAAAATGTAAACTGCTCTGGTCTTGGCCAAAAATGATAGCACTGCGAAGCTGAAATCATAAAACATTTGTAGCAACACACAACCATGGTCAATGTATCTGAACTGAATAACGTGTGGTGTTGCACTGCTTATCGGGAATGAGTGATTTATTTTACGATCCAAATTTTAAATCCCTTAATACGCCCCCGAAGGGGTGCTCTGGTATGGAAAATTAAAAAGGAGTGAATAACTAATGAATGAAAAAGACTACAGAAAAAGTAGAAACTGTTTTATTGAATTTTTTTCTAACATGAATTGCTTTGACCAGAGAAGGTAGATTAGTAAACCAATCTGTTCCTAGGTACAATTTTTATTAAGATTTGGTGGAAAAAGAAAACTGCATTCTATGCAATTATTTGTGAATAAAATGTATATATGGTTACATGTACATAGAAAATGCCTGAAATTATGCATAAGAGAGTGTTATTAACAGAAATAGCCTTCTAAGGAAAGGCTCTGAGAGTCTGGAGCGAAGGAAAAGGAATATTTTATTCGTGAATATATCATTTTAATTTAATTTTAAAGTAACCTTTTTCCCTTCTTTTATTTTTTTGGTTGTGCTGGGTCTTTAATGTGGCATGTGGGCTTTCTCTAGTTGAGACATGTGGGCTTAGTATTTATGGCACATGGGCTTAATTGCTCTGCAGCATATGGGATATTCCTGGACCAGGAGATTGAACCCATGTTCCCTGCATTGGCAGGCAGATTCTTAGCCACTGGATCACCAGGGAAGTCCCCCCAAAGAGTTTTAAATTAATTAATATGGGAATGTAACATATTTAGAAAAATCTATTCACTTACTAAATGTGTATTTAGTGTCTACACTATGCCAGGTACTTTGCTAGGAAATAGAGAAATAAAAACATAAGTCACAAACCTTACCCATTAAGAGCCTAAACTCTACGGGGTTTAACATTCAAGTTAAACATACGCTAGTGTGGTAAATGCTAAGCAGATGCACAAGTCAAGAAATTGGTGGGGCATGCTGTTTTCCACTACCTGTTTTTATGGAGCATTATATTTTTGCTTTACACGTGTGAATAATGTTTCAGTGTAACATACAGTGGTCCAAGACTCAACTCAGCACCAACTGTAAGCATTTGCCCGTGGTTCTCACCCTTCCCTTTTTTTTACACCTCACAACAGATCCGTAAGCTATTACTTTCTTTGTTGTCTGCAAAAATCAATCTAGAATTCAGCCACTGATAAATATCTGGCACCAATAACACCCTGGACATCTCTTGCCTCAGTTCAGTTCAGTCGTTCAGTCGTGTCCGACTCTTTGCAATCCCATGGACTGCAGCATGCCAGGCTTCCCTGTCCAATATCAACTCTCAGAGCTTGCTCAGACTCATGTCCATCAAGTCGGTGATGCCACCGCCAACCACCTCATCCACTGTCGTCCCCTTCTCCTTCTGTCTTCAGTCTTTCCCAGCATCGGGGTCTTTTCCAAGGAGTCAGTTCTTTGCATCAGGTGGCCAAAGTATTGGAGTTTCATCTTAAGCATCAGTCCTTCCAGTGAATATTCAGGACTGATTTCCTTTAGGATGGACTGGTTTGATCTCCTTGCAGTCCAAGGGACTCTCAAGAGTCTTCTCTAACAACACAGTTCAAAAGTATCAATTCTTCAGTGCTCAGCTTTCCTTATAGTCCAACTCTCACATCCATACATGCTGCTGCTGCTGCTAAGTCGCATCAGTCGTGTCCGACTCTGTGCGACCCCATAGATGGCAGCCCACCAGGCTCCTCCATCCATGGGATTATCCAGGCAAGAATACTGGAGTGGGTTGCCATTGCCTTCTCCATCCATACATGACTACTAGAAAAACCATAGCTTTGACTAGACGGACTTTTGTTGGCAAAGTAATGTCTCTGCTTTTTAATATTCTGTCTAGGTTGGTCATAGCTTTTCTTCCAAGAAGCAAGCATCTTTTAATTTCATGGCTGCAGTCACCATCTGCAGTGACTTTGGACCCTCCAAAAATAAAGTCTCTCACTGTTTCCATTGTTTCTCCATCTATTTGCCATGAAGTGATGGGACTGGATGCCATGATCTTCATTTTTTTGATTGCTGAGTTTTAAGCCAACTTTTTCAGTCTCCTCTTTCACTTTCATCAAGAGGCTCTTTACTTCCTCTTCACTTTCTGTCATAAGGGTAGTGTCATCTGCATATCTGAGGTAACTGATATTTCTCCCAGCAGTATTGATTCCAGCTTGGGCTTCATCCAGCCCAGCATTTCACATGATGTACTCTGCATAGAAGTTAAATAAACAGGATGACAATATACAGCCTGACATACTCCTTTCCCAATTTGGAACCAGTCTTTTGTTCCATGTCTGGTTCTAACTGTTGCTTCTTGACCTGCATACAGATTTCTCAGGAGGCAGGTAAGGTGGTCTGGTATTCCCATCTCTTGAAGAATTTTCCACAGTTTGTTGTGATCCACACAGTCAAAGGCTTTGGCATAGTCAATAAAGCAGGAATAGATGTTTTTCTAGAACTCTGTTGCTTTTTCCATGATCCAACAGATGATGGCAATTTGATCTGTGGTTCCTTTTCCTTTTCTAAATCCAGCTTGAACATCTGGAAGTTCATGGTTCATGAACTGTTGAAGCCTTACTTGGAGAATATAAGCATTGCTTTGCTAGTGTATGAGATGAGTGCAATTGTGTGGAGTTGGAACATTCTTTGGCATTGCCTTTCTTTGGGATTGGAATGAAAACTGACTTTTTCCAGTCCTGTGGCCACTGCTGAGTTTGCCAGATTTGCTAGCATATTGAGTACAGCACTTTCACAGCATCATCTTTTAGGATTTGAAATAGCTCAACTGGAATTCCATCACCTCCACTAGCTCTGTTGGTAGTGATGCTTCCTAAAGCCATCTTGACATCACATTCCAGGATGTTTGGCTCTAGGTGGGTGATCACACCATCATGGTTATCTGGGTCATGAAGATTTTTTTTTTTTTTTTTTTTTAGTTCTTCTGTGTATTCTTGCCACCTCTTCTTAATATCTTTTGCTTTTGTTAGGTCCATACCATTTCTGGCCTTTATCGAGCCCATCTTTGCATGAAAAATTCTCTTGGTATCTCTAACTTTCTTGAAGAGATCTCCAGTCTTCCCCATTCTATTGTTGTCCTCTACTTCTTTGCAATGATCACTGAGGAAACCTTTCTTATCTTGCCTGGATTATTGTAATAACCTCTTAACTTCTGCCCTTATTGCTCTTCAATCCATTTGCAATGCGAGAATTGATGCTTTTGAACTGTGGTGTTGGAGAAGACTCTTGACAGTCCCATGGACTACAAGGAGATCCAACCAGTCCATTCTGAAGGAGATCAGCCCTGGGATTTCTTTGGAAGGAATGATGCTAAAGCTGAAACTCCAGTACTTTGGCCACCTCATGCGAAGAGTTGACTCATTGGAAAAGACTGATGCTGGGAGGGATTGGGGGCAGGAGGAGAAGGGGACGACACAGGATGAGATGGCTGGATGGCATCACTGACTCGATGGATGTGAGTCTGAGTGAACTCCGGGAGTTGGTGATGGACAGGGAGGCCTGGCGTGCTGTGATTCATGGGGTTGCAAAGAGTTGGACACGACTGAGTGACTGAACTGAACTGAAAATACCCTTTGAAAATGTCCATCCCAGCACCTTGCTTCCCTGCTCAAAATCTTTCAATGTCTTCCCATCTAATGCTATGTAAAGGCCAAAGTCTACACAAGGAACATAAGGCTCTGTATGCCCTGTCTTGCTTTACCTTTCTAACTTTGGCACACTCCTGTCACAGGATTTGTACACATGCTGTTCCTTCTGCTTGAACTGGAATGTTCTTTCCCCAGATATCTGGCAGATCCTTCCTTCTTCATTTATATCTTGGCTTTACTTAAATGTCACCATCTAGGGAGGTCTTCTCCGGACATCATATCTACAATTTCAATACTATATCCTTCTCCCAACATTTCTTATTCTCTTTCTCTGCTTCTTCTTCTCTGAAGCACTGGTCTCTATCAAACTTAATATATATTTTACTTACTTATCTTGTTTACAACTAGAATATAAGTTCCATGAGGATAGAAGTTGAATCTGGGTGTTGTTCACTGACTTTTTTTCCCCAAGTGCCTAGAACGGTGTCTATATAAATATTTCACTTAGGTATTTGTGAAATGAACAAATGGGTGAATACATGAATATTTTATACAAGGAATTCATTGTTATTCATTATCCATTCCACAGATAATTGACTGCTTTCTTTTGAAAAATATTCTCTCATTGACCAAACTTTACTCAGATTCCCCTGAACTTTTTTCAGCTCAACCTGACTTCCAGACTTCTGTGTTCATCTACTGCATTGTCCAATTTAAACAAGAATCCTGATAAATCAGTTTAGCCAGAATCTTCCATCCTGCATACCTCATCACCCTCTATATCTTAGCAGCTTCCTCAACCACTACGATCTCTCAGATGATGTCTGATCACCCTAGGCTGACTTTACCAAGAAGCCTGTTAGGTCAGTTTAGCAGAATCTCCCGTTACCTCTGATGTTGTTTCCCAGTAATTTTCTACCCACTGATCCCCACTTTGCTCCTTGACTATAAATTCTCACCTGTCCATGCTATGTTAAGAGTTGCTATGTCCCATCTTTCTCTCTCACTGCAAATTCTACCCAGTGGTACAATACCAATTACTACATTGCTCTCCCCTCCCTTGCCCCCTGTAAAGTTTTCCTTACTATGGCTAACTGTCATTTTAATACTTTACCACTATGTACAAAGCACTTTTTAAAGTAGAGGAAATAAAACAAGCAAGAGAGATATAATTTCTGCTCCCATGAAACTTACAGAAAAGTAGGAAGTGATCTTTAAATTACTTTCACCCTCAGAAAACTTACTGCACAACAGGACATGAGAACCATGACTTTGGTCTTTGCACAATCTACAGATGGGCATTTCCTTTAGCCTAATAGAGCATCCTGGAACCTACAATTACAGTATTTATACAATTATAGTTATAGTATGCATCTCCCATCTCCAAAGAGCAATTGAAATCTTTTTATTAGTGATAAACCACATTCACATCTCAATGTTCCTCCAATTGTGGAATCCAACTGCTGGAAAACACAGCAGTGTTGAAGCTATCTTCATGATGATTTCTTTGAGGAAAGAGGCCATGCCTATTCTATGGTACCTGGTAGGAGTGAGCGCTCAATAAATGTTAGAATGTTAATTGCTGTTACTGAGGACCACTTCAGCAAAGGAGAACAGCCACAACTTGTGGACTTTTTGAAGTTGTGGAGCAATTTTTAGAGGACTAACAACTAATTTTTAAAACTTAATTAATCCTGCTAAGAAAAGAGATAAAAGAACACTTACAAGAAATTCTTGCAGGAGTTGAGGTGGGGCACTTCACTTCAAGTCACCATTGGCTTTTTAGATAATGAGAGCTATTCATTCATTAACCTTATTAGTCTGCAAGCCCCCTAATCTGGCTGGGAAAAAAAATTAAATAGTTAGATTTGCTGAAAGAAAATTTCAGAATGGAATCTTCTTTCCAAGGAGACACAGACTTTAACAACAATCATTTCAGTGAGTTTTATTGCTCATGGAGATCCCCCTAAAGAGTATTCTATTGTGATTTCTTTTAGAGCAAAAAGAGGGCTTCCATCGTCAAGGCCAACAATCTTCTGGATTTCTTCTATGTATTTTTCCAGTTGGACCTGAGTAGTTTGTTTCTTTAGAAGAATAAATCTGCTAGCCAAGTTCACAGCTAAACCACAGCTGAAGAAATGTCTCCATTACGTTGACCTAGAATTCTAGGATATCTGAAAACAATACCTTCTGTTCTTAAGAAAATTTGAATTTTTCTTTTGATTAAAGCAACTTCCTTTAAAAATTAAGCTATCAAAAATAAACTCAAGACTTTTTACACCCTTGTAGAATACTGCTGAAGAATTTGATCCTATTTCCTGAAATTGGTAAATAAAGAATAACTTCTAAGGTATTTTCATCTCTGGGATAGATACATATCTTAGTTACCAGATAACAGGTCAATTGTCCATCAAAAAGAGCTAATTAAATAAATCATGGTACGTTCTCACAATGTATGTTGCTACAAAAAAGAATGAAGAGTTCAAGATGGTTGAGTAGAAGGACGTGTGCTCATCTCCGCCTGCGAGAGCTCCAAAATTGCAACTAGCTTTGAACAACCATCAGCAGGGGGACACTGGAACCCACCAAAAAAAGATACCCCACGTCCAAAGTCAAAGAAGAAGCTGCAGTGAGAAGGTAGGAGGAGCGCAATATTGATAAAATCAAATCCCATACCTGCCAGGTGGGTGAACCACAGACTGGAGAATAATAATACCAAAGAAGTTCTCCCACTATTATGAAGGTTCTGAACCCCCTGTCAGACTTCCCAGCCTGGGGATCCGACAAAGGGACTGGGAATCCCAGGGAATCTGGTCTGCAGGGCCAGTGGGTTTTGATTATAGGCCTTCCAGAGGACTGAGGGAAACACAGAGCTCAGTCTTAGAGGGCACAAACAAAATTTTGCATGCTCCTAAACCCAGAGGAGAGGACCAGTCATCACAGGAGACTGAACCAAAACTCCCTGCTAGTGTTGCAGGGCCTGGGTTGGCAGGGGCTCACCATAGGGATGGGGGCACTGACAGGTCCCTCTTGGCATAAATCCCCTTGGAGTTCACCATTAACCCTACCACACAGCCCTAGGCCCCAGCGCTGGGTCACCTCAGGCCAAACAACTACCAGGGAGGGAGTGCAACCCCATCTATCACCAGATAATTGGGTTAAAGCTTTACTGAGCAAGACCCTGCCTACCAGAGCAAGACCCAGTTTTTCCTACCACCAGTCCCTCCCATCAGAATGGTGGAAATCACTGCCAGAGAACAGAATATAGAAAAAAGAATGAAAAGAAATGAAGACAGCCTAAGAGATCTCTGGGACAACATCAAATGCACAAACATTCGCAGTAGAGGGGTCCCAGAAGGAGAAGAGAAAGAGAAAGGTCCTGAGAAATATTTTTGTTTTCTAGGAAACTATTTGAAGAGATAATAGCTGAAAACTTCCTGAATATGGGACAGGAAATAGTCAACGAAGTCCAGGAAGCACAGAGTCCCAGAAAGGATAAACCCAAGGAGACACACACTGAGACATATAGTAATCAAACTGACAAAAATTAAAGACAGAGATAAAATATTGAAAGCAACAAGGGAAAAATGATAAATAACATACAAGGGAACTCCCATTAGGCTACCAGCTGATTTCTCAATAGAAACTCTACAAGCCAGAAGGGAATGGCACGATATATTTAAAGTGATGAAAGGGAAGAACTTACAGCTAAGAATACTCTACCCAGCAAGACTCTCCTTCAGATTTGTTGGAGAAATCAAAATATTTCCAGACAAGCAAAAGTTAAAAGAATTCAGCACCACCAAACCAGCTTTACAACAAATTGCTAAAGGAACTTCACTAGGAAGGAAACACAAGGAAAGGAAAAGCCCTAAAGAAAATAAACCCAAAACAATTAAGAAAACAGTAATAGGATCATACATATTGATGGTGGTTTGGTGGTTTAGTTGCTAAGTCGTGTCTGACTCTTGCGAACCCATGGACTGTACTCCTCCAGGCTGCTCTGTCCATGGGATTTTCCAGGCAAGAATACTGCGGTGGATGGCCATTACCTTCTCCAGGGGAATCTTCCCAACTCAGGAATTGAACCCAGGTCTCCTGCATTGCAGGCAGATTCTTTACCGACTGAGCTATGAGGGAAGCCCATACATATTGATAACTACCTTAAATGTAAATGGATTAAACGCAACAACCGAAAAAGACATTGGCTGGGTGGATGAAGCGCATGTATGCACTTCCACTTACCACATCACTCTGCTTGACACCCCCTGCCAAATAGCATGTGATTATTTTATATTGTTAAGTTAATCATGTTCCCATTATGGCTTGCAATTGTAATTATCTTTTATTTTTTGTCTAGTTATTGATTGTGAAAACTGATAAACATCTTTTACTATTATGAGAGAAAAAAAGAATGAGGAAAATCTCTATGTACTGATGTGGAAGGATTTTGAGGATTTTAGTTCAAATACAGTACAGAGCAAAGCATATATTTATAGCATTATACTTCTATATTAAAAAGAAGTGGAGATAAGAATACAAATTTAAATTGCTTGACTTGTATAAAAAAATGATGGAAAGACAAGAAATACAGGCAATTTGTATGAGGTAAACAGGGGTGAAGAGGACAGGGATGGAAGCAAGATTTCTCCTTGTATAATTTTGAATGACATAAATATATTAATTAAAATAAATTTTAAAATAACTTTATTGTCACCAAGATGTCTACATTCATAAATTCATAGGTATAAGAACATTTAAGTTGAGATAGATGAAACTGAAGAATAGGTGATTTGAAAATCATCTAATGAAATGATTAAATGATTATAATCATTTAAGTCTACTCATTCAGCCTACTCTAAGGTAGGCTGAATCAAGTTTTCTTTTTCTTTCTTTCTTTTTCCTCTAAGAAACTGATAAATCCTTCAGACCCAGATATTTAAAGAGAAGGTGTTAGGACTCTTGATTACACTAGAATTGGAAAGATAGCCAACATATTTTGATTTAATTAAAGTTCTGCAATAAACCGTCCTGGAAAACCATTTTCCATTCTGGAAAAACCAAAGCTATGGTTTTTTTCCAGTAGTCATGTATGGATGTGAGAGCTGGACCATAAAGAAGATTGAGTGCTAAAGAATTGATGTTTTTGAATTGTGGTGTTGGAGAAGACTCTTGAGAGACCCTTGGACTGCAAGGAGATCCAACCAGTCTATTCTAAAGGAAATTAGTCCTGAATATTCATTGAAAGGACAGATGCTGAAGCTGAAACTACAATACTTTGGCCACCTGCTGCGAAGAGCTGACTCATTGGAAAAGACCCTGATGCTGGGAAAGATTGAAGGCAGGAGGGGAAGGGGATAACAGAGGATGAGGTGGCTGAATGGCATCACCAACTCGATGGACATGAGTTTGAACAAACTCCGGGAGATGGTGAAGGACAGGGAAGCCTGGTGTGCTGCAGTTCATGGGACTGCAGTGTCGGACATGACCGAGTAACTGAACAACAACAACAATAAACCATTCAAGAGTTTTCATAGCCAGATCACACCAGATTTGAATTGGAAAAAATTTGAAGTAGTAAAAATTTAAATTCCTGTCGATTGGGTCTAAACTAATTAAGTCTGAAATTCTTCCTCTCTGCCCTCTGGAATTCACTGCCCATCAAAATTCCCATAGCCTCAACTCCTATGAACTTTGCCTTCTTATTCAGATTGAAAGTGAAGCCCTCTTAAACTGTGACTGTTTTTCCTCCTTTCCCCTGGGCCTAGAAGGTGACTTCAGCCACTCCCCAGACTTTGAAAGCCACCTGGATAACTGTTGCAAAATTTCTATCCCAGCCTTGACCTCTTCCTTGAGCTCTAAGTGATTAATTAGATTTGATTCCTTAGTCTACATTTCTAGTCAGATACTGGAATTTCAAATTTAACTCTGCCAAAATATTTAATAGTCTTGATTCATACAACCACCAAATCTGCTCCTTCCTTAGCCTTTTTCATCTCTGTAAATGATTTTACCACCACTTTCGTGCCTCAAATTAAAATATGAAATCATTTCAATTTTTCTCATCTTTCAAACATCTATTACTATATCAAATCCATCCCCCTATAGGACCAGGACCCCATAATCCATTGATAGTACTACATTCTGATATCCACAATCAAACATTATCATCTCTCCACTATACACTTTAAAAGTCCTTGTTCCATTCTCATAATGGTCTCCACTTTGCTAAATCCAGTCCTGGTGTGGTTGAAAGATTGTTGGGTTCAGAGTATTAGAGGGAGTGGAAAGATAAGTGGTAATCAGTGAATGAGATTAATGAGAGTTTGGCAATGACAAAGTTATAAAACCACCAGAGTAAGTAGCTCCATGGCAATGGAGGACAAGACCATTGAATGTGAGTTCAAGGAAGTGAGAGGCCAAGGTGTTAGAAGGGTCATTTACACATGTTTCAAGCTAAAGATTAAGACAGAAGTGAAGCTGGAGAGTAAACAAACCAAGAGCTACAAGAGAAATAAGAGGAATAATAAGGGTCAATAAACTGACAATCAGGTAGTAAATGATGTTATCTGGTGACTAAAAACTAAAGGCTTTATGTTTTCAGGAATGTGGGAGGGAGAAATACCTGGAAATAGCAATGAGATTCATCCATATTATCTGGGAAAGATTGAAGGCGGGAGAAGGGGACGACAGAGGATGAGATGGTTGGATGGCATCACTGACTCAATGGAAATGAATTTGAGT
Organism: Bos indicus x Bos taurus; assembly: GCF_003369695.1. Classification (NCBI taxonomy): domain Eukaryota; kingdom Metazoa; phylum Chordata; class Mammalia; order Artiodactyla; family Bovidae; genus Bos; species Bos indicus x Bos taurus. The sequence continues at coordinate 50,407,680 of NC_040093.1, forward strand.
AAACTCTGGGAGTTGGTGATGGACAAGGAGGCCTGGCATGCTGCAGTCCATGGGGTCGCAAAGAGTCGGACACAACTGAGCGACTGAACTGAACTGATACCAAATTCATTCACGCCTCTCCATTTTTACCATTGGCATCCTAGTCCATACTGTCTGAATTCCTGCAATTGAGCTTCCTAATTCCCTAACAGGGAAGCCCTGATCCTTGTGTACCAACATTTTATACTGTGTGTCTTTGATACCGTGATTTGTTTTAACCTGATGAAATGTACTGAGAAAAAAGGTATCTGATAAGAAAATTAAGCTGACTTCCAGATTGTGACTACCTTAATGACTAAGTCAGAATTGAATGAACTTTCTGGATTCTGTTCATTTACATTGTTTAATTAGAAGAAATTCTTAGCAACAATTTATTCTGATTAAACAATGTTAAGACCTTTAAGTACGATGTCTAGGAAAAAGATTTGACACTTCAATGTCACTATAGATTTTGGATGATTTTCCTAATTTATATTATCAATTGTTTAATAACAAATTGATGCTTTTGAACTGTGGTGTTGGAGAAGACTCTTGAGAGTCCCTTGGACTGCAAGGAGATCCAACCAGTCCATTCTGAAGGAGATCAGCCCTGGGATTTCTTTGGAAGGGATGATGCTAAAGCTGAAAGTCCAGTATTTTGGCCACCTCATGCGAAGAGTTGACTCATTGGAAAAGACTCTGATAATGGGAGGGATTGGGGGCAGGAGGAGAAGGGGATGACAGAGGATGAGGTGGCTGGATGGCATCACTGACTTGATGGACGTGAGTCTGAGTGAATTCCAGGAGTTGGTGATGGACAGGGAGGCCTGGCGTGCTGCGATTCATGGGGTCACAAAGAGTCGGACACGACTAAGTGACTGAACTGAACTGAATGAACTAAGGTATGGAAATTTTATTTTTAAAAAACCCACACTTTTAGAATATTTTCAAGGCTATTGCCAAGCCCTTTGCCAATTTTTCTGCCCTCCTGCTGAGTATTAGCCAATCATTCCACGTCCTTTTCCCATCTCAGCAGTGAAGTGAAAGTGAAAGTTGCTCAGTCATGTCTGACTCTTTGCAACCCCATGGACTATACAGCCCATGGAATTCTCCAGGTCAGAATACTGGAGTGGGTAGCCTATCCCTTCTCCAGTGGATCTTCCCAACCCAGGGATCGAACCCTGCTCTCCCGCATTGCTGGCAGATTCTTTACCAGCTGAGCCACACGGGAAGCCCAGAATATTTTAAGATTTTATGCCAGAACAAAAGCATGTGTTCTTCAGGAGTAAATTGACAAAATGAAAATATTAACAATATTCTAGAAATGTATCCTATGAAAGCAACTAAGAATACGCACAAAAATTAGACTATAAGGCAGTTCATAGAAGCATTGTTTACAATGTTAAAAAAAAACATTGTAATGTAAAAAAACATTTACTATGTAAAAAAAAACTATAACAATCTAAGTATTCAAAAATAGACTATTTTAAAAAATGTAATGCCTTCCTCTATTTCTGATCAGTTCAGTCAGGACCTCTGGGAGGACATTGGAATCTTTAAAAAGTTCCTCCAGGGGTTCTAATGTGTAGTTACTGAGTAAACTATCATAGGTGAGATTAGCAAGTCTTAAGTTATATACCATCAATGTGTTGAGGGAGTCCTCAATTTACATCTAAACTGCAGCCTAAACTGCAGCCCTTCCAACTCCATTCTTATAAACCCACTGCTTACTCAACATTGCTCCTTGAATGTATGATAAGCATCTCTAATTTAACATGAATGCTTATTTTTACCATTACACCCCAGATTTAACTCTATCGGTTCCAAATTCAAAATATATCCAGAATCTGACCTTTCCTCAGCAACTTCCACCTCTTCAACCTGGGCCCAAGTCATTCCTCCCTTGGGTTTTATTACAATAGATTCTCAACACAGTTACTGGATGCATTTATTTGTTTAATATTTATTTATTTGGCTGCACTGGGTCTTAGTTGCAGCATGCAGGACCTTCGGTCTTTCTTTCAGCATGTGGGATCTAGTTTCTTGACCGGAAGCCAGGCCCCCTGCATTGAAAGCTCACAGTCTTAGCCACTGGACCGCCAGGGAGGTCCCACACCCCATTTAAAATGTCACTTAGTTTCTGTTTCTCTTCTGGTCAATCTTGTTAAAGGCTTCCCATCACACTCAGAGTAAAAGCCAAAGTCTTTACAATGGACCTAACTGGGTCTTTGACAACATCTCTGACTTTAGCTCCTTGTACTATCTCCTTCATTTGCTGTTACCCAGCCATCCTGGCCTCCATCCTCTATAAAGAACATGCTTTACAGCAGGCATGTTCTGCCTTAGGGCCTTTGCTTGCCCACTGCCTGGAAAGCTTTCTCAAATATTCCTGTGGCTAACTCCATCACTTCCTTTAAAGTTCAAATGTCACCTTATCAATGAAGTCTTCCCCAAATATTGTAAATAAAAATACTGTCCAACCCCAATACTTCCTTATCTTTCTTCTTTTTCACCTGTTATACCATGTATTTACTTGTTAGTTTACCTCCTGTCTTCACCACTAGAATGTACGTTCTGTAAAGGAAAGGATTTTGTTTTGTTTATGATTGTATCCCTTACCCTAAAAAATGCCCAACACAAAATGGGTCCATAATACATATTTGTTGAATGAGTGGATAAATATATAGACATATTTTCCCCATTATTTGTCCCTAAACAAATGCTTTAACTTTCCAGTTTGTCTGCTTACTATACCATTGCAATGATATAAGCAAACTGAAAAGTTAAATGTGCTAATTGACAAGAAAGGTTTGACGTGACAGGGTTTAACAGGTTAGCTGTGGAGCTATACAATGATGTACACCATATGTATATGTGTGTGTATATAAATGTATAGATGTGTGTGTATATGTGTACATACACACATATATATTTAGATATAGATATATTTGATACTTAAATGTCAGTATAGATTTTGGATGATTTTCCTAATCTATATTGTCAATTGTTTATTAACAATTGTTCTAACACTTAAGGTATGGACATTTTATTAAGCAAACCCACAACTTCAGAATATTTTAAGATTATATGCCAGAACAAAAGCATGTGCTCCTCACATGCAAATTGACAAAATGAAAATATTAACAGTATCCTAGAAATGTATCCTATGGAAGCAACTAAGAACATGCACAAAAATGAGACTGTAAGGCAGTTCATAGAAACACCGTATTGTGTATGTACAATATATACACACACATATACATATATACCCTATATAACCACGCTGCACTATTACTAAACAATCTAGTTCAGGAACTGCAAGGAATGCAGATTATCCAGCCATCCAAACTCCACAATTTTTTTTCTCAGAGTACCAACAATCATCAATTCTAATTGTACTAACATCCTCATGACAAGGGTATGTCTTCTGTATACCCTGACAAATATTTCAACTGGCATCATCTGCTCTGTACATTCAAAACTAGTTAGATTTACAGAACATTCCACACAATAGCAGAATAAACATTCAAGTGCACACACACATGCACACACACACACACTAGTTAGGTAAAAGGCAGAAAGCAAAACTACTGTCTGAACTGCCTGAACCATATATTTACTGCTGCTGCTGCTGCTGCTGCTAAGTCGCTTCAGTATATTTAAGACTATTTAAAAGCATGGACCTCATGGTACTGTATTCACTTAGTTGTGAACAATATGAAGGGCCTTTCAGGTTCCTACAGTCTCTCCCTAGTCCTTCTCCACCTCCACCCCACTCCCAATCCCACATTACACAAGCACAGTAAATTTAAAAAAGAAAAAGAAATTGAACAACAATATAAACCTGGCAGAAATCTGAAATCACTCCAACTTCAAACTTTAAATCACTTGCCTAGTGAGAGCAGCCCTCAGATGCACTGTGACTCAGCATTTTATGATGCCTGAAACATGAAATGAGATAAAGATCTTGTTCCCTTCACGGCATTAGCTAAATATGGAGCTAAAATAAATGAGCTATCTTAAAAATACAAAGTCAGTGGCTGAAAATGTTACAGTGCTCACCCTGACCCAGGTTTGACTCAGTATGTGATGACAGGGAGGAGAGCATGTGTCAGCTGAAGCACACAGAACTCTTCTGAAATAACTTGTTGACCTATAACATTAGCAAATAACAATGCTGACTACAATTAATGCTCAGAAATGGAGGAATTATTGTAAGTAAATGAAAATAAAAATATGAGCTGTGACAACTGATTTAAGTCAGGTAGTAAAGTAAATCTGACCTGGGTGGGAGTGGTGGTGGTGGTGGGACTTACCCAGCTATTCTTCACTAGAAAACAGAAGCTAAAATCTAACCAAGGGAAAACCTTTGCAAAAAAAAAAATTAAGTAAAACTGAAACAAATAGAAGTTTGACTCTTTATGGACAGAAAGAAAATAAGATGAAAATAAAATAATGAACTATACAAAAGTTGCAATTCAGACAAAGTTTTTAGTTCATAATCTCATGTGGAACAGGAATGGATGGAGGAAGGAGAGAATCTGGTAATCAGCAAGCAGGGAGAACTGGATAGCCGAGATCACCAAGAAGGACTGAGGACTATTCCACATAGGCAATGAAGTTGGGAAATGAAGTTGGGAAATCCCACTTGGAAAGCCAAGAATTTAGATAAAGACAATGAATAGAGATGTGGTGACAGTTCATAGGCAAATGGGCAAAAAAAGTTGCTAATACTTACTTGGTTTTAGCTCCTGTTTTCAGTACTGTATATCAACTCTTTTAATCATCAGAGTAAGTCAATGATATGAAAACTATTAAACCCCATTTTACATGTGAGGCAACAGCCTCAGAAAAGTTAAGTAACTTGCTCAAGGTCATGTTGTTAATAAATGGCAGAGCCAGGCTACCAGCCTACGTGTTTTAACTCCTCCACAACTTTATATTGCCTCTTATGAACCACTCAAAATGTGAAAAGGAAGTGGAGGAATTGAAATTATTGGGGCCTTTACTGCATTCAAAACTAGACCATCTGCATTCAAAAACAGAAGAGTGAATTTCCCCTAAGGAACCTACTAATGGAGCTCAGACTCACAGCAAAATACCATTCAAGTTCCACAAGCCACGGGTAGTGGGGATTCAAATAAGAAAGCAATGTTCAACTGGTTATGGAGTCAAGAAGGACTTCACTCAAAGAGCAGCATTTTGGTCAGGATTTAAGAAAAACAGAAGAGTTAGGTGAAAAGAGAATCATGACTTCAATTACTCCCCAGGGTTTTCAGGATAAATTTCAACTCCTTGGCTTGGCACTCAAAGCCCTCCAAACTAGGTCTGGAGGAATGCCAGGGAGAAATGGTTATCCTAAATGAGATGCCTGTGCTGGAGTCTTTATTACTATACTAGATCAGGTTCCAAAGGATCGGAAGATGTTGTTTTTTTCTATCTTCATAAATCATTAGTGAGTTTAAAAGCTAGGCATTATGACTTATTCTTCTGTAACACTCCCCTCCACCAGGAGGCCATACATCTTAGCACGTGGTAAACAGTGAAAGTCGCTCAGTCGTGTGGGACTCTTTGCGACCCCATGGACTATAGAGTCCATGGAATTCTCCAGGCCAGAATACTGGAGTGGGTAGCCTTTCCTTCTTTTTCAGGAGATCTTCCCAACTCAGGGATCGAACCCCGGTCTCCTGCATTGCGGGCGGATTCTTTACCAGCTGAGCCACAAGGTAAGTCCATGGCTAGGTGCATGGCAAACATTTTCTGAACCTAAATCATGGGCAACAATCATCAGATGACTATGCGCCCAACCAGGCTGCTGCTACCATCTAGATCTCTGACTGACTAATTTTAAAGTTATTATACACCAAGTAAGAGACGTAGGCACTTGATCCAGATGCAAGGGGTGGAACTTGTGCATCTAGATGCTACGAACCAACTGTGAAAGGACATGGGACAATGGTGAAAGTCTAAACAGTCCCTTAAAAATTTGCCTGCAATGCAGTAACCCCAGGTTCCATCCCTGGGGAGGGAAGATCCCAAGGAAAAGGGAATGGCTGCCCATTCCAGTATTCTTGCCTGGAGAATCTCATAGACAGAGGAGCCTGGCAGGCTCCAGTCCCTAGGGTCGCAGAGTCCGACATGACTGAGCCACTAGGCTCAAATGCAGATTAGGAATTAAATGAATTCATTTCATTACATGTGGGGATGTGACCCTGCCTTAAAAAATTATATGTATACACACACACAGAGTATTTATAAACAAATGATTTCCCTTAAGACACTGTAAGTAGGGGGTATGGGGGAATACATTAAAAATCGGCAAAATGCAGCTAACCGTTGAACAGTTTAATACACAACTTTTGGTGAATGCTTCAAAATGCCCTAATAGAAAACACCATTCAAGTCCTACAAGATGTTTTTTATCTTAAGCCCGGAGGGAACCAGACCCACAGGGTCCGCGCGCGGCATCTTTTAACTCTGAGGACGACCTCCGCGAGCCCGGAACAGACTTTCTCTACGGCGGGACTGGAAGTGGACCGAAGGGGCGGGCGTGGGCCGCATCGGCTTCTTCATCCTTTCAGTACCCCCAATAAATGCCTCTGGAGAGAGCTAATGTCCCTGAGAGCCCCATGAAGAGTTAGTTCTCCGGGTTTCTACTCTGGACCTCATCTGGCGGCCCATAACTTCAATCTAGAAGAGTACCCAGCATGCTTCCTCACCACCCACGACCCCAACGGTCCCCTGCGCTCGCGGCGGGCTCTGCGCAGCGACGTCACGGAGCGCCGTGCGTCAGGTCAAAGTTTAGCCCCACCTCCGCTTCCTCACTGTCTCCGCCTGCGCTGCCGCCACCTCTGCCGCTGCTTAGGGCCCGGTTCCGCTCCTCCTCCTTCTCCGCCTTCTTTCCTGAGCGCTGCCCGGCCGGCCGCCATGGCGAACGTGGCCGACACGAAACTGTACGACATCCTGGGCGTCCCGCCTGGAGCCAGCGAGAACGAGCTGAAGAAGGTATTGGGGCGCGGGCCGGCTGGGCAAGGTGTCAGGGGCGCGGGCCTGCGCGACTGGGACGGCCAGGCCGCGCTGCGGGGCAGCCCGCGAGCCGGCAGCGGCCGGCCCAGGCTGGGGGCCGGCGGCGAGACCGGCCCGCGTCGTGCCGCGCACTCCGGCCTCGGCTGACCTTGGGCCGCCGTCCCCGCCCGCCCGCCCGCAGATGCAGCAAATAAAACCCACCTCTGCGCAAACACTACGAAAACGCTTCCTTCCTCCCTCCCCCGGCGAGCGCCGGAGGCCGGGCGCTCCCGGGAGGCAGCTGCCTGCCTGGCCTTGCTCATGCGGAGGTCACCACCCTGGAAAAACAGGTTGGACCAAGGCGTCCAGCGCATCCTAGCCCCAGGAGAGGAGCTGACCACGCCGCGGACGTCGGCGCCCGAGCCGCATTGGGACTGATTTGGGGCCTGGTGGAGGGGTCGAGGCCGCCCCCGCTGGCTGCTTGGGGAAGCTTAGGGATGTTTCCTGGGAGCCGCGGCTGGGGAGCTTCTCCCTCGCCTGTCGCTCCGGAGGTGGCGTGGGTCTGTGTTTGGGTGCATTGTTCTGTAGGCAGGTAACTCAGATGTTCTCTACCAGCTTCAGGAAGAAGCCATGGGTCCCAGCCAAACACCTGAGTGTACACTGACTAAAAATAAATAGAAGGCCTCATTATCGCTCTTTGCAGTGCTGCGACTCTTTCCTCGCAGGATTTCAAAGCATTTGAGACATTTAAGTCCCATAGCATCTTCACGGGGCTTAGAGTATCCGGATTTGTAAGCTTAGAAAAATGAGAATGCTTCTTAGGCAGTGGGACGGGTGCAGTTCAGAGTAAAAGGACTTCCTGTTACCTTACCGGAAATGCTGTTCTCTATTACATAATTCATCTATCTGTGAATGAACGCTTAAGTGGTTTATAGCTCAGTCACCCAAATGTATGCAGCTTCGCGAAGACTGAAGTCACGCCAATTGAGACCACAGTCAATTCACCGTATGAAAATAAACATGACATAGGAGATTGTCTTGGATTTTTCCTGATACTACAATTAGAGAAGCCATCATGAGCCTGGATTCTTACCTTAGCTTAATTTTTTAGAGTTTATTGGAGTCTTCTTGGTGTGGTTACTGGCCATCAAAGACGTTTGACAACAGTAAAAATATGGGATGTTTCAGTGTTTTGTTTTTCTCTGTGGTTTTGTTTTATTGTTTGCGTCTGTCTTTAGTATAATATGTTTTCTAATGTAACTACTGTTTACTTTGTTATTAGTGAGTAAATGGTATTAAGATGGGAATGTCCAACAGTGCCGATGGAAGTATTGCTTCTCAGAAATTTGGATGTGAAAGTTAGTACTCAGCAGGTCTTTAAACTGGTCTTTATATGTAACCTTTTTTTTTTAAATCTTTTATTGAAGGCATACAGAAAGTTAGCCAAAGAATACCATCCTGATAAGAATCCAAATGCTGGTGACAAAGTAAGTTATTCGAGACTTTTTTCCCCCTGAGATTTTTGTTTTAAACTTAAATTGCCCTTTTTGGACAAAAAGGGAATGTTGTAAGGAAAGTCCACTTACGCCCGTAGAGCACGTTTTTATGTTAATATTTTGGACTTCATAATAGGGATACTAACATTCTGGGTAGTGGCAGTTGGTAAATAGGACCACCTGTAACTTTTTTTAGAATTAAATGAATTCTAGATTCCTGTAGCCTTTCCCTAGTTATTTATTTGAAAATCCAACTGTTTTCCTTTTTCCCTTTTTGTTCATAGTTCAAAGAAATAAGCTTTGCATATGAAGTACTATCAAATCCTGAGAAGCGCGAACTATATGACAGATATGGAGAACAAGGTCTTCGGGAAGGTAGCGGTGGAGGTGGTGGCATGGATGATATTTTCTCTCACATCTTTGGTGGAGGATTATTTAGCTTTATGGGTAATCAGAGCAGAAGTCGAAATGGCAGAAGAAGAGGAGAAGACATGATGCATCCACTCAAGTGAATATCTCTTTTTTTCTTTAAAAATACTAAGCACTTTCTTTCCAAGTAGAAGTATTCAGTACAGGAGAGGAAAAGTATCAAAAAATATTCTGTCTTTAATCAGAAAAAAAGTCTTCCATTTGCCATACTGTCCTCATAGGATGACTAAGTTGAATTTAATAACCTGGGTGTTGGTATTTGGTGACAGATCTTAAAGGATGGTTAGTGTTTTTACAGAATGGGAAGGTGGTTTTGGTATATGCTTCTGAGGCTTCTTGTTTTTAAAATTTCAATTAAGATTCTTTTCTCTGAAGTATTTAAACCTTCTGAGTTAGTTTTAATTTAAAAACTTAGAAAGTGAGTGACCATCTGACTGGTTGGTTGACATGTTACAGTCACGTATTACTTGATCCACAGTGTGAGCTCTCCTAAATTGATTTTCATGGAGCTTGCTGGCTTCAGGCCTGACATTAATCTGCCAGCATATGAATGGTATCTTACCTTAATCTTAGACTGTGAACCCAAGACGAAAATAGCTGTTTTACTTTGCACATTCTGTGAAATCTTTTATCTGTTAATTTTTCATAAACCAACAATGGTTTTACTAGCAAATGCATGACACTGAAGTTCAAGTGTGTATTTAAAATGTTTCGTATTATCTAGTTTATACATTTGAGTAGATAAGGGGACTGTAAAGCATGATTTGTTAAAATTTTCATTACAGTGTTTCATTTTGGATGTCTTTATAATATTGCATTCCGTGATTTATTTATTCATTCCCTTTTCTATAGGGTGTTACCAGTTTTTTCCCTATAATGAATAGTGCTGCTGTATCTTTATATACAGCTTTGTCTCTCGTTGGTAGGGATTCCTGAGGTGTCAGTGTTTTGAGGCTGATAGATAATACAACTATATTGTCTTTAGAGGATGTGTCAGTTTAGCCCCACTGGTGGAGAGTGCCAGCTTCCCTAGACCATTACCCGCATTTTTCTTTCTTCGCCATGTTTATTGAAATAACGATTTTTCTTGCTGACCTCTTATATAGTGATGTTGCATACTAATTGCGATTTAATATGTAAGGCAAAGAAGACCTACCTATCATGTAAATGGTTAAAGGTTCTTAGGAGGAGGAAGATAAAAGGCTGATGGAACCAAGTACTTTGGTCTAAGGTCTAGATATGCCGTAGTTTAGAAGTGTTGGTAATGTTTTGACCTTAAGTGCTTTATTCTTACACTATTTATAATGTACAAAAATTTTAGCTTCCAATGCTGCAGAATAATGTAGGTGCTTTGCCAGGTAGTTTTAACTTTTTTGTTCCTTTATTTAATTTTTTAAAAAATACTTTTGTTCCTTTGTTTTAAAGTAAATTGAGCGACTTCACTTTCACTTTACTACTAAAGAAGATTTTAAAACACTATGAGAAAAAAAACACACACTATGAGAAGGGTAAAACCAAGTTAAATGCAAGCTGTTTTCAAGTTGTAAATGAATATTTTTGAGACTTTGATATAGTTGTTTTTTTTTTTTTTTTTGAGGTTTATTTGAAAATGAATGGTCCTGCAGTTCAAATATGTTGTGTGAATAAAAGCAAGTTGGGGTTTATCAGTTGGGATTTTTAATAGGCTTTTTATCTGGACCATTTGGGGGTCATGGACCCCTTTGAAATTTTTGTAAAAGTTGCTCAAATTTTGCTTGTAATTCTCTGGGTTTTTCAGACATTGAAAGCTTGTAGGCTTTCTATTTGGAAACCCATTCTCTATTACAGTATAATAAAGCCAATTTTTTTTTTTTTTTTTAAAGAGATAGCCAATCTGAGCATCTCCCAGAAATTGTAATATAACTTTGTAGCCTTTCTGAATTGTCCTTGAAGGAGACAGAGGCTTACAAGTAGAGCATGGACTCCGGAGCTAGACTCCCTGTGTGATCTTGGGCCAAGTTACTTAACCTCTCTGTGCCTCAGTTTTGTCCTCTAAAATGAGGATAATAATTTTGCTTCATTCAAAGGGTTGGATTAGGTGAAGGTTTTGTCTAAAGCTAGAAGAAGGTGTAATGTTTTGAATTTGTGTAGTTATCAGCTTTATCAGAAAATACAGCACAATCAATTATTGGCTTGATCCTTTACATTCTGGCTTTAAGTATTTATAGCCATAAACAATTTGAGCTACAAAATAAAATCTCACTCAGTTGACTTAATGTAAGGTGTTCTTGAATTCTTTGTTTAAAAGGTTATAGTGAAATTAGCTGTATCAGCTAATGCTTTCTTGTATTTAAGACAACTTGGCAAAATTTGGATCTAATTCTTTTCTCCACAGAGTATCTTTAGAAGACCTGTATAATGGCAAGACAACCAAACTACAGCTTAGCAAGAATGTACTCTGTAGTGCATGCAGTGGGTGAGTGTGTTTCCTGGTTATGAAATACATTTCATCTGTTGTTTGAATAACTTGTTGAGTCTATATCAAATAAAAATTATTCATGATTTCAAACTGACTACCCAACCCAGAACAGTTTCTGATACCTCTGAAAGTTGGTTAAAATTCCAGTCTTTGGGGGTTGAAGATGAAGGTGAAAAGCACAATTCCCATTTTTCATGACCTAGGGGGGAAAAAGTCTAATTTATACTTTTGCTTGCTTTAGCCAAGGTGGGAAGTCTGGAGCTGTTCAGAAGTGTAGTGCATGTCGGGGTCGAGGTGTCCGCATCATGATCAGACAGCTGGCTCCAGGGATGGTGCAGCAGATGCAGTCTGTGTGTTCTGACTGTAATGGAGAAGGTACGCATGCCAGTGCTTCTCTGCCCTTCTGTTGGAATGGATTGGGGGTGCAGAAATTGGAGAGGCTTACAGTTTTTCTTTTTCAACGTGTTTTTATATTCATCGTATTGTAAAAGGTAGAGAGTTATTTTTAAAAATGCAAAGATATTATTTCCTTTTGCATAGGCCCAGTGAACACCGATAAACAGTAAATTTATATTGTGTTGAGTGGAATGTTAGTCTTTTTCCAAAAAGATGGGCAAAATTTTTTGTCCTTTTGGATTTTGTTGTTGTTGTTTACTTATCCTTTATGTATTAAAAGGTAAAAGGGAGACAGCAAATTGTTTAGTTCTCATTCTGATAAGTAGAGAATTTTACTGTAAACTTTAGTTAGCTTTTGAGGATAGATCGTTATAATTGAAGCTTATTTTACAGAAGTAAATATTTTAGGTTTTTGTAGGTTAATGGTTTTTGAAACTGCTACTCTTCTACCCTTTTAGCCCTTTTATAGCCACAGACAATATGTAAATAAGTGGGCATGACTGTCTTCTGGATAAACAGTATTTACACGAACAAGCGTGCCCAGTTTGGCCTGTGAGCCTTAGTTTGCCAGCCCTGTTCTAGAGCGGTGCTGTCCAAAAGGATTTTTCTGTGCTGGAAAGGTTGTGTGTGTGTGATGGCTACTGTAGTCGCCTCTAGCCACCTGGATGTGGTTGAGGAACTGAGCTTTTAATTATTTTAAACTTAAATAACCTCAGGTGGCTAATGGCTGCTATATTGGACAGTTCTAGAACACCCTTTTCCAAATTGCTTCTGAAAGTGACAAGATAATTTTGAGAAGCCACATATTATATTTCCCTCCTGAAGAGTCTTAGTGCATTTTACCTTATTAAAGTTGCTGACATTTCCCACTCAAGAAATTGGAGTTGACTGAAATCTTTTCCCATGTGCCATTACCATTTTAAGGAACTGGTGCTTTGCAGAACATACCTGGCAGAAGCAGTGTTCCTAAAGTCATTTATATGTCACCTAAGCATTAAAGTGTGCCAATAATCAGACATTAGAAATTGATGGTATTTTTTTCATGATATACTATTGTATGACTTCAGTTTTATTTTCTTATACCACTGATCAAATATTTCAGAATACATGAAAGAAAAAACTGTTGGAGTCATAAAGGATGTTTAAATTTTTATTTGGGTTGTCGCTCCATTGTTAAATTTAAATGAAACTAAGACAAAAAATGAAGCATTTGTAGAAGTTCTAGTGTCTAACTACCCATTTTGTTTGCTTGATCCTCAGGCTTTGTTTTAACTTTAGGAAGTAGTGTCAGGAGGTAAGATAATGTTATTTAAGATACTTTATACTCTGGAATAGAGTAGCTGGGTCCTTTAGGTAATCTGCAGTAAGATGTGAGTTCTGTTCCTAAGAACGTTCATGAAAAGTTCAGGTAGCAGTTTAAAGAAGTACAGGAAATTTATTTAGTGAATAAAGGTGTTATCAGGACCTGTCTTACTTAAGAGTGCAATATAGTACCCTTGCTGGAAGTTTGAATGACCTCTTTTTCCAGGAGAGGTAATTAATGAAAAGGACCGCTGTAAAAAATGTGAAGGGAAGAAAGTGATTAAAGAAGTCAAGATTCTTGAAGTCCACGTAGACAAAGGCATGAAACATGGACAGAGAATTACATTTACTGGGGAAGCAGACCAGGCCCCAGGAGTGGAACCAGGAGACATTGTTCTTTTGCTACAAGAAAAAGAGCATGAGGTAATTTCCTTTTTGTTTTATTTTTGCCTCAGAGGATCAGAAATGTGTCTTGTATGCAAGATACAGGTTGGTGATGGTTTTGTTGCTAAATCGTGTCCGACTCTTGCGACCGTGTGGACTATAGCCCCCCAGGCCTTTCTGTCCATGGGATTCTCCAGGCAAGAATACTGGAGTGGATTGCCATTTTCTTCTCCAGGGGATCTTCCCAACCCAGGAATCCAACCCGGATCACCTGCATTGCGGGCAGATTCTTTACCTACTAAGCTATGAAAGAAGCCCAAGATACAGGTTAGATCAGTTTGAGTTCCCTGAAGTAGCATTGAATATAGATGAAGTTGTTAAGTGGTTTGGCTGAGTTCATAAGAACTGACTTGCTTAGTAGACCAGCAAGACAGGTGCTGTCAGAAGGAGGAGCTGACCTTAGTCCCAGCTCTGCCGTTGACTGGCACTGTAACCTTAAGTAATCCTGCTGTGTCTGTTCCCCCGTTTCCTTGTTTATGAAGATAAGGCACTGGACCAGATAACGTAGGCAGCTTAGTTTTCACTGTGAGCTCCTTCGACGGTCGGTGAGTTGGTGACGGTGTCCTCAGTACTGCTTTGTTGATTTGTTTTACATACTGGGTATCCATGTGAGCTTTTCTTGAAAAAAAAGTTCTTCAGTTTTAAAAACATTGCATTTTAAATTTCTCGTTCTCTTTTTGGGGGTAGGGGAGGGCAGGGGCGTCCTGTGGCTTGTGGGAGCTTAGTTCCTTGACCAGGAGTTGAACCTGTGCCCGCAGCAGTGGAAGTACTGAGTCCTAACCACATGACTACCAGGGAACTCCCTGTTTTTAAATTTCTGACTGACTCAGTATTGTATCTGTTAACGAAGGGTCTTCAACCCCTGGACCTTGAGTGGAGCTGTATATGCTGCTCCCTATCATTCCCCATGCTTGCATTACTGCCTGAACATTGTTACACCACCTCCACCCCACAGTCCAGGAAGAACTCACAAAACTGGTGCCCAAACGTTTGGGGACTGCTGTGTTAATGTACTTGGGAAAATGAACTGAGCTAACAGTGTGGTCTGGAGTATGTTATTTTGATTACACCATTGCACCTGTATGTTTTACATGTGCCGTGGAGTATATTATAGACCTTTTCATTCATGAAGAACATGCGTGGAGCTTTGGTGCCCACCTAGTTCTTGAATGGCTTCCCTGGTGGCTCAGACGGTAAAGCGTCTGCCTGCAATGTGGGAGACCCGGGTTTGATTTCTGGGTCGGGAAGATCCCCTGGAGAAGGAAATGGCAGTCCACTCCAGCACTCTTGCCTGGAAAATCCCATGGACGGAGGAGCCTGGTGGGCTACAGTCCATGGGGTCCCAAAGAGTCAGACACAACTGAGCGACTTCACTTTACTTCACTTAGTTCTTGAATATAGAAGCATTTGACAGAATCCTGGCTTTGTATTTGATTGCATTGCTATTTTGAGTTCCTTTGGAAGTCTAGATCACAAGTCAGCCACCTTTTTTAGTTCACAATAAAATTTTCTCCCATATGATGGTGATTTCTACAAATAAATTTTAAAAATTACTCAGAATCCAGTAGAGAATAAAGCCATATTGAGATGCAGATTCTGGGAATTTGATTAGATTCATTCCTTCACTAGACTGGCTTACTACTACACTAGCCTTTCTCAAGGAATGGTAGTCAAATGTATTGCCTCAGCAAATCTGTGAAAGTGAAAATCTATGAATTGCAATATATCTTGTTCTTTTGTGAGTATTGCCAAACCTACCAATGACAAGCGTCCCTAGATTGCTTTGTTTTTTTTTTTTTTTCGAGGAATAATTTCTAGAATTCCATCTTATGGGTTGAAATATTCTGTAAGTATATTGGGTTTTACAAAATAGAAATCACTGTTCTTAGAGACAAGAGACTTAAGTTCTGGCTCCCATGTACTACTAGTTTTGATTTCCCTGGACTTGGCTTTGCATACTTAAAAACAAAACTCATCCGTCAGAAAGATAGTGTAGAATCAAATGAGATAAAGAATAACCTGCTCTTGCTGGGAACTGTGAGGAGGCATTTGGAACTAAATCAGCCTCTAAAATTATTGGCTACAGTGGAATTGCATGGAATTTCTAACAAATAGCAGATGCTGCTGCTGCTGCTGCTAAGTCACTTCAGTCGTGTCCGACTCTGTGCGACCCCATAGATGGCAGCCCACCAGGCTCCCCCGTCCCTGGGATTCTCCAGGCAAGAACACTGGAGTGGGTTGCCATTTCCTTCTCCAGTGCGTGAAAGTGAAGTCGCTCAGTCGTGTCTGACTCTTTGCGACCCCATGACTGCAGCCCACCAGGCTCCTCCGTCCATGGGATTTTCCAGGCAGGAGTACTGGAGTGGGGTGATAGCAGATGCTACTGGTTGTCTAAAGTAGAAAATAGACGATGATAAAGGCTAGAATGGAAGTTCATCTAGTAAGAGGTCAAAGATTTTTCCTTCTGGGTTTTATTGACTGGTAACGTAAATTTGAACCCAAAATGAGATTTAAGCATCTTGTTTAATTTATACCACTGAGAATATTCTAAACCCTCTTAAGAAAAATTGACTAGTTTGAACTAGTTCATGAACAAGCTTGTATTTTGCTTGGGGCTTTTTGTTTAAAAATTGTCAACACTTGTAGGAATTGTGAGGCCATGAGATCAGGGTGGCTTCTGTAGCTTGAAACAATGTAAATCTGATAAAAAGTAGTGCAATTTTGAGAGTAATGTGTATGCATGTGTATCATTTTTCAGTATAGGTATGTGTTTGTTTTTGGTGATTTTGCTGTCATAATGAAGTTGTACAGCAAAGAACCACAGTGGTGGGTAACATTGGGTGATACTAGTCTCTCTATTTTTCAGAAATTATTTCAGCTTTTAAGTGTTTTATTGTCTGGTCCTTGGTAATCTCCTCATTAGTCTTGTTTTTCAAAAATTTCCTGGCCATGCTTGCCTGTTGATTTTCTGTTTGAATTTTAGCCTCTACAGAATCCCACTGGGCCTTGTACACCTTTTCCCTCATGGTTCAGAAATGGGCCATAATTGTAAAATATACTTGGTTCTGTTTTTTAAGCTTCAGCTGTGCCTTATGAGCCATTGTATTCCCAATTCCAATTCTTTCGTGATCGAAGTTTCTAGCATATTACTTCTGAATAGCTAGATTTCCTTATATATATTGATACATTTAGAGAACTTAGGGATGGTGGCAATTTGACCTTTGCAGTAAATGGTAGAATTAAGGTTTTGAATTGATTCAAGTAACACAGCACAACAGAGCATGCCTCCATAGTCCCGCTATTTCTTGTTTGCTTCATTTGTAGGTGTTCCAGAGAGACGGGAATGATTTGCACATGACATATAAGATAGGACTTGTTGAAGCTCTTTGTGGGTTTCAGTTCACATTTAAGCACCTTGATGGACGTCAGATTGTGGTGAAATACCCCCCTGGCAAAGTAATTGAACCAGGTAAATCTTGATTTTTGTCTGATCTAAGATTCTCTGTAATCTTCTACAGTGGGTGACTCTCAAAAAACATTTATTATTGAGCACTTTCTTGGGTAAAATTCTTAATATCTTCCCCTTTATTTACTCAAATAATAGGATGTGTTCGTGTAGTTCGAGGTGAAGGAATGCCACAATATCGTAATCCCTTTGAAAAAGGTGATCTTTACATAAAGTTTGATGTGCAGTTTCCTGAAAACAACTGGATCAACCCAGATAAACTTTCTGTAAGTATTAGGCAACAGATGACTTAAAGGTTAATGATAGTTGTTTCTTTGTCACTTACCATTTGTTTTGGGTGCTAAGATTAGATCACATAGTTTATTAATTTGAGTGATTGATGGTCTGGCCTCATTGTTTTTTAAAATGGAAATAGCTGATGTGAAAGTTTATGGGGCCAAGTCGGGAATAGTGAAGGCATAAGCAGACGGTGTGAGGTGGGGGTAGGAGGATTGGGACTCTGCAGAGCAGATCTCTTACCCCAGCTTAGCATCTCCTGGTCGTTCATGCAGGAAGACATGTCTAATGTGAAGTTTTCCAGTGTTTAAATGTTAGCGATTAAATCTGTTTATTGTTTTCTAATCAGTAGATGGGCTGCACAAAAGATGTCTCGATTTGGTCTGTGGGTCATCCCTTTGTGATCTCTGGCTTAAAGTGCAAAGGTTTTAACTGTCAAACATACACCTTGGATTGTATCAAAAGGGAAATTGATAGTAGATAATAATCTTCAAGCTAATCTTATTTTTGTTCATTTTCATGAAGGAATTAGAAGATCTTCTGCCATCTAGACCAGAAGTTCCAAATATTATTGGAGACACTGAGGAGGTAGAGCTTCAAGAATTTGATAGCACACGGGGCTCAGGAGGCGGCCAGAGGCGTGAAGCCTATAATGATAGCTCTGATGAAGAAAGCAGTAGCCATCATGGACCAGGAGTGCAATGCGCCCATCAGTAAACTCTGCAGACAACTTGCACAGGGGGATTTTCTCTCCACATTGGCCTGGTTTGTTTGCCGCAATCCAGCTGGAGGGTCTGGTCAACCCAGATGAACTGATGGACATCTGTTGGTCTATGTGTAACTTTTAAAATTGATATAGTATCTACAGAGTGTATAATTTAAACTAACCACAAAGCTTTACATCTTCATTTCGACTGTTCTATAGCAGAATAAAGCACTTGAAAGGAAACAAGACTCCCTTTCACACATGGGTTATAAGTTTCAGTCCTGATATTTGTGCTTGATTTTTATCAGTTTTGTGTAGATTTTATGTTTCATATTTTAAATTCAATTCCCACATTGTAAAGTTTGTGTACAGTTTGTCCTGAAGCTTTGTGTTTGGCTGCACCTGCATAAGCTGCTACAAATAGAATAAAGAATCTCATAGCCTGTGTCTATCATTTAGATGCATGGGAAAATGGGCTTTGCACACAATGGGTTTGGAGCTGACTGGGAACAATGGAAAAAATATCATTAGCTGAGCTGTGTTTGTAAAGTTTTGGGTGGGGTCGGGGTGTTTCTTTTTCTTTGTTTCTTTCTCCCCCGCCCCCACCTGTTTTTTTTGGTTTTTTTTTTTTTTTTTTTTTTTTTACCATCTTGTGAAAGGTTTCTGGAACTGAATAATAAAAAGCAGTTGGTGTAAATTACTCTTTGTCTCAACATTTTTAGAAAGAAGAACATATTTTGAACTGTAAAATCTTTCCTTAAGGACATAATTTGAACTGTAAAATCTATCCTTAAACTGGAGAATGTATCCTAGTTTTGGTTCTTAAACAGTATTTAAAAACCCATTGGCCTGAAGCTTATGCCTCAGGCTCATGCCCATTTTATAGTTTCAAAAGACAAGAGAAAGTTTGATATATTGGTAGAAACGGGCTTTATTGGCTTCAATTAATGCTTTGTAGAGTCAAGGACATCTAAGTTATGTAACTCATGATCCTGAGTACTGGGGCCAAGTTAACCTGGCCTCTGTATTTCCGCACCCAACTCTGTTTAAAAAAATAAGGTAACAGCAAATCAGTATTAGAACCATGTCTGCATAGAACCTGTTAAGATGCTCTGTTTTCATTAAATGTTAAGTTAAAGATTCTCTTGTCTCCATTAAGTTGAATATTTGAGACTGGGGGAAGCATTGATTACTATTCTTTTACAGAAAGGTAAGACTCTTAGGCTGGTATGAGAAAAATCAGGTAAAACTACTATGAAAAGGATGTACTGCTTTTTCATTTTCTATTATCTTCTTTTCATTTCCAGAGTAGATATTTTTAGAACACACTTAGGGAAAAAATAGATGAGTTGTAGATACGTTTGTAAAAGACAAATGGGAGAAAACTGAAAATTAAAAATTTTAAATATGCCATCCCTGAGCCTATTTGTAGTACTTGTAGTCTATTTCTAGGTCTTCTAGAACCTGAAGAAAGAAAAAGGTCCTGACATTAATCAAGGCCTGTGAGGTTTAAATTATTGCCCTATCCACTCTACCTCCATTGTACAAAAACTTTCACAACCAGCCTGGGCAAGATGCAACAGCGTAGTAGTTTTGTATCCAAGGTTACTTCCCCCACAACACTTTAAGCAAAAGAAATGCAGTGGCAATACAAAGTCTGTAGCCTTTCCAATAAAGGTTTGTAAAACAGTTGTACAGTGTAGTCTTTCTTTCAGTTCTATCCAGATTTTTGAATTGTAGTAGTGAACTATGTGAAAGTTGCTACAGTCGTGTCCTACTCTCTTGTGACCCCATGGACTATACAGTCCACGGAATTCTCCAGGCCAGAATACTGGAATGGGTAGTTCCCTTCACCAGGGGATCTTCCCAACCCAGGGACCGGGCCCAGGTCTCCCACATTGCAGGTAGATTTTTTTACCAGCTGAGCCACCAGGGAAGCCCAAGAATACTGAAGGAGGTAGCCTGTCCCTTCTCCAGGGAATCTTCCTGACCTAGCAATTGAACCAGGGTTTCCTGTATCACATGTGGATTCTTTATCAGCTGAGCTACGAGAGAAGTGAACCATGTAGAAGGGGAATAAAACCTTGTTAAGGTTATTTCACTGAAGCTACTGGCTCTGTTGTAGAGCATCTGTCTAAAGAAAAAGCATGTATCATCAGTACAAAGAACCTTTTACAACAGCTTTATTGAAATAATTTTATATACCTTTAAATCTACTTTTTTAAAAAAAGTACAGGGAATTCCCTGGCTGTTCAGTGGTTAGGACTCCATACTTCCAGTGTTGGGGTCTTGGCTTCAATCTGTGACTGGAAACATATCCCTCAAGCCACATGGCCAAATAAAAGGTGTGCAATTCAGTGGTTTTTAGTGTATTCACAGATTTGCAACCATCACCACTGATTCCAGACCATTTTCATTACCCCAGGAAAGGAATCTTAAGTCTGTTCGTATTTGCTCCTCATTCCATTCCCTGCCCCTTTGGTACAATCTCTAGTTTCTAAGTATTTGCCTGTTTCAGACATTGTCTCCAAAATGGAATAAATAGTATGCGGCCATTTGTGACATGTTCATTTAGCAGTTGATCGCTGTCATAGCATGTATCCATATTTCATTTTTATAGCAAAGTAATACTCCATTGTATAAAATACCGTGTTTACCCATCCATCAGTTGGTGAACATTTGAATTTTTTCCATTTGGAATAATGCTTCTATGAACATTAACATACAGATTTTTGTGGGGGCATGTTTTTAAGTTCTTTTGCATAAATCTAGGAGTGTAATTAGTGGTTCACGTGGTTTAATCTTTTGAAGATCTGTCAAACTTCCAAAAAGTATGCACCATTTTACAATACAATATTTGAAGACTTCAGTTTTTCCATGTAACAACCAACATTTGCTATATTTTAGTATAGCTGTCCTAGTGGGTATGATTTGCATTTGCCTAATGATGTTATATTTTAAACATCATTTCATGTGCTTACTGACCATTTGTGTTTTGGGAGAAATGTCTATTCAAATCCTTTTCCCATACTTTATTCAATATGTTTTCTTATTCTAACATTTTTCTGTTCCAGGACACCATATTACATTTAGTCATATCTGCATAGGCTCTGCTTGGCTGTAACAGTTCTCAGAGTTTCTTTATTTTTGATTGATGACTTAGAAAATTTTGAGGAGTCAAGTATTTTATAGAATGAACAATGTAATATTAGTATTACATATGTAAAAGTTGATTCTAACAGTACTAGTTACAGGAATGAATCAGTGTAATGCCTAAAAGAAAAACCTGTTTCTTCTATTCAAAACACTCTGACACTACCTGGAGTTAGACTCCACAGGTTAAGGGTTCAGGTCCCACAAGACTGCCTGATCTTCAGACACTAATCACAGTTCCAGGTTGTCATTTGTACTGACCAAGTGGTTATAAATCATGGGTACCCAGAACCCTCTCCTCAGTTCAATAATTTGCTAGAATGGCTCATAGAACTCAGGAGCACATACCAGATTAGCGGCTTATTACAAGTGATACAACTCAGGAACAGCCCAGTGGAACAGGACGTAATCATTGTTCATTGACGACTGAACTGTCTCAGCCCTTCTCTTTCCCAGAGGTCTAGGGGCGAGATGGAAAGGTCCAACCTTCTTACCATATTGTTGGTTCCCTCTGGTAAGCCCCATCATTAACATAAACCCAGGAGTGATTGAAAAGGGCTTGTAATAAAAAGATACTCCACTAACTCCTATTGGAAAACTCCAAGGGTTTAGGGAGCTCTGCCAGGAACCAGGGATGAAAACCAAATACATTTTTCTTATTCTATCACAATATCACAGTGTTATTTTGTGAAACACAAAAGCTGCATATTATAAACTCTGTCAAGGCACATGTGTAAAAGTTATTTCTAATAGTTTTGCATGAATGAATCCATGTGGTATTACTTTGGTAGAAACCTTGCTTTTATCATCTGCCAACTTTCTGCTGAGTTGTTCAATTCTAGTATAAATGAATGGTAATATCCATTGTTAACCCATACCCACGTGGGAAAAAAACTAGGTCAACTAGTGTACAGTGCTAAGCATCGTTTCTTTTGCCTTTAATTTTACAGACTCTATTTTCAAAGTTATTTAGGCCAACACCTTTGCCCCACCCCCCTCCTTGAGAACTGTTTCGTATGTTTGTAATACCGCTAAATTATGTGCTTGCCTTCTACGAGCATTCTGCATTCTATCCTAGGTGCCACCCCACCACCACCTCCTAAATGATTTTTTAAAACCTCCATACAGGGATACCCTGGTTGTCCAGTGGTTTTTAGGACTTCGCTTTCACACTGAAGACATGAGTTCATTTCTTGGTTGGGGAACTAAGATCCTGCAAGCTGCACTGCATAGTCAAAAATAAATAAATTCTGGGTTCCTCCCTGGTGGTACAGCGGTTTAGAATCCACCTTCCAAAGTGGGGGACATGGGTTTGATCCCTGGTCAGGGAACTATGATTCCACATGCTGCAACTAGAGAGCTTGTATGCCACCACTAAGCCTCTAGAGCGCGTGTGCCACAAAAGCCTGTGTGCTGCAACTACAGAAAGCCTGTGCCCTGCAACGGAGAGCCCACGTAGTGCAGCAAAGACCCAACACAGTCAAAACGTGTGAAAACCTGCATACATTAAAGGTCACTCTTTGTGCTGTGCAGTTCAGTATGTTTTGACAGGTGCATAGTGTCATGGATTTACTGTTACGCTATACTGAATTAAAAAATCCTCTGGACTTCACCTATTCAACTCTCCCCACTCCTGAACCCATGACAAACACCTACTGTTTTGCCTTTGCCAAAATTTTATAAAATTAGTCATATAGTATGTAAGCTTTTCAGTCTTTCACTTACTTAAGGTGTGTTCATATCTTTTTGTGGCCTGATAGCTCACTTATTATTATTTTTTTGTTGGAGGATGATTGCTTTGCAATAGTGTGGTGGTCTCTGCCTACATCAGTACGAATCAGTGATAATTACATATATATACATGTATCTCCTGTCCCTCATGAGCCTTCCTCCTCTCCCCTAATCCACCCGTTAGGTCGTCACAGGGTGCCAGGCTGGGCTCCCTGTTACACAGCAGCTTCCTGCTACTTGTCTGTTTTACACATGATAGTGTATATATGTCAATGCTACTTTCTCAATTTGTTTAATTCTTACCATTGCTGAAAAAGTTTTCATTGTATGGATGTATCAGTTTATTCATTATCAGGTATATGATTTGCAAATATTTTTCCCATTCCATGGTTGTCTTCACTTTCTTGATAGTGTCTTTTGAATTTAACACAAAGTTTTAAATTTTTCATTAACTCCAGTTTATTTTTTCTTTTGTTACTTACATAAAATTTTCAACCAAAGTGTGTTAAAACTGTGTTTAACACTGGAGATGACCTTACCAAAGGTCATCTTCGTTGCGAAACAGTAGCTTCTTTTTTACATACAGCAGTCATCTGGCTCTGGCTGGGTGTATGTAAGACATTGTAGATCTTATTTGGTAATTGATAATTTATTTGGGAATCCACATGAAGGTACCGTTCAACAGTTACATCAATTAGGTCTTGAGTATTTTGCCCCAAGTACTGATTATACTCACTCATTTTCTTTGTTTTTCCTTCTAGTTTTATTGAAATATAATTGACATACAGTACTGTATAAATTTAAGGTATGACAACATAATGATTTGACTTTCATACATTATGGAATGATTATTACAATAATTTTAGTGACCACCCATCATCTCATATAAATAAAAACAGTAAAGAAATGGACAAAAATAATTTTTTCTTGTGATGAGAACTCTTAGAATTTACTCTCTAAACTTTTATGTAATGTGTAGCTGTGTTAATGACATTACATCCCTAGTACATTACAACCCTACTACTTATAACTGGAAGTGTGTACCTTTTGACTGTCTTCATCCAATCCTTTCTCCCCACACCTCTGCCTCTGGAAACCACAAATCTAATCTCTTTGTCTATGAGTTTGTTTGGTTTTGAAGTATAATTGACTTGTGACACTATGTTAGTCCCTGGTATACAACATAGTAAGATGTTTCCATACATTTCGAAATGATCACCATGATAAATCTAGTTGTCATGTGTCACCATACAAAGGTGTTACCACATTACTGTCTATTCCCCACATAGTGCGTTCCCCGCAATGTACATTTCCTATCTGTATTCATTTATTTTGTAACTGAAAGTTCATTACCTTCCTCTCCTTCATGTATTTCTCTCATCTCCCAACCCCTTCCCCTTGGCAACCAGCTGTTTGTTCTCTGTATCTGTGATTCTGTATCTGTTTTGTTATGTTTGTTCATTTGTTTCTTAGATTTCACATACAAGTGGTTGCTGTTGTTCAGTTGCTCAGTTGTGTCCGACTCTTTGCGACCCCGTGAACTGCAGCTCACCAGGCTTCCTTGTCCTCCACCATCTCCTGAAGCTTGCTCAGACTCGTGCACTGAGTCAGTGATGCCATCCAACCATCTCATCCTCTGTCGTCCCCTTCTCCTCCCGCCTTCAATCTTTGCACATGGTGTATGATTCCATGTGTGGAATCATACACTATGTCTTTTTCTGTCTGGTTTATTTCCCTTAGCATAATACTCTCTAGGTCCATCCATGTTGTTGCAAATGGCAAGATTTCATCCCTTTTAGTGGCTGAGTAATATTTGTATATTTTAATACCTATATACATATATATTATATATATACCATATCTTTATTCATGAATATATATTCTATAGAATATGAATATACGTATACCAATCTTTATCTATTCATCAATAGATAGGCACTTGGGTTGCTTCCATAGCTTAGCTATTATTTTTAAAATGTTAAATTAACATAGGGGTACATATATCTTTTCAATTTAGTGTTTTTGTTTTCTTTGGGAAAATTAATTGCTGGATCATGCATATGGTAGTTGTAGGTTTATTTTTTTGAGAACTCTTCATACTGTTTTCCACAGTGGCTAGTAAACTTATTCATTTTTCTGCCTTTCTTTGCTTATGCCACACATAGTAAGTTATCCATAAACCCAATCTTCCTTTTTTTGGCTTACTAGCTCACAAGTTTTTATAGTCTTTTATTATTAAGTAAGCAGAGTTTATATTAATATAAATAGCTGGAGTTTGATTACAAAAAGATGCATGTTCTCTAATAATAAACACTTCTTGGAATTCCCTGATGAGCCAGTGGCTAGCACTACGCACTTTCACTGCCAGGGTCTGGGTTCGATCCCTGATCAGGGAACTAAGATCCCATAAGCTGAGCAACTCGGCCAAAATAATAATAACAGTAAAAACTCCCAAAGCCTTGTGATTAATTCATCTCCAGTTGCAAGGGATTTGAATAAATTCTGAAGCCCACATAATCTGATGCAGGCTTCTAGAGAATATTATTAGCATAATTCTTGTCTATAATTTCTGAAAGTTCAGTTAAATCTCTATCAAAGTGGGACAGTTGGGTCAAGCTAAAGATGCCAGAAGACTTGACTTCTCAGCTCTAGGAAGGGAAGTGCCTGAGAAAGCTCTTTAGCCAGGGTAGGTTAAACTTCCATCAATGATGTACTTTAGTCTGTGTGTGAACAGCTAATTCCTTCTTGTGAACCACAAATTATTGTCTTTTCTGTTAGGAATGCAGTACATAACCATTAAAAAAATCAAACCTTACAAAACTATGTGACTTAGGAAAATAAGTAATGCAGCGCTCCCATCCAATCCCGTGTTTATGAGACTACGAATACAAATGGAGTTATCTTTATTCTTCAAGATTTTTAAAAATGCATATAGAACCAATTGTAATTCCCTGGTAGCTCAGCTGGTAGAGAATCCACCTTCAATGCGGAAGACCTGGGTTCTGATCCCTGAGGTGGGAAGATCCCCTGGAGAAGGGAACAGCAACCCACTACTCCAGTATTCTGGACTGAAGAATTCCGTGGGCTATACAGACTATGGGGTTGCAAAGGGTCAGACACGACTGAGCAACTTCCACTTTCACTTTTTTCATAGAATCAAATCTCCCATCTTTAATCCTCCTCCCAGATGCAACCGCTTTTTACCATTTTCTCATGTGTTTATATAGAAATTGGATATAACTTATTTTACAACTTTCTTTTGGTCTTATTCCTCCTTTGCTACATTTGCATGTAATACATAAAGATCTATGTTTTCTTTTTAATGATCTCAAAGTTCTATTGTTTGAACCTTTATTCATTTTCCTACTGATAGATAATGAGATGGTTTCCAATTATTTATTACAATGATATGCATAGGATCTTCATAAATATGACTTTGTGCATTTGTACACAATGCACAGATTATAAAGTTAAGCTTCTAATGCAAAGAACACTGGCATATAGTAGAACCTAAATAAAAATTTACTAAATGAGAGGTGTGCCTCTGGATCTCCTGAACCATAAGATCTGAAGGATCTAAAATAATGACCTAAATCCCTGAATAGGAACTCCAAAAAATAATATATCCTTGTAGGAAGTAGATTTCATCTATAAAAGATCTCAACTGACATCCTTTTGAAACTTACTACTACTCTTCTGTGTTTTTGATGGGCTTCCCTGGTAGCTTAGACGGTAAAGCACCTACCTACAATGCGGGAGACCCGGGTTCGATCGCTGGGTCAGGAAGATCCCCTGGAGAAGGAAACGGCAACCCACTCCAGTATTCATGCCTGGAAAATCCCATGGACTGGGGAGCCTGGTGGGCCTGGTGGGCTACAATCCATGGGGTCGCAAAGAGTTGGACACGACTGAGCGACTTGTGTGTGTGTGTGTGTGTGTGTGTGTGTGTGTTAGTCGTACAGTGTTCACACTATCAATTTCTCAAACGGTTCACCACCAAGGACCTTATGCTGAAATACTATTTTGCTTGCCAAATTAGTCATGATGACCCACATTTTTACTTTATTAAGGTGCAATTTTCCATCTTGAAGGCTATAATGTAACTCACAGTAAAACCAAATCTATAAAATATGAATGCATATTTAAAAACATCTACTTGAGAGGACACAAGTTTTAGTTAAGGAGAAAGACTTTATAGACCACCTGCTGAGGCACGACAGGTACTCCTTCAAGGACACATTCCACTAAAGACAGTCCAGTATGTCTTTAGCCTCAGGTACTAATCCCAGTGCCATTGGGAACCGGACTTCCCATGTGGGTAACTGGTTTCAGCTGGACTCACGTCTTAAAGGTTCTGGCCTTGCTCAGGCATCTGAAAGGTGGATTCTACAGAGCTCACCAAGAGGGTTGAGCTATTTCCTCAAAGGCACATCTCTTGTCCTCAAAAGCTGATCTCTGTCCTCAGTGCTCTGAATGACCAGGCTCTGCAGACAAGCCTATCAATACGGATGGCTGTGGCTGAACAGGGCAACATGGTGACACCCTGGCCCATTAACCTTCTCACCCTATCAATCCAGGAATGTCTTATGTAAAGCTCCTTAGGTTCTAAGTCCTCTCTCACTTGATCCTAGACATCAGTCCGTGGCTAATTACCCAGAATGGTCATCCTAGGAAAGACAGGCAGTGTTGGATAATCCCTGTATATCCCAACAGTCTAGAGATATCCACTATAATGACCTGCTTTGAATACTTCATTTCTTGTTATCAAAAAAAAAAAAAAAAGATTCAACTATTGGTTAGGCGCTTGTCTTAGCTGATTGCTTCAGAGATGGGAAAGTTCGAGGATCAATTATGAAGAAGCAGTGCTCCACTGGCCATCATTCCTTTAGAAGCCCTCTGATTTCTCATTTTGAGAATGGCTCTGGCCTCAAAAAGTTTGTTCATAGAGCTTCCTTGTTCTTCTTTGTATTTATTCACAGAGGACTATTGACTACATTTTTTCAACACAAGATTCCTTAAATTATTTAATGTTTGGTCCATGTATAATCTTTAGAATGCCTTTGCCAATGGTATACATTTTTGTCTGACCAAGACATTTCAGAACAAGTTGATTAACTTTCTGCTTACACTGATTAGTACACATTTGCATCTAAGACACCTTGTGGTTGCAATGAACAAAACAATACAGTTGTAAGAAGCAGTGAGGAACACCTGAAGGAGGGAGAGTCCATAATATATAATATATTGTATTGTTGAAGGTCCAAGAGTCTTGATCTGTGAACAATCATGGGTCCAGGGGTCTGCCTGTTAAGAGTTAACATAAAGAAATCAATGCTTATAAAGAAGAAAAACTTCAGCACACAAGCTTCCCAGTGTGATCTTTATACTTTTTTAAGGTCTTGAATTTGAACTCCTGATATAGTAGAGAAAGAATTTTTCCTTGTTCTGTCCATGTAGACTGGATTCCAGGCTGCTGTTCCTGCTGCTGCTAAGTCACTTCAGTCATGTCCAACTCTGTGCGACCCCATAGACAGCAGCCCACCAGGCTTCCCCGTCCCTGGGATTCTCCAGGCAAGAACACTGGAGTGGGTTGCCATTTCCTTCTCCAATGTGTGAAAGTGAAAAGTGAAAGTGAAGTCGCTCAGTCGTGTCTGGCTCGTAGCGACCCCATGGACTGCAGCCTACCAGGCTCCTCCATCCATGGGATTTTCCAGGCAAGAGTACTGGAGTGGGTTACCATTGCCTCCTCTGATCAGGAGTGTTAGGGACTTATAAAAGGATTTTTAGGTATTTTGGCTACCTTCTTTCAATCTTCTCCCTCTGGGTATTTATACACTGGTTTTCCTCTAAAGCCAAGGGTCAGCAAACTATAGCCCATGGGTCAAGTCATCGACCACCTGTTTTTGTAAATAAAATTTTATTGGAACACAGCCATGCTCTTCTTTTCCATATTTTCCATATTGCTTTTGTGCTACAATAGCAGGGCTGAGCAGTTACAACAGAGACCATGTGGTCTGTAAATCCTAAAGTGTATACTATCCTCCCCTTTATATGTAAAATTTCCTTTCTTCTACTCCAAGGGGCAGTACCTTCTTCACCCTCAGTTCTTGTGAATTAGAGCTAACGGTGAGTTTTTTTTTCACCAACTGAGTCCTACCTGACACAAGGCTGGCCCAGTTCTAGAATCACTCTGCTCCCGGAATGGCCTAAATCACACACCCAGAGCAACGGCTCTAGTTCATCCCCTTCAGGGAAGGACAGGAAGTATGTTCTTCTGACCAGAAGCTGCAATTCGTTTTCTGTCAACAGGGTCATATATTTGAAATTGGGAGTTCCCAGAAAATCCCAGATGCACGGTCGTCATCTGATGATGCCTCATTTTATATACATGTTGACAGTGGAATATATATGTGTGTATATGTTTGATGAGAGGGAGGTAGTGCTGTGGACGAACGGGCTTAGCAGGATGGAAGCTTGCTGTCTCTCTCTACAT
Organism: Bos indicus x Bos taurus; assembly: GCF_003369695.1. NCBI lineage: Eukaryota > Metazoa > Chordata > Mammalia > Artiodactyla > Bovidae > Bos > Bos indicus x Bos taurus. The sequence continues at coordinate 50,437,053 of NC_040093.1, forward strand.
CTCAGGGTACGGATGGTGTCCTAACTGCCAAACAAAAGCTTGGAATGACTGATATGTGCCTGGCTTAGGGCTTAGTGTTTTGCATGTGTTACATCACATGAACCCTACAATAACTCTGTAAGGTGGAAATTATTACTGCCCCGGTTTACGAGTGAACCAACCAACCAATGAGCACTCAGTCATGTCTGATTCTTTGCGACCCTATGGACTGTAGCCTGCCAGGCTCCTCTCTCCTTGGGATTCTCCAGGCTAGAATACTGTCATGGGTTGCCATTCCCTTTGCCAGGGAATCTTCCCAACCCAGGGATTGAACCTGGGTCTCCTGCATTGCAGGCAGATTCTTTACCATCTGAGCCAAAGGGAAGCCCCAAGGAAGCCAATTCTTAGAGATATAAAGAAATTTCAGAAAGGTCACATGGCCAATAATGAAGATAGGATTCCAATTCAAGTCCAAACTCCAACACCCAGGTTCTTCAACATGATGCTCTACAACCAAGTCAGCAAGCCTGTAAAAGCAGCAGCTCCCTCTCCACCCTCCCACCGTAAGTCCTGGGTGGGGCACCCACTGGGCTGGTGTTAGTCATGTGCCATCCTTGAACCAATCACTGGGGTTAAGGGCACAACCTGGGTCCCATGCTCACCTGTGAGCCTGAGGTGGGACCATTCTTACCTAAATGACATAACCTGGCCTGTGGCAGTAGCATATTTTCACACTGAAGGGTTCAGGACTGGAAGGTGATAGCATTTGTGTGATTGAGAAACATCAATTGTCCACATTTTTGGGGAGGAGGGCAGGGAGAGGCCAGGAAGGAGTGTGCTGCCTCCACTTCTGGTTATTGTGCTTCTGTCCGTTGTCATCTGTGATCAGCTAAAATGTTGGGAGGTCAACCCTAGAGGACCCTTCCTGACAAAGAGATGTGTGTCTGTCAGGGATACAGCCTGTGGGGCAGCACCCGCATTAGGATCTTGACAACCTCCGAGGCAAGTCAATGGTTAAATGTCTTGGTCTTCCCTGCAATCTGGTGAGAATCTGATCCAGCTTTCAAAGCTAGTCAAAGAGTCAAAATAACTACAAGACAGCCTACAAAATAACAATGTAGCAGAAAGAATCACCTGTAGGCTAAAACCTGCCAGTGAGTCATAAGGAAACAAGTTTTCCCCTAACTAGAGTCTGGTGTGCAGGCCCATCCCTCTGCCCAGCACCCAGCCGAACCTCCCACTGCACAGAACCTCTAGATTGACACAGTTATCACTGGCACATGTCTATAACTTCTATTTAATCTATCGTGGTCTGTCTTCGTAAGAGGGTTTCAAAGATTACAGGCTCAGTTAAATGTTTCTGGGTGTCAGACATTAAACAATGGGGCTGTGTGCCCAGCTGTTTTGTACTTTCATCGCAGAAAGCTGAAATATGAAACAAGAGATGGGCTCAGCTGCTAAGTTCAAGGACGAGGGTTGCTTTCCAACACACACACACACACACACACACACACACACACACACACACACACACACACACAGGCTCTCGGTAGTGGATAGGTGACCAGCTCCCCCTGGTGCTTAAACATTTTTGCATCCGGAAATCCCTTTCTGGGCCTCTATCTTGGGAAAATTATGACTGTGTAAGAGTCAATGTAAGAATATTCATTGAAAGATTCTGATTGTAAGGAATTGAAAATAACCTGAACGTTCTTCCATTAAATTTTGATGCATCTATTCAATGCATAGCATGTAGTTGCTAAAAAACAATGTTGTAAAGAATGTTTTATGGCTATGTTAATTATATAATAGAAAATGATGTTTCACTATGATATTTTTAAAATATATGCCTGTTGATATATGTCAGAGACTAACACAATATTATAAAGCAATTATCCTCCAATTAAAACCAAATTTCAATTTAAATAAAATAAAATAAAATAAAATATATGCCTGCATAACTGTTCTGATAGGATGTACATGAAACTGAAAATAATTATTTTTCTCTGCATTTGAAGGTTGCAGGTGTTTAAAAAGATTTTTATTATGAAAATATACAGAAAACTCAAATAATAAAATGAACGTCTCTACATCTACTATTAATTATCATTAATCCAAATCATTAACTATCATTAATTATCATCAATATTTGGCCACACTTGCTGCACTTATTTTTTCCAATAAAGAAATACATTTAGTCTTAAAATTTATACTACTTTGTTGAATAGTAATATTTTCACACCTATTTTTTTTCACTGGCCTCTCTTTTCTAAAGTATTTTAAAGCAAATGTCAGACACCACTGAATGTTATTCCTATATACTTCAACATGCATCTTGACATTTCTGGGACTTTCCTGGTGGTCCAGAGGTTAAGAATCTGTTTTCCAAGGCAGGGGATGCGGGTTTGATCCCCGGTTGGGGAACTAAGATCCCACATGCCCCGAGGCAACTAAGCTCCCAGGTCATAACTACAGAGCCTGTGCAGCGCCAAAACTGAGCCCGCACGCTCTAGAGCCTGTGCTCCACAACCAGAGAAGCCCATAGGAGAAAGCCTGCGCAAGGACAAAAAAAGGGAGAGGGGGACATTTCTTATGCGTTTGCAATGCTGTTATCACATCTAACAAATTAACAATAAACCCTTCCATTTCTGCATTATCTGCATTATATTCTCATTTCCATGAGTGATTTTCTTTTTCTTTTTCTTACCTGTGTTTTCTAATTTTTTACAAACCAATGTAAGAACACTTATTAAAAAGCAACCATTAAAAAAATTAGAAATCCTTTGATTTACACATTTTTTCTTAGGAACATAGATTGCATTCAGCAACTAAATGTGAAATCTGATGAATCCAGCAAAGCTCTAAAGACAAATAAGGGTTTGCAACTTTTTAGCAGCTTGATGATTTTTTAAGAATTCTTCTTAAGAATTTGCCAGCTTAAGTATTTTAGGGCAGAAAAACATTATGAGGGAAAATCCTTCATCTTTAAGAGAGAGACAGAGACATGGAGACTGAAAATTAGACACAGAGCAAATGAGAGAGATTGATTTCCATAATCAAATACTAGTCAGGTACATCACTATCTCAAGGTTAGCCAGGAGACTCCTACTCCTCACTCAAAAATCACATTCCTACCTTTAAACAAAACTAGCCCCAGCCTCACTTACTGCTCTGATGAACCGGGCAGCAGTTGTGGATAGCTGTGGTTGCACCATTTCCTCCTCCAAGTTCCCTTTACTAAAAAGTAAGCTGAGTGAGCATCTGTAGACCATACATGTGTATATATATATATATATATATATACATATACACATGAAACTCTTTCCCCCTAGTCTTTCCTTATGTGTACACTAACATATGCTTTGCCTGCAGCAATAGGAACTTAACTCCAGCTAACTTGGCCAAAAGGGAGACTTTATTGGCTCCTAGGATCCAATAGCATGGCGATCCACTCCAGTACTCTTGCCTGGAAAATCCCATGGACAGAGGAGCCTGGTAGGCTGCAGTCCATGGGGTTACTGAGTCGGACACGACTGAGCAACTTCACTTTCACTTTTCACTTTCATGCACTGGAGAAGGAAATGGCAACCCACTCCAGTGTTCTTGCCTGGAGAATCCCAGGGACGGGGAGCCTGGTGGGCTGCCGTCTACGGGGTCACGAAGAGTCGGACACGACTGAAGCAACTCAGCAGCAGCAGGATCCAATAAATTAGATAACCAAGCCACGGGAGCAGTGGGGATGTAGCTGGGGACACTGAAAGCAACTGAAGCAAAAGGGCAAAACCCATGAAGGCCTTTGGACTGTGAATTCTCATCCCTGATTCTCTCTGGATGTCAGTTTTATTGTCTCATTAATGAGCACTTTCCTCTATGAGACAAGATCCATGTTTACCTTTAGGGCTTGAGTTTTCTTTTATAAAAATAATTTAGCCTTTCAAGAATTAGACTCGGGGTTTCAAATTGGACAATCCTGTGAATGGATTTACCCACCTGCAGTCTAGGGGTTGCGGAATCACCTTAGAAGGCGCAGACTCACTTTAGAATGAGGGAATCCTCTGATGTAGGGGGAGAATATTCCCAGGATAGGGTGAGTCTGATCAGACAATACCAAGACTGCCCTATGGATGGCGATTGCAATTCTACTTCAGTTTAAAAGTGGATCTTAGATGACTTTTCAGGGCAGTAGCTACAGAGGTACTAATCTGGATTAACAGTTGCATGACATTCTTTTGGAGGGATACACAAATCCTTCATTAGTGTGTGTGTAAGTTTCTCCCCTCTTTTGCTCTGCTGGCATGAACATTCTTGAACACAGTCGTAGAAAAGTCAATTAACTACCAAGTTAATAAGAAAAAAGGGGGAATTTTATTCAAGCCAAACTGAGGATTATAACCTGGAAAGCAGATTCTCAGAAAGCTCTGAGAAACTGTGTACCTGCTAGAAGTTGAAGGTGCAATCACATACATTTTTGATACAAAGGAACTGTAAGGATGTACCTGGGAACTTTGAAAATTACATGCTATTTTACCTAAAGTTCACCAAGGATACAGGGCCTTATACAAAGTGAGCAGCAAGTCATGATGACCCCTTACTGATGCCCTACAGAGCTGGAAAAGAACACGATTCTTCTAAGAAGTTACACTGCTAGTGTCAGAAGGCAGGGGAGAGAAAAAATCTTTCCAGTTGAGCCTGCTCTCCCATCTTTGCGGAGCTCTAGTTAATGTGCAGTGAAATGCACACTGCACATCAGGGAGGGAGGAGGAGGTCCAAACAAACACACAGAGAATTGTGTTTAATTTTTCTTGTCCTGCCTTAAAATAGAAATTTTACTTCATATATATATACACATCTTTCACAAGTGGGAAAATGTCCAAGGATAAATTCCTAGAGGTGAGATTTCTGGATCAAGGGATGCATGTATTTCCCGCTAATAAGTTTTTGTTGAGTTATACTTTATTTGCAGTGAAATACACAGATTGTAAGTGGACAGCTGTATAAGCTTGGACAAATGTAACCCACAGCCCTCTAGAGATACGAAACAGGAAACTTTTGCTCCAGGCTATGATGGATCAACAGGCACTAGATTTACTCAGAACCTGGAGGAACAACCCCACGTCCGAGGTCAGGGGCAGCAGCCAAGAGGAGCTATCACACGCCCGAGGTCAGGGACGGCAGTCTAGAGGAGCAACCCCACGTCCAAGGAGCGGCGGCTGCGTGGGCGCAGGAGGGCCGAGAGGAGCTACTCCACTTTCAAGGTCAGGAGGGGCGGTCGTGAGGAGATACCCCTCATCCAAGGTAAGAGAAACCCAAGTAAGATGGTACCTGTTGTGAGAGGGCATCAGAGGGCAGACACACTGAAACCATACTCACAGAAAACTAGTCAATCTGATCACACGGACCACAGCCTTGTCTCACTCAATGAAACTAAGCCATGCCGTGTGGGGCCACCCAAGACGGGCGGGTCATGGTGGAGAGGTCTGACAGAATGTGGTCCACTGGAGAAGGGAATGGCAAACCACTTCAGTATTCTTGCCTTGAGAACCCCATGAACAGTATGAAAAGGCAAAATGATAGGATACTGAAAGGGGAACTCCCTAGGTTGGTAGGTGCCCAATATGCTACTGGAGATCAGTGGAGAAATAACTCCAGGAAGAATGAAGGGATGGAGCCAAAGCAAAAACAATACCCAGTTGTGGATGTGACTGGTGATAGAAGCAAGGTCCGATGCTGTAAAAAGCAATATTGCATAGGAACCTGGAATGTCAGGTCCATGAATCAAGGCAAATTGGAAGTGGTCAAACAGGAGATGGCAAGAGTGAATGTCGACATTCTAGGAATCAGCGAACTCAAATGGACCGGAATGGGTGAATTTAACTCAGATGACCATTGTATCTACTACTGTGGGCAGGAATCCCTTAGAAGAAATGGTCATGGTCAACAAAAGAGTCAAAAATGCAACACTTGGATGCAATCTCAAAAACGACAGGATGATCTCGGTTCGTTTCCAAGGCAAACCATTCAATATCACAGTAACCCAAGTCTATCCCCCGACCAGTAACGCTGAAGAAGCTGAAGTTGAATGGTTCTATGAAGACCTAGAAGACCTTTTAGAACTAACACCCAAAAAAGATGTCCTTTTCATTATAGGGGACTGGAATGCAAAAGTAAGAAGTCAAGAAACACCTGGAGTAACAGGCTAATTTGGCCTTGGAATACGGAATGAAGCAGGGCAAAAGCTAATAGTGTTTTGCCAAGAGAACGCACTGGTCATAGCAAACACCCTCTTCCAATGACACAAGAGAAGACTCTATACATGGACATCACCAGATGGGTCAACACCAAAATGAGATTGATTATATTCTTTGCAGCCAAAGATGGAGAAGCTCTATGCAGTCAGCAAAAACAAGACTGGGAGCTGACTGTGGCTCCAATCATGAACTCCTTATTGCCAAATTCAGACTTAAATTGAAGAAAGTAGGGACAACCACTAGACCATTCAGGTATGACCTAAATCAAATCCCTTATGATTATACAGTGGAAGTGAGAAATAGATTTAAGGGACTAGATCTGATAGACAGAGTGCCTGATCAACTATGGATGGAAGTTCGTGACATTGTACAGGAGACAGGGATCAAGACCATCCCCATGGAAAAGAAATGCAAAAAAGCAAAATGGCTGTCTGAGGAGGCCTTACAAATAGCTGTGAAAAGAAGAGAAGCGAAAAGCAAAGGAGAAAAGGAAAGATATAAGCATCTGAATGCAGAGTTCCAAAGAATAGCAAGGAGAGATAAGAAAGTCTTCCTCAGCGATCAATGCAAAGAAATAGAGGAAAACAACAGAATGGGAAAGGCTAAAGATCTCTTCAAGAAAATTAGAGATACCAAGGGAACATTTCATGCAAAAATGGTCTCAATAAAGGACAGAAATGGTATGGACCTAACAGAAGCAGAAGATATTAAGAAGAGGTGGCAAGAATACACAGAAGAACTGTACAGAAAAGATCTTCACGACCAAGATAACGATGGTGTGATCACTCACCTAGAGCCAGACATCCTGGAATGTGAAGTCAAGTGGGCCTTAGAAAGCATCACTACGAATAGAGCTAGTGGAGGTGATGGAATTCCAGTTGAGCTATTCCAAATCCTGAAAGCTGATGCTGTGAAAGTGCTGCACTCAATATGCCAGCAAATTTGGAAAACACAGCAGTGGCCACAGGACTGGAAAAGGTCAGTTTTCCAATCCCAAAGAAAGGCAAGGCCAAAGAATGCTCAAACTACTGCACAATTGCACTCATCTCACACACTAGTAAAGTAATGTTCAAAATTCTCCAAGCCAGGCTTCAGCAATACATGAACCGTGAACTTCCAGATGTTCAAGCTGGTTTTAGAGAAGGCAGAGGAACCAGAGATCAAATTGCCAACATCTGCTGTATCATCGATAAAGCAAGAGAGTTCCAGAAAAACATCTATTTCTGCTTTATTGACTATGCCAAAGCCTTTGACTGTGTGGATCACAATAAACTGTGGAAACTTCTGCAAGAGATGGGAATACCAGACCACCTGACCTGCCTCTTGAGAAACCTATATGCAGGTCAGGAAGTAATAGTTAGAACTGGACATGGAACAACAGACTGGTTCCAAATAGGAAAAGGAGTATGTAAAGGCTGTATATTGTCACCCTGCTTATTTAACCTTTATGCAGAGTACATCATGAGAAACGCTGGGCTGGAAGAAGCACAAGCTGGAATCAAGATTTCTGGGAGAAATATCAATAACCTCAGATATGTATATGAAACCACCCTTATGGCAGAAAGTGAAGAGGAGCTAAAGAGCCTCTTGATGAAAGTGAAAGAGGAGAGTGAAAAGATTGGCTTAAAGCTCAACATTCAGAAAACTAAGATCATGGCATCTGGTCCCATCACTTCATGAGAAGTTGATGGGGAAACAGTGGAAGCAGTGTCAGACTTTATTCTTTTGGGCTCCAAAATCACTGCACATGGTGATTGCAGCCATGAAATTAAAAGACGCTTACTCCTTGGAAAGAAAGTTATGACCAACCTAGAGAGCATATTGAAAAGCAGAGATACTACTTTGCCAACAAAGGTCCATCTAGTCAAGGCTATGGTTTTTCCAGTGGTCATGTATGGATGTGAGAGTTGGACTATGAAGAAAACTGAGTGCCGAATAATTGATGCTTTTGAACTGTGGTGTTGGAGAAGACTCTTGAGAGTCCCTTGGACTGCAAGGAGATCCAACCAGTCCATCCTAAAGGAGATCAGTCCTGGGTGTTCATTGGAAGGACTGATGGTAAAGCTGAAACTCCAGTACTTTGGCCACCTCATGCGAAGAGTTGACTCATTGGAAAAGACCCTGATGCTGGGAGGGATTGGGGACAGGAGGAGAAGGGGACGACAGAGGATGAGATGGCTGGATGGCATCACCGACTCAATGGCCGTGAGTCTGAGTGAACTCCGGGAGTTGGTGATGGACAGGGAGGCCTGGCGTGCTGCGGTTCATGGGGTCACAAAGAGTCGGACACGACTGAGTGACTAAACTGAACTGAACTGAACCTCATGAAGAATTCTGTGTAACTGGACCCAGTGTATTTTTATTTCAGAAAATGTGTGACTGCAAAAATAAAAAGGTTACCACTGACCAAAAAAATATCCAAATAACTCACCTGTGTACTTTGTCTAGCAGAATATATTCAGCAGTCCTGGGAAAGAGGCTTCACTTCCTCTACATGTCATTTTCATACTGTATCTAGCGTGCCAAGAGCGTAATTTCCCCTTTATTTAAACATGTATTGAACATGTATCATATCAGCACTGCTCTAAAAATTAATCAGACTATCAAAGAAAGTAATCAATAAATAAACTACTTGCCTTGAGCTACGCTAAGTTACACACACACACACGCAAAACACCCACATTTTCCTGTTTGGTGCTCACCGTCGTCCCATTATTCCACAAGCGGGTACTATCAGCCCTGTTTTGCAGACGGCAATACTGAGGATGAGTGATCTCACAGCTGCTAAGTGCTAGAGCCAAGGTCAAGGTGTGTACCATGATCTGCTGAGCTCTGAACTCGGCCTCAGAGACAAAGTCCCTGGAGGTTCATGGAAAAAACCTACTCCTGAGCATGTTCCACAATAAGCCATGACACAGGAGCCAGGGAGGAGAATACCCTCTCTATGCACAGATGTATTATGTGGCATTATTTTTAAAAACCAAGAATTTATGTTATCTAAATGTTTAAGCGTGTAGCTAACCAGTAGTTAATATGGCTATTTATCCATAGAACTCATGAAGTAGCCACCCAAACTGCTCATCAGGCACTTTAATCATGTTCTAATGTTGAAGGGGAAAAATTAGGATCCAAACACACAGCCATAAAAAATACCATCAGGAAGAGGACAGTAAGGAATGTTAGGGGAATTCCCTGGCAGTCCAGTGGTTGGGACTCCACTCTATCATTGCTGAAGGCCCAGGTTTGATCCTGGTCCCAGAACTAGGATCCCAAAAGCCATGCAGCACAGCCAACAAAAATGAATGTCAGGCTTGATTAATTCTGGAGGATTATAGGGGATTTAAAAAATTTCTTCCATGACTTTATTTTCTAGTTTTTCCACATGAATATCTTTACTTTGATAATCAGAATATTTTTTGTTTTAGGCTTATTTAATGTATACTTCTGTGCACTGACCTAAGCATCACTAGGATTCTGGACGTTTTTACAGTTTTGAAATTGAATATCGTCCAAAGGACTTCAAGGTTATGCACTCAGAGCAAAGACAGACAAAACTGGGGAGGAGACAAAAGAAATCATGAGAGTCAACCCTCATATTTATGAACTGAACCAACCTCAGATAATTTTTTTTTCTAGAAAATTCCAAAAAGCAAAAGTTGAATTTGTTACACACCAGCAACTATTTACGTTGTATTTACAACTATTCACATAACATTTACATTGTATTAAGTATTATGAGTAATGTAGAAATGCTTTAAAGTATATGGGAGAATACATGTAAGTTATATTCAAATACTGTACATTTTATATAAGAGACTTGAGCATCCCCAGATTTTTTGTATCCTAGGGGATTCTGCAACCAATCCCCCCTTGGATACCAAGGGATGACTCTTTATCTTCTAATCTTTTTACTGATCGATTTTTAAAAATTGTAGTTAACTTACAATATTAGTTTCAGGTGTATAGCATAGAGGTTCAGTATTTTTATAGACTATACTCCATTAAAAATTATTACAAAATAATGGCTATAGGTCTCTCTGCAGTACAGTATATCCTTGTTGCTTATCTATTTTATATGTAGTAGTTTGTATCTTTAATCCCATCCTCCTGTCAAGTCCTTTCCCCTACCCTCTCCCAGCTGGTAACCAGTAGTTTGTTTTCTATTTTGCTATGCACATTCACACATTTATATGTATATATACCATATCTTCTCAAGCCAATCATCTTATCATGGGCATTTGGGCTGTTTGCATGTCTTGGCTATTGTGAACAGTGCTGTAATGAACATTGGGGTGCATGGATGTTTTTGAATTAGTGTTTTCATTTTTTTCCAAATATTATATCTAGGAGTGAGATTGTTGGATCATACGGAAGTTCTAGTTTTAGTTTAGTTTTTCTTTTGTCTACGCCACACATCTTGCAGGATTGGACCTACAGCAGTGAAAGCACGGAGTCCCAGCCACTAGGTCACAGGGAATTCCCATTTTCAGCTCTTTGAGGACCCCCCCGCCCCCTCCCACTGTTTGCCATCGTGGCTGCACCATTTCCATTCCCACCAACAGCGCGCAAGTGTTCTCTTTTCTCCACACCCTCTCTAGCATTTGTCCTCTGTAGACTTTTTGATGATAGCCATTCTGACCAGCGTGAGATTTTTTTTTTTTGCTTGCTTGCTTTTATCAACATAGAGAGCATCTTTTCATGTATCTGTTGGCCATCTGTATATCTTCTTTGGAAAAATGTCTATTCAGGGTTTTTGCCTATTTTTGAATTTTTTTTTTTTTTCACATTGAACTGTATGAGCTGTTTATAGATTTTGGATATTAACCCCATGTTGGTCAAGTGATTTGCAAATATTTTCTCCCATTCAGTAGGTTGTCTTTTCATTTTGTCAAAGGCTTCCTTTGCTGTGCAAAATCTTTGAAGTTTAATTAAGGCCTATTTCTTTTCCTTTGGGAGACAGATCCAAAAAAAAATTGCTATAATTTATGTGAAAGAATGTACTGCCTATGTCGTCTTCTAGGAGTTTTATGGCTTCGGTTTTACATTTAGGTTTTTAATTCATTTGAGCTCATTTTTAAATATGGTGTGAAGGAGGAAATGTTCTAATCTTGCTGTTTTACATTTTCTCCTGCATCACTTATTGAAGTGACCGTCTTTTCTTCACTGTACATTCTTGCCCTTTTGTCAGAGATTAATTGACCATAGGTATGTGGGTGTCTCTTATTTTTTTTCAGTAGGAGAATGAAATCTCAATAGGAAACTCTAGCTGACCTGTTCCTCTTAAGGAAAAGAACTGGTTGGGTACCTAGCAGTAAGTTTCTTTTCCTTTTTCTTGAAGAGTCTCCTGGCTCAGTGGCAGGATGAAGGCTAAAAGCAAGACCTCAGAAGGCACTGTGGAAAGAGTAGGGGTGGGTAGAGGCACCCCAACTCGGCAGAGAACAGAATCAGCCTCTCCCTCCTATGCATCACCCATATGCTTCTATTAAGCCCAGCACCACTAGGTGGATGGGATTTGAGCAGTGAACCATTCAGTGGTCATTCCATCCATAGGTTTTTTGAGGACAGTGACCACCTCTTATTAGCTTCTGATTCCCCATTCCCCAGCAGTCTGTGGGCTTATGCTAGGTCCTTATCAAACATTCAAAAGCTTTCTAGATGTGGTTAGAGCAAACACTATACCAAAATAATTTAGAGCAGGGCCCCCCGACCTGTTAGGAACTCGGTCACACAGCAGGTGAGTGGTGGGCGAGGGATGGAAGTTTCATCTGCCACTCCCCACAGCTTGTATTATCACCGGAACCATCCATCCCCATCATCTCTTGCATTACCGCTAGAACTTTCCCTCCCCTACCACACATCCGTGGAAAAAGTGTCTTTCACAAAACCAGTCCCTAGTGACAAGGGAACTACTGCTCTAGAATAACTGTATCTCCCAATATTGTCTATTTAATAAACCCTTTGCATAATGCACTACACAAAGTTAGCTCACCAGACAAGATGTACACTTCCTGGGGTATGTGTGCAAGGACAGTGTGTGTGTGTGCAGAGCATCTCAGTCCCCTGTGTTACCAACTAGTAATGACTTTCAACCTGCCTTGAACACACCTCCCCCAGCTTCCCTCTGAAGAGCCACCTGTGGTAAATGAGGTTTGTGGGTGCAGCATCACCTCCACCCCTCATTCCTATGGGTAGCAGCTTCTCCTCCAAAGGCCCTCATGGGGCTGGCAATTCTAGGCCCTTCTCTACCTCTGCTCATACACAGGGCCAGCCAAAACACTCTATCCTCAAAGGCCACAGTTACTGTTCAGGGAAGGGCATGTGGACCAAGGCAGAGCCCTTCTATGATATTTTTCAATATAGCCAGACAGGCAGGCAGGCTTTGCTCTTAACAGTATACATCAAAACTAAAGTCAGCATCCCTCCAGGATTTCAATAAATTCCTTTTACATGACCCAATAAATTCTCTTCCGCTTAAGCTACTTTCAGTAAGTTTCCAAGCCTTCCACCCGAAAGAATCTTACTTTTTAAAATTATATATATTTCCAGACTTTCTTTAAAAAAGAAGTTTCAGTTTTAAGTGAAAAATAAAGTTTTGAATTCCAGAACCACACATTAAAATTGACGTGGGTCTGGGAAAGCCTGGGGCAATGAATGAAACCCCTTGTCTGGGCAGCTGTTCCTTACCCCCGGCCTCAGGGCTGTTTCTCCAGCTCCCCCTGCCTGCCTGGGCTCCCCTGCGAAGCTGCTGCTAGTTCTAGTTCGTTTCACTCCCATGAGAAAATGAAGGTCTGTTTTCATTTGAACAGCATTCTATTTTAAAAGAATACATAAGCAATAGAAAGCAGCCCAGGGTCCTTAGGGTTGATGCCTAAGAAGAAATGGAAACCGAAGGGCTGTGCCTTAGCAACATAAGACTTCAGGTGTACAATCAGTGACGTCCGTTTGGTATTCAAAATACAAAGAAAGTTAAACACAGTCACCATTTTGGACATATATTTTATTGTTTAGAAATTTCCATCAGAGCTATCGTGAAGTACCTTTGTCAGGAGATGCCTATGAGAATCCAGACTGGAAAAAGGACATGTAGGCCTGTCAGCTCTTCCTGCAAATTCACAAACACGGGGACAACCGGTCTGGCCACAAGGTCATGGACCACCACAGTATAGCCCAGCATCCCCCCAACTCCCATGCAGACCTAGATGAACAGCAGAAAACTTTACAGGTACAGATTTAAAGTGCAACCTCAAACGACAAACAGCTTACTCTGGTGGTGCCCAAACAAGACACCACAATCTGCAGAAAATCACATCTATCATGATCAGAGTTCCTACCTGAATCAAGTTAATCTCCTAAACCAGCTAGCTGACCTTATTAAGTATTTACTTGTTTTTAAAAGCAAACCAATGTATATGGCATCTTTTTTAAAAAATCATGTAAACGTTGCAAAGTTTTTAGGGGTTACTTATAATCTGAAGAGATTCATTTAAAAAAACTACTGGACTTGTTAAAACTACAAATACTAACCCCAACCCCCCCCCCATGAAAAAAGCAATTGTTACAAAAATATAGAAAATATACTAGCATCTACTATTTAACCTTTTCACCAGAAATCTCAAGCTCTGGGATACATCCTGGCTTATATACCATCAACAAGCACAAGTGCAACTTTCTCGAAGTTTTAAGGAAGAAAAAGTTCTAAAACATTCCCTTTGTTATTTGAGATTGTGGCTACTTTCTTCATAGGGGCTGTGATGCTAGTGGACAGGGGCAGTCTGAAGTTTCCTACTGCATCCCATGCGTGGACCTGGCGTGGAGATTACAGGACAGGAGGCTGCTTTCAAAGCTCACTCCTTTAGCCTCTTCAGATTTCTCTCTTGGGTCCCTTCAATTCCACTTTAGGACTTGCTGGATCCCCTGACTCCTGAGCTGGCCTTGGCTTCTCAGGGAAGCCCACCAGGGACGGCCCAGAGAAGAGGGCATAAGCCTGCTGCGGCCTGAGGTGCCTACTTCTGGGGAGTGTGGGTCAGGCTCCCCACCCAGGTTTGCTCATGGCAGGGAAGCTGCAGGCTTGGGGGATGATCCCCCACCCCTACCCCCAAAAGATGACTGATGCTATGAGCCTGCATATGAGCCTGCTGGAGGGGAGCCAGCAACAGATGTGGAGGCAAAATACTTTACTTATAGAACACTTTTATAAACTTTGAATCGGATCACATGTTCAGAGCAGCCATGCTACCAGGCACTTGGACCAATTAAGAGCTAGGATAGGGACCAAATTCCGCTTGGTCCAAAGAACAAACACTACAGGCGGGGCATGTGGTTTAACTGTCTTCATGTCTCTAAGGATACCCTCCTTCACTAGGACATTTTCTGAGTTTCCTTGTTCTACTATTGCCTAAAAGCTCCCTGAAGCCCTTGGGTGAGGCTGGCTGTTGGGTAACAGTGGGATAGATCCACACACCATCAGGCAGAATCCCCCACGACTGAGATATTGCTGGGCTGATGAACCCTGTGCTCCTGGAGCTCAGGGAGACCTCAAGATGGGTGTCCCAGCCTAAGAAAGCTCAAGATAACCCTTCACCTGCAGCTCCCCTGTGGGCAGAGTCCTCACTACCTGCTGTGTGCTCCCGGATGGAGGCCTGGTTCACCTTGGAGCCTGGCTCACACCCACGCCTCCCCGGCAGGACCTTCTGGCCTTGGCCATAATCCCCACACCCACCACCCCCTAGCCTGGCATCTTGTGCTGCTACCCTCACCATTCTTGTCTGAGAGCAGGATGCCTGCCTCCAGGTCAGAAGGATGGCCCTCTCTGGGCCTCCAGTGGACTCCAGGCTCTCCTGTTTGAAGGAATAGATTTTCACACCGCTAAGGGTTTTATTTCACAGATCACAGCGGTGAGTTTGGGATTTCCAGTCTTCATCATGGTTAAGTTATACATTTCCTAATGCCTTGTTTCTGCAAACCTGAAGCAGCTCACCCAACACACCCAGGCTGTTTTAAACCCCAAATGAATTTTCCACAAGCAACAACAACAGACTCACATATGCTGAGTGAGTCCCCTCTACTTTGGCTGCATCAAAGAAACAGGGCTTCTGAGGCATCCCGATTCACATTTGCTCAGAAGAGAGGTGCTCCCAACATCAAGGCACAAAGAAAGAAGTGTCCTGGGGAAAAATGACGATGAAAGCGACCAGTGACCTTCATAAGGCCTGAGGCGGAGTCGCTGCGGGAGGCGAGTCTGGGCTGGGCTGGGCGGGCATATCAGGAGGCAGGCCGAGGGCCCGGTCTCCCTCTGGGGCCCGAGGAGTCCTCACGCGTACTCCTCCAGGAACTTTATGTGAAAGTCCTTCACCTTCTGTAGAACCGTCTTTAGTTTCTCCACCGGAGGAAGAATGGTCATTCTGTCAGGAAGGAGAAGAGCATAGTCGGACACGAATTGCTCTGGAGAAGGGACAGGGGTGAATCTGGCAGGTCCCTCCTCTACCTGCAGCTGTGGAAACCACACAGTGCAGGCAAGCTTCCTGGGGAGGGACAGGCCCTGGACAGCACCTGGCACTCGTTGAACCACTTTCCATCATTCACATATTTTTTTAGCCAACTCATACATGTGAACAAATGCAGTAAGCTGGTGGCGGCATCTCAGCTTACTTAACCCATCCACCCATAATCACAGGAGGCCCACCCAACACTCTGAAAGGTACACAGAACTTTTCTCTGGAGCCGCCCCTACTCCAGCTAGACAAGCCTTTCCCATCTCCACTATCAGTCTCATAGTGAGAACCTTCAGTCACAACTTCCCTCCAAACGAATCCCCAAGTTGCCATGGTAACTAAGTCCTCCCTCCAATGCTGTCAACCTGCTTTCCATCCCTAAGGGCAGCTCTCAAGAAGTAACCACTTCTTGAGTGAGCCACAAATTGCCAAGATGAACCCAACTAGGGTGGAAAGGCTATCCACACACATTTGTCCATTGAGGGGCACTGCCCATGACCTTCACTGACTCAAAACTCGGCCCCAGGTGCTAAGCCCCAGACATTTCTTTTTTTTGACACCTGCTGCAGGAAACATTGGAGAGGCTTTTCAGAAACAGACCTGGCCTTGGTGAGAAGCCCTGGCTGAGCTGTTCAGCTGACCTGGTAGAGTCCCGTGCCTGTGAAAGGCGGCACAGCAATTTCACCGTATCTCAGAGGCAACATCTCAGCAGGTTTTTGGCTCAGTGGACAAGCTACTGAGCTCCTGGATGCAGACTGATACATCATGGAGTTGAAAAGGGACAAGGGGAGAAAAGAAAACACAGCACTGGGAACACCGCAGAAAGCTTGTGATAGATGGAGGCAGTGGAGGGGGAGACAGCGATCAAGGAGATGACCGTGGAGTCCACCCACAGTCTTCCTTAGTCCCTGGGCAGGGTCTCGGCTATCTCTGCGGCAGGACAGAATGGGAGTGGGATGAGTGCACAGGGGCTTCACACATCTCAGTCTCTGAAGTTGCCTTGCTGTTAAGAAGCCCAAGTTTCCCAAGACAAACCAGGACCCACCCCTCAGGGGTACCTGAGGGTGGAACCAGGCAGTGGTACCTGAAGTGGTAGGTGCCTTCCCTCTGCCCGAAGCCGCTGCCAGGCACGACACAGATGCCCGTCTCCTCCAGGAGCTTCATGCAGTAGAACATGTCAGGGGCCATCTTATGGGCCTGCGGGGACAGGGCAGAACTTAGGAGTCATTCCCAATTTCACACTGCACAGACACACCATTACAATCTCAAAGCCCAATATGCTTGACATGGTGGGTTCTTTCCCAGGGCAGGGCCCCTCCGCCCTCTCTTCCTGTGAGAAACAAGGCAGGACCCTGGGTACGCAGGCAGCTGGGGCCGGGAGCAAAGAGCCCAAAGGCCGCTTTGGGACAGCTGTGGGCTGTGGGGCTCCTGCTGTCCCCTAGGGAGTGCCAGCCCGAGTCCTGTGTGCCGTACCCCCACAGAGTAGCTCCCCAGGCATTGGCCTTGGCCTCCTACACACCAAGCCAGGGCCCTGCGGTCTGTGCCCAGGGGAACCTTAAGGAACAAGCCTCTCGGGGCCCTGCTGATGGTGCTTCTCACACTTCAGCTTGCACAACCAGGCCATCTCTTAAATAGATTCTTGGGCTCCAACACCAGGGATTCTGATTCAGCAGGCTGAGGGATGGGGCCTGATTTTGAATGTTTAACAAGGTAGGTTAGGGGGTGTGAGGACACTTTCAGAGATACGGCTCTGGCCCTTGATCCTCAAACCAGGGTCAGTGGCACCACCTGAGAACTTATTGGAAATGCAGAACCTTGGGCCCCTCCACAGACTTCCTGAACCAGAACTGCCATTTTTCACAGGGCCTCGGGTGATCCATGTACACATTCGAGTTTGAGAAGCGCTACTGTAGGGTACGGTGGCCAGGCAGAGGAGACAGCTCTTGATGCTTCTCCAGTTTCTATTCAGTTTTAAATGCATCACATCACACCTGGGTCTGCCCTCACGCCCACCCCATCACCACAGCGGCTGCAGGGCTGGGTCTCCGGGAGCCCGTTATCTTTATACGTTAAGTACCATCTGACCAATGGATACACCAAGTTCAGAGCCTCAAGGGCCAGCACTCATGCTCCTCAAGGCAAGAAAGAGTTCCAAGTGAACCTGCTGAGAGAGCCAGCCCGACCCGGCACCTCTGACCTGAGCTGCCTCCATGGCTTTCGCAGGGATGAAGATTCGAGGAAAGGCGTACATGGCCCCCATCAAGGGGTTGCAGTGAATTCCTGGGACTTGGTTAAACATGTCTTCTGTCAGTTTAGCTTTTTTGGCCAAATTACCCAAGACGGACTCTTTTTCCTAAGGAGACAGAGAAAGCATAAGAGTCAGCATCTCCAGATACCATGGCTCCAGACACTGAAAACCATCCCTTCAAACTAGGGCGTCCGGGCAGACTGGTGAAAGGCAAGCTGATGTGTGCTTGAGCAGCAAACCAGGGAGGCGGGCAAGACACGTGTCCCTCTGCAGAATGTCCTCCACAGACACTCAGCCCATGGGGTGGCCATGGGCCCTGGGCAGGGGCACATGAGTCACAAGTAGGTCCTAAGTAGCTTGTGTCATGGGTTCTACTCTCGTACCAAGACGTCATTTCCGAAAACAAGAAAAACCAGCCCCTCCCCATCAGCCTGAACGAACTTGGCCCTGGACGGAACATCCTAGAACATGCTTCCAGGAGACAGCCCCACCATCTAATTCTGGGGAGCTACCCTTCCCCCAATCCATGTGACGTGCTGGGGCCATGTGAAGTGCAGGCAGAGCACATCAGGGACAGGCTGGGAGCTTGGCACGCGGCCAAAGATGCAGCAGGCAGCCCAACACTTGTGCAAGCACTGCTGGACCGGGGGTGAAGCGGTGTGCCCTGCGGATGAACGAATCACAGAACACAGCACGTACACGCAGTGGGACGTTGCCCTGCCTTCCAAAGGAAGCACATTCTGACACACGCCATGGCAGCGACAAACATCAAAGACACCGTGCCGATTGAAATAAACCAGCCGCGAGATAAATGCTATACATGAGCTGCCTAAAGCAGTCATATCCGCAGAGACAGAAAGTAGATGAGAGGTTACCAGGGGCGGGGGAAGGGGGAAATGAGGAATTCTTGTTTAATGGGTACAGTTTCAGTTTGGGAAAGGGTTCTGGAGATGGATGCGGGTAATGGTTGGACAATGTGAATGTACTTTATTCACTAAACTGTTCAGTTGAAAAAGATCAGAGTGGCAAATTTTATGTTCTGTGTAATTTGCCACCATTTAAAAAGAAAGATTTTGAATCTAAAAGAGCTGGGAGCTGACTTCTTCAATAAGTTCCATTTGTGTTTAAACTCGTTAGAGTTGGGTTTTTGTCACCTGCGGTTGAAAGGGTCTGTCTGCATCACTTCAAGCTACAAGGACATCTGGTTAAGCCACAGGCAGGTCTGCGGTCTAGAATGAATGGCATGCTCATCCATTCCCCCTTTTACTTTAGTAACAGAATCATCACCCCCTTCCCTGCCCGCTGTGTCCTCAGGACATGAGGCCATTCCCTCTGAGCGCCTGCCCTTCCGTGGTGCTCACAGGTGAGGAGGAGGAAGAGGTGCCCACACCCACCATGCGCACAGTCCTCCCACTTCAACCACAGCCCAGCTACACCCTGAGACTTAGCCTTACTGGGGTGGGTCAGGCACCATGTGGAACCACAAGCGTGCCCTGGAGCTCATCTGGAGACAGGCTGGCCACGGAGACTATGCATGGTGAATGCCGGCCACAGCAGTGATACGGACAGGCCGTGGGACGCAGCCGACTCACCCTGCTGAACTGCTCGAAGGATTCCTCTCCTGGCACCGGGGGGTTCACAACGATGTCCATGGCAGCCTGCCCAGACACTGGCGGGCACAGACGCACCGAGAGCAGCTTCACCAGCTGGCCCTTGATTTCAGGGTGCAGGTTGATCACCTCCATGTAGCCTCCTCTGTAGCCACACCTAGAATGTCGAAGCGGGAGAGAGGACCCACCAGTCACAGAGAGACCTCTACTAAGTGCACCCAGCCGGCCAGAATCTCCTGTAACCAGCCCCATGCCCAACACTGAGCTGCCAGGTATGGCCAAGTTCTTGCCAATGGAAAGTGAATATAAGTGACATGTGCCAATCCCACATCACTTCCTTAAAAGCATGCAGTCTTGTTCCTTTCTCCCACTTCCTAAGAAAGGCAGACACCAGAGCAAGAAGCCTCAGTGCTAGAGATGATGCCACATGTTGAGAAGACAGAGCCAGCCCAGCAGCCTATCTTTGAATGACTTCGTGGGGTAAAGCCAGTCCCAGACTCCCCCTGCCTCTGAACTGTTATCACAGAGACACACTTCCACCTTGTTTGAGCCACTGGAGTTTTGTTTTTCTGTCATTTTCTTTCACCCTTCTAGATTGTCAAGCCCCTGCTTGAGTCATATAGCAAATTCCCATTGGCTATCTATTTTACATATGGTAATGTAAGTTTCCATGTTACTCTCTCCATAATCTCACCCTCTCCTTCCTCCCCTCCCGCCGTGTCCATAGGTCTGTTCTCTGTGTCTGTTTCTCCATAGCCACACTGAAAATAAACTCATCAGTACCATCTTTCTGGGTTCCATATACACACGTCAGTATGCGATATTCACATTTCTCTTGCGATATTCACATTTCTCTTTCTGACTTACTTTGCTCTGCATAATAGGCTCTAGGTTTGCTCACCTCATTAAACTGACTCAAATGCATCCCTTTTTATGGCTCACTAATATTGTATGTATGTACCACAGCTTCTTTATCCATTCATCGGTTGATGGACATCTAGGCTGCTTCCATGTTCTAGCTGTTGTAAATAGTGCTGCAATGAACATTGGGGTACATGTGTCTTTTTCAATTTTGGTTTCCTCAGGGTATATGCCTAGGAGTGGGATTGCTGGGTCATACGGTGGTTTTATTCCTAGTTTTTTGTAATAAGCCATTATCAGTTCAGTTCAGTCACTCAGCTGTGTCCGACTCTTTGCGACCCCATGAACCGCAGCACACCAGGCCTCCCTGTCCATCACCAACTCCCGGAGTTCACTCAGACTCACGTCCATGGAGTCGGTGATGCCATCCAGCCATCTCATCCTGTCGTCCCCTTCTCCTCCTGCCCACAATCCCTCCCAGCATCAGAGTCTTTTCCAATGAGTCAACTCTTCTCATGAGGTGGCCAAAGTACTGGAGTTTCAGCTTTAGCATCAGTCCTTCCAATGAATACCCAGGGCTGATCTTCAGAATGGACTGGTTGGATCTCCTTGCAGTCCAAGGGACTCTCAAGAGTCTTCTCCAACACCACACTTCAAAAGCATCAATTCTTAAGCGCTCAGCTTTCTTCACAGTCCAACTCTCACATCCATACATGACCACTGGAAAAACCATAGCCTTGACTAGACGGACCTTTGTTGGCAAAGTAATGTCATTATACTTAGGGTCTATAAGTCTTCTATAGTGAGCCGCTGTACTTTGGGGCCTTTTGGTTATAGCAGCTTAGCCTGACTGCTAACTAGTATCATACTAGCTCTGCTCGAAAGGGGCATATGATTCAGGCCAGGCACCCCTTGCACAGGTTCAAGAAGTGGGCATGTGAGCAGCAACCTGAGGATTTTGCTTCAACTTTCTGATGCCTGACAAAGCGAATCCAAAGGAAAGCAGAGCAGGGAATTCCCTGGCAGTTCAGTGGTTAGGACTCTGTGCTTTGACTGCCAAGGGCTCACATTCAATTCTTGGATAGGGAACAAGATCCCATAAGCTGCATGGTGTGGTCAAAAAAAGGGAAAAAGAAAAAAGAGGAAAAAAAGGGAGAGGGGGTAGGAAAGCAGAGCTGAGAAAGAAAACAGGACAAAGCCAGGAGTAGAGAGAGAGACCCACTGACATTTTTAAGCCTCCTGATTCAACTTTACTCCTTGACTTTTTACTGATATGGATTTTTTTTTAATTCATTTATTTTTAATTGAAGGATAATTGCTTTATAGTATTGTGTCGGTTTCTACCAAACATCAACGTGAATCAGCCACAGGTCTACCCATGTTCCCTTCCACTGGAACATCTCTCCCACCTCCACCCCCATCCCACCCCTCTAGGTTGTCACCGAGCCCTGGCTTGAGTTCCTTGAGTCACACAGCAAATTCCCATCGGTTATCTACTTTACATACGGTAATGTATGTTTCCATGTTACTCTCTCCATACATCCCACCTCTTCTTTCTCCCCCTGACCCTGAGCTGCGTCCGTAAGTCTGTTCTCAATGTCTGTGTCTCTGTTGCTGCTCTGCAAAAAGGTTCATCGGTACCATCTTTCTAGATTCCGTATACACGTGTGAGTCTATAGTATCTGTTTTTCTCTTTCTGACTGACTTCACTTTATATGTGTTTTTTTTAAACCCTCTTTCATGTTGAGCTTCTGTTACTTATTGCCAAAAGGATCCTGACTGATACAGAGTCAGATCTCATGAAAATAAGCTGAAATCATTAAAAAAAGCAACAACAACAAAAAGCAACTTTCAGAAGCAAATCCGCTCCATTAGCCATGCTTCCTTCTCTGGACTGTGACTGACAACATTCAGACTAATGACCACAGAAATAATGGTATCAGCTACCTTCTTCTGCATGTGCACCACACCCACCCAACCTCAGACCAGCTGATACGATGAGAAGTCAGCAAAACACTTTTGGGATCAGGCTGTAGAAAGAACTGGCAAAGACTGAGCCCCATCTGATCCATCACCTGGCCTTTCCAAGGCAGGAAGATAAATTCTGGCCTCTTGGAAGGGATTTTCGTAACAAAAGTTGAAAGAAGAATCTTCCTGCTTTACCCTCTGCTCATAAGCAGAAAATCAAATTGGGTAAATCAGTCTGAGCCTAGGAAATCAGGATCTAAGGGCAACCAACTCGGGTTACCAATATCCAGAGTAATCAATATCACAGATGGAGCGATGGGTAGGTATGTAATAAACACACTTGAGTTTGAAAAATGAGTTAATAGAGAACATATTTGTTTAAGAAAAGCAATATACAGCACATGAAAGTTTAGCAAGGAGGCACCACAGCTACCAGGGTAAACCAGAAAGAACAGCATAAACCAACTCCTGCACACAACAAATACAGCCAAGAACAGCTGGGCAGCCATCCCAGGGGATAGCTCCTTGCGTGTGTGTGTGTGTGTGTAAGTCACTTCAGTCATGTCCGACTCTTTGCAACCCTATGGACTGTAGCCCAGCAGGCTCCTCTGTCCATGGGATTTTGCAGGCAAGAATACTGGAGCGGGTTCCCATTTCCTCCTCCTGGGGATCTTCCTGACCCAGGGATCGAACCCATGTCTCTTACATCTCCTGCACCGGCAGGCAGGTTCTTTACCACTAGCACTACCTGGGAAGCGCCCTTGACCTGGTCAATATATTTCTTGGAGCTTCATAGTTACACTGGCCTCCAGACCCTCTCCCCTACCCTGACACCTGGCACACAGTACGACTCCCACATGCTGGGGAATGAACGTCCTTGGCTGTAAATGCACGGGCCTGGCCATCTCAGTCTAGTTTGCAGGTTCCTCCTCTCTGCCCCTAACTTTTGAGCAGTGACGGCCGGGCCCAGTCCCTGGACCTCTTCTCTAACTATACTCCTCCCAATGAGATGTCTAGGCTCAGAGATCTAACTAACAACTCAAACACTGACATCTCGTAAACTTGAATCTCCAGCTGGGTATCAGCCCTGAGCCACAGACTCACATATCCACCTTCATCTGGACATCCAACAGGCATCTGCAAATTTTACACATCTAAAACCAACTTCCAAATTCCACCCCAAAACCTGCTTCACCCACAGACATCCTCATCTATTGAGGGCAACTCTATGCTTCCTGCTGTTTGAACAAAAAACTTGGGAGTCATCCTTGACTTCTCTCTCTCACACCCTCCTTTTCATCAAGCAACACCCATCAACTTCACCTTCAAACATACCCAGGATCCAACATCTCCCCACGTTTACCCTGGCCCCCAGTATCTCCCCTGGACTCTAACAGCCTCCTGACTTGAGTGCTCGCTTCTTTCCTGCCCTCATCACGCAGCAACCAGGAGAAGTCACACCTCTGTGCAAACCCTCTAAGGGCTCCCATCTCATTCTGAGTAAAAGATGACCTAAGTGGCCCAGGCGCTCTGGCCTCCTGTGACTTTTTGGTCTCAACTGCGCCACTTTCCCTCTCACCCTTTTCTAGTCTCCTTGCTGCTCCTCGAACAGCTGCTCCTTCCACCCAGGGCCTTTGCAGAAGCGGTTTCCTTAGACGTCTGCATAGCTCCCCACCTCCCCTCCCTGGGTCCAACTCTTTAGTGACCAGACGCCACCTCCCTGCATTCCTACCTCTTCTCTGATTATTTCTGTCCTTGACACATCGTGTTCATTTGTCTATTGCCTCTGACCTCACTAGAGCATGACTCTGAGGGCAGAATGGGTGTAGTTTGCTCACTGCTGTAACCTCACTGCTGAACTTCTGAACTCATAGCAGATGCTCAATAAATATTGGCTGAATGAAGAAAGGGTTGAAGCTGACGCTCTGGCCCCACAGGTCACAGGGTGCTCAGGCAGGGTGCACACAGATCTGCACACACAGCTTGGCCACTGGCCTGACAGCATTTGTTCATTCAACCTGCCATCCCTGCCCCTCAGAGTTCAGTCACGTGTCAGCAAGGGTGACAAAGCTGGCAGAAAACACTAGGGCTGGAAGCCGCTGCAGGTCCTGTATTCATTTTCGTCACAGCCTTATTTTACACGAGCCCTTGCATAGGGGATGCCCTCACACCAGTGCACTCCCCGTGGGGAGACATGGCCTGCCTCCTCCTGCTTCTTAGATCAGCTGCAGCTGTAGACGAGAGTAGCCACCTCTGTCCAGTAGGTTGAGGCGGGGCAGGGTGGAGAAGCAGTGGGACCAGGCAGGCCCAGGAGCAGCGGGAGGGAGGCGGGGGCACACATACTCGCCCATGTAGCCCTTGGAGGTGGAATGGAAGGAAGCGAGCTCCACGTTGCTGGAGTACTCAGGCCCCATCTCATAAAGCACCTTCTTAAAGGAGTGGAATTTGCAGTCCGAGGAGTACACGTTGTCCTGGTACACCTGCAGGAGGGGACAGGACAGGGACAGTCAGCCACGTGCCCCAGAAGCTGAGCCACCCGGGCTGCAGCCTGGGCTGCCTGCAGTGAAGCTGGCCTTAGATATCACATCTAAGCCAGATGTGCCCAAGGGAACCTTCCAGAACAAGCAAGGGCTGGCGGGGAGGGCACGGGCTGGATGCCCACTGGATTCTCCCACATTAGCCCCACATAGTCTCCAGATCTCCTTTCTGCCTCATGTGCCAGTGACACCCGGCTGGCCCGAGCAGGCTTTCCTCCCAGAGCGTGACGCTCACCCTGTCACTGAGTGCTGAAAGCAGTTCATGGACCCGTCCTCTGACCTCCCCATCCAAAGAGCTAACCGTGCTCCTCAGTGCTTCACGGCACTCACCCGGCTTTCCATCCACCATCACCGTCATTCTCTCCTCCCTGGACTGAGCAGCGCCTACACCTCTTGTCCCTCCCCGTCTATACAGTCTAGCAGGCACGTGCTCCATCTGCCCCGGGAGATGAACTTCCCATGCCCAGTTTGGAGATCAGGGAAACCGAGGCTCTCTGAGGCACTGTAGGTCAGCAGGAGGGTCAGGCCAGCTCAACCTTCAACAAGCCAGGTAGAGCTCCCTCCCCTTCCCAGCTCCTCCATGGCCTCTCCCTTCCCCATTCACCCCCCTCGCTTCCCAGACCCTGAGGGAAGAGGTTCGTGCACCAGGTCACTCTACTGCCCCTTCTTTCCTTTAGAAATGAAGATTTAAGTATCTGCTATTGATCACAGCAGTGATTTGGTGGATAACCTCTGTGGTGGGGGGCTGCTAAGGAGCACAGAAATGAAGCTCACGTGCTAGAAGCTATGACTAACCAGAAATCACACAGAAATGAAGTGAAAATAGGATTTGACAGGTCTTTAATTGCTTCTTGCAAAGCAGGAAAAGAATGGGCAGGTTTGTCTCCAGATCTAGGGTTCAGGAAGCAGTGATTCTGGGGTTGATAAGATTCCCCTCCTCACAGGACACAGCATTCAGCCCACCCAGCACCCACTCTCCCTTCTTGAGAAAGGGGCCCTTGATTTGCTTCAAGGAACATCCTCCCCAGCTCTCTATCTGCACATTTGGGGGCATAGGGGGAGCCCCCAACCCTTGCCTAGGGCCTGGTCAGTCTGCATATTGCAACCACTGGGCCAGAATAATCAGTTCAGTGATGGGTGTTTGACCTAAACTGCACCAGTGAAGCTCAGTTCTGAGCTTCGTTGAAACGACCAGGAAGATAAATTCTGTTTCTAGGCTGGGAAGATAGCAGGCCCGTGTTTGAGGCCAAGGCAGCAGGATGGAACAAGAGGAGCTGGAAGATACGATTCGAGTCCCTGGATCCAGCCCCACTCCTGAGACCCCACCACCGCGTTAAGTTTAAAGTAGCTTGGGCTAGATTTTTGAAACTTATAACCAAAATTCCAAACCAATATGGGATGATTTCGGTCACAGTCTCACAGGTTGTTTAACACTGAACATCCTCAACCTTGTTAGAATCTCTCCTCCGATATCTAGAAAGTTCTTTTGTCTATAGAACAACAGACCTGGTTCCCTCCCCCAGAAGAGAAAGCACACCCTCACCTCTGAGAGCCCAGGCTGCTCTTACCTCATCAGCCAGGAGAAAGAGCTTTTCCTCCCAGGCAAAGTGAATCACATCTTCTATGCACTTTCTGCTCTGCACCTGACCTAAAAAGTCCCAAACAAAAGCAGAAGGTAGGTTGTCAGGGTGTTTCATTTGTCCCTAGGTGAGAATTCCAACCAGAATCACTCAGATGTCTGCGTTCCCTCGTGATCTTACAGGACCACCCTCCCTAGCTGCTGTCAGCCTCCAGGGAGCCCCTAGGGTCAGCTCCGTCCCTCTGACTCACTTAAGCCAGGTATGTGTAGGGAGTTGTGTTTCACACCCAACTTTCTTGTTATTCTTCTCAGAGGTATGTGTGTGGAGGGGGAGGAGGATATATGTGTATTATTCTGTGCTAGAGGACAAGAAGACATGGATGTATCATAAACAGCAGGAAAATAAAACTGAAGGAGCTAAATCATCCAGCCCCGCTCCCCTCCTTCCCCCTCAGCAGCCACACCATGAGAAGTGCACCGGCCACACCTTCTCCCCACACAAGCTCCGTGAGGCAGGGACAATGTCTCTGGCCCAGCACCGACCCTCAAAGCCGGCATCCAGCAGGGCCCTCCCTAGTAAGCACAGGGGAAGAAGTTCTAAATGAATGAATGAGCCTGCCTACCAG
Source organism: Bos indicus x Bos taurus (assembly GCF_003369695.1). Lineage (NCBI taxonomy): Eukaryota > Metazoa > Chordata > Mammalia > Artiodactyla > Bovidae > Bos > Bos indicus x Bos taurus. The sequence continues at coordinate 50,464,200 of NC_040093.1, forward strand.
CTCTGGCTTCTCCGGTGACCATGTGGGAGCCGTGCCTGCTGAGGACGCTGGCAGGCACCCACGGTGTCCCTGCCAGGGTCTCCCTTCAGGGCTGGACTCGTCACTCCATCCACCTTAGAGAAATGAGTGCTGGCAGCAAAATATTCACCCACCAGCTCACAGGAAATACTGCAGGTTTCAGTGGGGAAAGGAACAAATGCCTCAAGGTAGAAAGGAACCCTTTCCCAGACTTCCTGGGGCCCACAATGATGTGGCCCTGGGATGGTGGACTGGCTCACACAGCTTCTGGAAAAGTACTAGGCAGGCCTGCTGATGCTCACAAGGACATAAATGTGCACCTATGGGTGTTACATGTATGTATATTATCTACGTACGTATGTATATTATCTACGTATGTATGTATGTGCACATGTATTACTGACATATGTATCTACATCTTCATGCAAAGCAGTATGGAGAGTATATTACCTTTTTGTTAAAAATAAAAATAACTATATTCTTGTCCATGTAAGAATAACAAGACTAAGTCTTAGAAAAATATTTTGATGTATCTTATAAGAGCATGGTATGATTCAGCCAGGATTTCAGACATAATCTAAGCCACAAACCAGTTCCTTTACTAAGGGACCAACCTGTCCCTGCCAAACAAAGGCCGAGCAGGCTTCCTATGAAGCAAGCTCACGCTCTGGGAATTAGGAAGGGCAGCGCCCCTGGATGCTACAAGTAATCAGCTGCTGTGCCCATAGACACAGGGGCTGTCCATCCTGGCAGCCTGTCTGCCTACCACATGCTCCTGGTCTTCCCTCCCAGGGCTGCGATGCCACCAAGTGTACCCTGTTAGAATGCAAGCAAAGGTGTGAGCACCCAGAGTATCAAGGTGTGAGCGGGGTACATAATGCCAGTTTAGTTCAGTTGCTCAGTCATGTCCAATTCTTTGCAACTCCACGGCCTGCTGCACACCGGGCTTCCCTGTCCATCACCAACCCCCGGAGCTTGTTCAAACTCATGTCCATCAAGTCGGTGATGCCATCCAACCATCTCATCCTCTGTCATTCCCTTCTCCCCCCGCCTTCAATCTTTGCCAGCATCAGGGTCTTTTCCAAAGAGTCAGTTCTTCGCATCAGGTGGCCAAAGTACTGGAGTTTCAGCTTCGGCGTCAGTCCTACCAATGAATATACAGGACTGGTTTCCTTTAGGATTAACTGGTTTGATCTTCTTTCAGTCCACTGAACTCTCAAGAGTCTTCTCCATAACGCCAGGGGGAGTGCAAGAGCCGGGCCTCAGGAAGCCAGCAGCCCAGGAGAGGAAACGAGACCTGCTGTGCACAAATAATCCCCCATGTGACAGATGCAAACTGTGGGACAAGGACAGAGCTTATTTCTCTCCAGTGCCTGGGACGAAGCAGTCACTCAGAACAGGCCTGTGGAGCAGAAGGAGCCACATAATCTCCAGAGGGCAGGGCATGCCTGTGCCCAGCAGGGGGAGACGTGTGCACACCACAGAGAAGACGCAGCTTTGCTAAAGGCCCCAAAGGCTGCGGAGGGGTCTTCCAAGTGCCCCTTGCCAGAGGGTGGGCCAAGGGAATGTCCCACACACTAATGGGGATACCTGTTGCTTACACCAGCCCAGAGTCCTGCCCTTCTCTGAGCAACAGCACACAGCTGTCCTAGGGGAACTCCCTCTCTTTAAACTCCACCAGGGACAGAGACCCAGCCAATCAGCCTCAGTGATTTAACTAGGTCAGGCACGGGCAGGTGTCCCAGTGTGGGCCAACAGAATCTGGCCCGGGGCTTCAGTTGAAACCAGGGGTGAGGCGCCCTGTGGGGGACGCTCAGCTGCTGGGCACTGACTGGACCTGTGGAAGGCCACTCCCAGGATAGGTGCTTCCTGAGGATTCCAGCCCAGAGCAGAGCTGGGTCATGGCCTGAGGTTCCCATGACGACGACATTGATTCAAGCATGCTGCTTTACCCTGGACTTCACAGGTCCACTCCCTTCAAGCCTCAAGGTGAGTTTCTGTCTCGAATCCCAAAGAGCCCTGTTAGCCACTAATATCCCACTCCATGTCGACACCTTTCAGACAAAGTGGTCACAGTGTGTGGTCCAGACGAGATACATGGTCATCACAGGTAGGTCTCCATTTTCCATCCTCCATCCTCCAATAGCTGCTTTTCACACATTAAGACCCCAGAGGGGAACTGCCTAGTGGTCCAATGGTTAAGACTTGATGCTTTCACTGCTGGGGTCCAAGTTCAATCCATGGTCAGAGAACTAAGATCCTACAGCTGCGTATCACAACCAGAAACTAAAAAAAAACCTCAGAGAGCAAAACTAGCCTGAGCCTGCTTGTAACTTATTTTTTAGAAAAACTGCTTGTTGTTGTAGTTCAGTCGCTAGTCTCGTCTGACTCCTGCAACACACCAGGATTCCCTGTTCTTCACTATCTCCCAGAGTTTGCTCAAACTCATGTCCATTGATTCAGTGATGCCATCCAACCATCTCATTCTCTCATTCTGTTGCCCCCTTTTCCTCCTACCCTGGATCTTTCCCAGCATCAGGGTCTTTTCCAATGAGTCAGCTCTTCACATCAGGTGGCCAGAGTACTGGAGGTTCAGCACCAGCTTCCAATGAATATTCAGGGTTGATTTCCTTTAGCATTGACTTATTTGATCTCCTTATAGTCCACGGGACTCTCAAGAGTCTTCTCCAGCACCACAGTTCAAAAACACCAGTTCTTCAGTGCTCAACCTTCTTTATGGTCCAACTCTCACATTCGAACATGACTACTGAAAAACTGCTTATATTAATATCACACTCACATGACCCCCACTTTGACCCCAAATAGGAAAGTCTCTGGTGCAGTTACTTCTCCCCAGACAGCCAGAAGATATATGTAAGCTTCTGGTCAAGAAGTTACCAAGCCTACGATATAAACTAGGTATACAGAGTATTTCCTAAGATATAGGATCTACTACTCCAAGTTTGGGGCCAGTAGCATCAGCGTCACCCAGGAGCTTGTTAGAAATGCAAATTGTCAAGTCCCACTCCAGCCTGATTATATCAGAATATCTAGATGTAGGGCCCAGCAGTTGTGTTTTTAACAAGCTGAAGTTTTAGAAGCATCATCCAAGGGCAGTGTTTCTCATCCTCAGTTACACAGAATATCGATGCCTGAGCCCCTTCTCCAGAGATTTTGGGGTGTGGCCTGGCCTCTGGCATTTTTAAAAGCTCCCTTTTTGATTCTAATGTGCAGCCAGGATTGAGAACTCAGCTCTGTCATTTTCCTACAGTACCCTGGTTAGGTCCCTCATCCCTTCCCCCAAGCAGTCGGTGTGAATAAACCAGGCGAGCAGCTGCGCCCATTTTCTGCACCCAGGAATTCAAGTGGAGCTTTCAGCTGATTGAAGCATCATTTGATGTTCCCAAGGAGCAGATTCCACAATCAACTCCACCACGCTTTGGCCCTGACCCAGTTTATCTCAACAAAGGAGGAGAGAGGAGCCCTTGTTCTCGGCATCCAAATAGCATCTGGGGCACATGAAGCCAGCAGCCTGGAAAGATCAAAACAGCCAGAACTGTGCATTTTTTTTGTGAAGAAAAATATGCAAAATTAGGAGAGCTTTCCAACTTCTGGAAACAGGTTTTTTTGGTTTGCTTTTGTTTTTAATATGGCATTTCCTTTTCAGGCCTCAAAGTACACAGTAATGCTGTGTCAAAGAAAAACAAAAACGCACACACCAGCAAATCTAAAAACTGGTTCAGAAAAACAAGTAGGAGTAAGGGTAAAATTAGGCCTATAATTAACGGTGATGATTTGTGTGTGACCTCAAAGAGTAGGTTCTTTGTACATGGACGAACAGGAAGAAGAACTGGTCTTAATTACAATACAACCCTGCCCAGGAAAATGCCTGTATTCCTAAGATGGCTGGCAGCCAACTTTATGATCTTATGTTAGCAAATCTGGAGTTGGATTGGGAACCTGGGAGCAAATAAGACTTCATTATTTCTTAGCTCTTTAGTGTCCAGACATCCAATACACCAGCCACCCTGCTCCCCAAGAAACTGGCAAGGAAGTAAAGCACAGACCTGTGGGGTTCCCGGGGTTGATGATGCACAGCACCTTGGGGTTACAGTGCTCTTTGGCCTGCTGCACGGCCCGCCGGAGCTCGTTCACATTCAGGGCCCAGCAGTTGTCCTCATCCAGGTAATAGTTCACCTGGATGGCATCGAGTTCGGAGATGACTGCTGAGTAGAGTGGGTACTGCGGGATGGGGATCATCACGCCTGTCCGTGACTTGCCACCGCCGGAGACCAGGATCTTCAGGATTGTCTGAAACAGAGAAGTCACGTCTTACAGGGTCACTGCCACTTTCCACGCCCAGGGGCTGAACAGCAGCAGAAGCCAGAAGACCCCCAAACCCCGCCTTTCACCAGTCACCCAGCGCCTGCCTCCAGCACAGCCGCACGTGGGTTTCTGAACTCCCCTGAGTCTACCTCTCCTCCTCTGTAAAATGAGGTCTGCTACGAGGAATAAGCAAAATGTTTTAAAGCTTTTAGCACAATGCATGGTACCTAAAGACTTAATACCTGTCAGTATTTTTAAAAGAGATCTTTTAAAGAAGTAGCCCCAAAACTCGACCTGCTCAGAATTATTCTGACCTCACCCCTGAAACTCATTATATATGTCTGGGGTGCAGCCCGGAATCTGTCTGATCACTAACTTATCAGAGCCCAAGACTTGGAAAGACCAGTGAACAAAGGAGTGTGAAAATGGGATAAAATACCCAGCTTCTGCCACCAGGTGGCGCTTCAACCTGGCTGTTTCCAAAATTGAATGAGCCCTAGGTTTACAGGATTCCTGAGAAATCAGGCCTGGGGAGTCCTGTGGGGCATTAGTGGGGGTGGCAGTAATTCACTGAATTCATAAGCCCAAACTCTTCTGGGTGAGTTTTACTTTTCTAAGCCTTACATGAAGACTTAGCGCCTTTCTCAGGCTCAGTTCCTTGCTACAACAATGCCAGTGTAACGGCTTGATTCTTTTCACTAAATCTTGAAGACTCTTCCCCACACCTGCCTCTGGAACCTCTACCCATACCTGGGCTTCTCTGGGAATAGAGAGGCGCCGTGATGGCAGCATACAGTGGAAGATGCCGTGGCTGGGGGCCTGAGTCCAACACTAGAATCTCCAATGCCTCGAGAGGCTCTTAACAGCAGGCAGAACCTAAGGTTTCTGGGCCTCAGTTTCCTCCCGGGCTCAAGGAAGAGTTTAATGCACTTGAGAGGCTTCAGCAAAGGACGAAATCATTTAATAAACATCCGAAACAAGAGCCTTGGAGGTCAAGAGACACAGACAAACATAACTTATTAAAAGAAGGGAGGACAAGTGAGCGGATGGCCCCCAGAACTGACTGGGCATGGGGGGAGGGTGCTGGAAGGGAACAGGCTGCAGGTGAACCTCAGACCACAGGTTCAGCCCCTTCTCCTATCGACCCCTTGATACCAGCCCCTCTTCACCTCATTCACGGCTGATGCCCAGCTCAAGCCGCCTCTTCTCTTGTCTCCTAAACACTCTCACATCTACTATGCTCCCTCCTGCCACAGTTTAAGCTTAAGAACGTATATCTAATTATGACCCTGTCTGCTTCAGATCCTTCAGTGGCTCCCACGGCTCTTAGGACAACAATACCTTAGGACTCAGGCTCCACCTGCCTCCCAGCACCTTGCTGGTAACTGCCCCTCCCCACGTGTGCTTGCCCCACAATGCTCCATTTCCAAACATGCAGCCTCCTTCCAGCCCAAGGCCTCAGCATATGTTGACCTTCTGCCCTGAATCTGTCCCTCCCTGCCTCCCTGAGTTCACATCTACGCAGTCTCCAGATCTCTATCTGCTCAGCCTTCCTTGGAGAAACCTTCCTGCCCTCACCAGCCCCAGGTCAGAGTTCCTGCTGCTCCCTTCTGTTAACACTTTGTCCTCATCCAGAAGAGAAACTGAAAGCTTTCGATCTGACATGTATTTATGTGCTGTTAGTGCTAGTCGGATCCAGTACTGATGTCTAAGCAGAGACCAAATGTGTTTGGTTCCCCACGACTTCCCCGCACCTGGCACAGTGCCTGGCAGAGGAGAGACAGCATATATGCTGAGTAAGAGAAAGGCTGATGCCAGGAAGATCACTCTCAAGTGCCCCGTGACTTCTCCCAGCTGGAGGAGGGAAACTGAGGCTGCAGGAGTGTGCAGGTTCACAAAGACTTAACACAGTAAGGAAAGCAGGCTACCATTTCTCTAAAAGCTGCACCACTTCTCTAAAAGTTCAGGTGGGGCAGACAGCAGGGAGCAGAGGGTGGCCAACCTCTCTGCCCAGGCCTGTCCCCCCTTTAACAGCCCACAGGCTCACGCATCGGCCCTAACGCGCAAGGCTGTTCGTGTGGGTGAACAGTGAGCAACAATGAGCCGCTCCGACACGTACAGAAATGCCGTCACTAGCTCCAGTGGTCAGGTAAATGTTATCCGGGTCTGCAGGTACACCGCCATCTCTCCTGGTGATGTAGGCAGCTACATCTTCACGGATACAGTTGACGCCCTGGCTAGCACTGTAAGAGCCTGTAAGACAGCAAGCAAGACAGTGACTAGAGGGAAGATCTGGCTCCATGCAGTCTGAGATATCTATATAATTAACTGGGGGTGGGAGGCTGGGGGAGGTCAAGGAGTCTCAGTGGTGCCCTATTCCCACGGCTCTAGGTTCTGGAATTGTGGCAAGCTGCTTAACCACCTGTCTGGGCTTCATCCACCCATCCTGTCATCCCTCCACCTACCCAAGCGTCTGCCCACTCATCCAACCATTCGCTCATCTGCTATCCATCCATTCATCCACACACCCACTCACCTGCCCGCCCACTCACCCACCCATCTGCCCGTCTGTTCATCTACCCACCCGAACCTACTTATACTTCAAGCATTATCCCAGGCCCTGACTTCTAACCAGTTAAATGGTGCTCATACCTGCTCTACCCACCCTGCTTGGCTTTACATGCCTTCCGCGACAGCACGATCCATTACAGCTGGGACTGCTATGGTTTTATCACTGCTGCCTACACACGGTTCCAAAGAACCTGACAGAAGGGTCACCCCAAAATGGCACCACCTGCCATCCCAGGAATCTAGAGCCCTGACAGGCACTAACCACAGGTTCTTTGGGGCTGCTGGGCATGACTCACCTACCCTCACCCTATGGCACAGCATGCTCAGGCCGCCAGTTAGGAGCCAAATCCAAACCACCAGTTAAAGTGAAGTTCAAAAACAGCGGTGACCACTTTGGGCTTGGGAGTATTTTCGGCAAAGGGGCACACAGGGGCCTTTTGTGGCGCTGAGAGCGTTCGTTGTCATGATCTGGGCACGGGTTACACAGGCGTGCACGCACAGGTGCTGTACATTAGTATCTGTGCATTTACTGTAGGCATACAAATGTTTTCAGGATGTCAGGCCACTACTTACGTTTTTGAAAAAAACTGAAAATAGGTGCCTGCACATGCACAAAATCTTTCTAGAAGGAGACTCAAACTGGCGAGGCGAATTCTCCGGGGACATGATCCAGGAGGCTTGGGCTCAGAAGTGGGAGGCAGATCTTTCACTCTATATTCTTTTATCCCATTTGAGTTTTATACCACGTTTAAAGAAAACCAGCCAACTTCCTCCTAAGGACTGCAACAGCACCACCAGGAGGCGCCCGGTTTAAGGGCCTGTGTAGCACTGGGCTGGCCTATCCCCTCGGATAATTGTAAACTAGGGGGGGGAGTGTAGCACTGGGCTGGCCCATCCCCTCGGATAATTGTAAACTGGGGGGGGAGTGTAGTACTGGGCTGGCCTATCCCCTTGGATAATTGTAAACTGGGGGGGGAAGTGTAGCACTGGGCTGGCCTATCCCCTCGGATAATTGTAAACTAGGGGGGGGAGTGTAGCACTGGGCTGGCCTATCCCCTCGGATAATTGTAAACTGGGGGGAGCGGCACCATTCCTCTAAGAGTTCAGGTGGCAAACATTAACACGCACCAAATCTGGGTGGAGAGTAGAGTCCTGTCGCGTGCTTTGGGGGTACTCGAGGGCATCTGCAGACGCCACTGTTAGAGAATCCTCCTTCCACTGGGTGTCTTGATATTTCCTGGGCTCCCGAGCCCAGAAAGCTTCCCGTGCTGTTTCCCTCTGCCTTCTTTCACTGCCCTCTGCTCCACTCCATGGGGCCTGGCCACTTCCACACCAGCTAAGCCTCCTCTTCTTCCTGCCTCTAGTTCATCTGCTTCCCTGCATTCCCAGGCCTTTCCCCACTAGCAAGCTCTCTGTTCCTGCCGGCCACAGGCTTTCCATCTTCTGTTTTGTTCTGAGGTACCCTGATTCTTCAGAGCTCAGATCTAGCCTCTCAAGAAGTCTGAGAAATGGCTTCACCCCAGCCTTTCTGATTTCTCCAGTTACCTTCCACAGATGAATCCTTGCCTCCCCATGTTGACTTGCAGGCAGGAACCATCACCTATTTCTTCTGTGCATCTCTGCAGCACCTACCCCCAGCTAGGCCCGCCCCACCACACTCCTGTGTAGGACACTCTGCCCTGAACCCGACGGCAACCTGCCTCCCACAGTCCACAGATCAGCGACAGCTACCAAATCACCCAGCGTCATTGCATCCAAACCCCTTCACTCAGTCACACTCAGCTCCTAAGCCTCAGGGCCTTTGCACACACCATTTTCTCTGTCTGGGATTCATTAGCAGATACTCTTACTCATCCTCTACATGGACTTGAAACACTTTCTCCTTAAACCCTCCCTCTCCATTAGAATCCCTTGTTCAAACCCCATAACTGTCTGCTTGTTCACCAAGAACTCATGAAAACTGGGAATTATGTTTTTGTCTTAATTCTTTTCCATGTTTGTTTCTCCCAAATATGACAGCGAGTCATGAGCACAGAAACTCCACCTGCCTTCCCCAGTGTCCCTCAGGGCCTAGAGCAGTGCCTGGTCCACAGCCCGGGCTCCAAGAGGGGCTGGAGGAGGGCGTTCTCTCCCATCTCCTACCACCCCCAGATGTGTCTAGGTTTCACCTCAACCCCACTTAAGATTCAGGACACAACCTGAGAACTGGATTACTCAAACAAAAAATAAATGAAGCCCCAATAAAAAATAACTTTAAAGGGCATGATAAAAACACGTCCAGGTGAGCCCCTTTATAATCCTTCCTTGGGTCAGGGTGGCCCTGGGCGTAGCTTCCATTTCCTTCATTTTTGTGGACAGTGCTCAGGTTACCCAAGCCTTCGCTGACAGAGCACCACTCCCATTGTTCCACCCTCTGCCAGAACACTGCCCTTCCTCCCACAATGGGCAGAAACAGGTAGTGACCGCCAGGGTGGGGCTTCTCCACACGTGACAAGCAGCACAAACAGCAACTTGCCTGCAAGCCCAGGAGGTGGGTACAAAGTATCTCCTAGTTCAAGGATGAGGAAAGAGGCTCAGAGAGCACTTCCCTCACCCATCCTGCTGAGCTCCTCATACAGAACGCAGACAGGCCTGACTCACATGGACATGGCCTCCCCACATCATTCCCCCAGCCCTACCTGGCTGACACAGAAAAAACTTGTTGATGAGGCTTGTCCCTGGAACAAGATCCCTTCCCAGTTCCCCAGACATTCGCGCAGACAGCAACCCCCCTCCCCCCACCTCTGGGTTGCGCTTCCTGGAGCCTCAGGCCGAAGGCCACGGATCTCTGAGAAGCGCCTTTGTCCTCTGGGCCGGGCAGAGGGTGCAGAGGGAAAGAGCCTGGAGGCCGGGCCTCTGAGCTGTGGCGCTGCCCTCTGCCAGCTTGTGGTTTAGGCCTTGCCCCACAAGGTGCTGGCCCACACCCCACCCAGGCTGGCTGGCAGGGAGGCAAAGGGCGGCGGGCCCCTTCCTGAGAGGGACACACGAAGGACACAGGCTTGGACGGAGGGCTAGTGGGGTGATCACAGCCAGGAAGGCTAAGCCTAGTGATGTCCATAAAGGGACAGAGCAGAAAGGGGAGGGGAAAGGCGGGGAGGTGACGGAGAGGCCGAGGGCAGCTGATACCCTGCTGAACGAGCCACAAGAATCCCTGTCCCAGGTTTTGGAACATTCAGGCAAGCTTCCTAAAAAGCCCTATGGACAACTTCTCCTCAGGACAAGGGGAGCCGGATTCCCTATGTATTCCACGGGGCAAAGGAATGAGGCAAAAATAAACAAGAAAGAGAACATGAGATGAGAACAAAGAGCCAGCCGCCCAGGGGCTGGAAATCCACCTCAGCAGGGAAGGGAGAGAAGATGCCTTCACATCCACAGGGCCTCCCCACTCAGAGCCCCCTGGGGCCGGGCGTGGGCTCCGGGCACAAAGGGGAACAGGCCGGTGTCAGGAACACAACACACACGTGGTGGGTAAGGGGGGGCACCTCCACAGCGAGGAAGCCACCAAAGGGGGCCACAGCGGAGTGAGAAGCCGGACCAGCTGGGCAACGTACCTCCTTCTGGCCTCCCGGCTCAAGCTCAACCTTCTGCCCTGAGGGTGCGGTGGGCTCAGCGTCACAGCTGGCTCCCCCTGGAAACCCCAAATCCTGCCAAATGCAGACTCTCGAGCCTGAAGTGCCCCCAATCCACCAAGAGACAGCACTGACCCCATCAGCTCGGCAAACAGGAGGCTCACAGAGCACGGACAAGGAGAGTATTTTTCCCTGACTCGGCCTGTCGGCCACCCCACACACACTCACACACTCGCTCAACGCATAACCCGCCGTGAGGGGCCCGGCCAGGCCCATGCTGGGAACACACGTTCTTTTCACGCCCGCTGGGACCTGGCAAGTCGGGGCCTCACCCAGGCTGTTCCCGCCGCAAGCCTGTAGGATGCGCCGGGCTCGTTTCTTAGCATCTTCTGGGAAGCTGGGGCTGTCCAACAGGTTCGGGTAGGTGCACAGTGCCATTACCTGGGGGAACAGAGGCATGGGCTGGGCTCTCCGCAACCTCCCACCCCAGAGGGGCACCAAGGATGTCTCTGAGGGGCAGTGTCACCGCCGGACTCTCCACGAGGGCCCCCGCCTGTGGGGAGGGTCTGGGGACGGGTGGGGAGGAGGACAGTGGATGCTCTGCAGCGGAAGGGAGATGGTGAGAGGCAGGGTCCCTGATGACCTGGGCTCGGGCCAAGGGTGGGCCACCAGAGGAGCCAGGGAACAAAACGAGGCTGCTACTCGGCCCAGCTCCTCCATAAAGGCCAGCAGCTCACATAGCCAAGGCCATAGAACCAGGGGTTCCAGAGCAGGGAGCTGGGACTGAGCAGGCAGGTACACCCCAGCTGACAAGACTGCAGAGACCCCCCTCCTTACAGGCTGAGCGCCCCCCCATGCCCCGCCCCCACCCCTCCTCACCATCACCCCCTTTCCTGGCCAGAAGTGAAAACCGAGTCAGCTTTTTCACTTCTGTAACAGAGAAAATCACCCTAACCTCACAAATTAAGAGGATTACGCAAGGAAATGTTTGCAAAAGTGTCAGTAAACCCCCGCTCAGCAGGCAAGTCTAAGCTGGAAGCTTAGGAGCAGTGCCAGGAGCAACGAGATGAGGTGGGGCTCACGGCTCTGACACCAGCTGGGGGCTTCGGGCAGGCTCAGGCTTCTTGGAGCCCGGCTTTGCCTCAAATAAATTTGTGCAACGGGCGGTGACCTGGCTTGCCCTCCCGCTCTGGGGCGCTTATGAAGGCTGGAGGAAGCCAGCACCAGGTGGCAGAGGCTGGGTCCGCTGTGGCCAGCAGCAGGGCTGGATCTGGGAGTGTGCCAGCCAGTCAGAAAAGGCTGAGGCAACAGGAGCCTGTTCACACCCAGAGCCCCAGGCACGTGTGGGGAACCTCTGCAGAGCGAGGCCACTTTGGACCTCTCCTCTCCTAAGCTATGTGCTTCCAGGACAAGCTTTCAGGACAAGCAGGATGCTCTAACGTCCTCCCACCTCCACCTCCCGCGCAGAGCCACTCTGTCTGGTCTGATCCACTTCCTCATCATGGGCCCAGCTTGAGGCCTCTGACACTCACAGGCAGCTGGCACACTCCTGAGTCAGCAGCAATGCCACGGGAGTCCATTCAGTGGACGTTCCTGAGGTCATCACCGGCCTCAGTTCTTCTCCCCATACCCTGTGTGAATTCCCTGAGGGCCTGCAGGCTGAGGCCCTGGGGCCCCCAACACCTGCCATCCAGAGAGCAGGGCAAAGTTTGCCGCTCCTGTGTGCCAGCCCCTGCAGCAGGAAGTACCGGCAGGAAAGGAAGACCGGGGTGTTCAGCACTCAGCTTTCCTGCCGGCCTCAGCCTACGAACCTTAACCACACAAAGACCAAATTTTGCTCCAGTATTGGCCCCATTTCCTCTCTAGGAAAACGCCTTCCCCACAGCTGGTCTCCAGCCTCTATCTAGCAGATGCTGTGGCACTCTCCCACCTTTTCTTTTCCCCCAAGCCCACCAATCTCACAAGTTGGGCCCATGCAGCATCTTTGCAGTTGGCACTCAAACTGAAACATGGAAATGTGCCTCTTGAAGGCCGTCATGTTCATCATCTCATGGAGGTCCCCAGAAGTCCTCTGTGGCAGTGCTCTGGTGACTTCCACTTGCCCAAAGCCACCCAGCTGATCAGCAACAGAGCCAACACTCAAATCTGGGGATTCTCACTTGGGAAACCATATCTAGATCCCCACGCACCACCTCCCAGCCTTCATCTACTCTCTGATGCCCTCAGCAACCCAGGTCCGAATGCAGCATCCAGGACCATTCACCTGGGAGTCTTGTACACTACAGCGACCTCAGAATGGGCTTAGGGATTTTAGACAGCCTTGGAAGGAAGGGGAGGAGCCTGCTGGAGAGAACCAGAGGAGCCATCAGGCGCTGGAGGGGGTTGCTGCTTCAGTGGCATCTCCCTGTGGGATTCTAGTGCCTGCTGGGTCTTGAGGGGCTGGACAGGCAAGGAGGAAGAGGCAATTTAATAGGCTTGGCTGTCAGGTTGCCTCCCTGCTACCCCAGGGGCCTCGGTTCCTGAGGGCCAGCTCACCTGTCGCAGGAAGGTGATTGGCTGCTGGCCCATGGCCTGGGCATCCCCGATGTTGGCACGGATGACCTCAGTGAACGGTTTTTTGATACCCTGAGTAGAGAGAATGCAATAGGTGGTTACTTAGGGATTCTCAGACCCTAGATTTCAGAAGCCGAGCAATGGTCAACAGGACATTAGTAAGCAGCCCTATTCTGAGCCTTGCCAGGTGCCAAGCGCTTGATATGCTTGGTCCCATTTAACCTTCACAACCACCCCCATGAGGAAGGGCTTGTATTAATCCCATTTTATAGATTGGGAAATTAAGGCTTCAAAAGGTTATCCACTTTCTGAGAAGGCTAGAAGAACTTCCCTGGGCTGCCAGAGAACTCTGAGGCAGCTATAGGTCCATGCTGACCCTGGGGCAAATGCGGTGGGAAGGAGGGAGGGGGTCAGCAGCAGAAAGCATCAGGAGAGGGTCCCACAGCTGCCAGCTCCACCTCCACCCCTAAGTGATTGATGGGACACTGCAGCCAGCCTTCCTGCCAGAAGACACTGATCCGCAGGGACCTCTCGGGGGTCATTCTCTTGCAACCCTGTCTTTGAAAAATGAAGAATGTGGACTGAGCTTCATACTGAAAAGAAAAAAAAAGCATCAGGGATAAAGATGTCTAGTTGAAGAGCAAAAGTGAGGCCACTGCCTGAGCAATGTGTTTACACAGAGCAGAGATGGCAGAGAGAGAAGGAACTCGGAAACCGTAGCAACAACATCGCTGGGAAGTGACTATGGGACACCCTGGCTGCTGCAAAGGAGAAAATATGGTTTGGAAGGAGAACTGTGGGGATCTGGAAATATGGGAGCTCCACACAGTTCCCTGATAAATCCAGAATTAGCCACTATAAGAGAATCAACAGTAGGTTCAAGAACCTCCCAGAGCAGCTGAAAGGATTATCTGAGACAAACAGTATGAAAGCACTTGGCAGAGTACAAATATCATGTTACAAAGCTGGACCAGACCAGGAGCAAGACTGCAAGGGTCACCGTGGGGGAAGAAGGCGGTGCGGCAAGGGGTGGCCTGCGCGGAATGGCCACCTTCCCATCTCCAGCTGCCCTGTTCCCAAAGGCATGCTAAATACAAATTTTAAGGGTACAATTCTATGATTCTGATACTTGTCTTCTCCATTTCACATGTGTGAATAAAAGCAACTTTAGAAAACGTTCCCCTTTTTAACTCAGTAAGACACACCTTAAAGTAAAGACCAGTGGGCTTAAGGAATGAATGCAGCTGCCAAACAAGCTTTCTTGACTCTCATTTGCCACCCCTAAGCCCTCCCATATGGAATTCTCCAGCTGCTTTAGGAGCCAGGAGGCACAAGGGGCTGAGGAGGGCACCCCAGAAACAGCCCTGTGCTGTGCTCAGTCACGTCGAACCCTTTGCAACTCTCTAGACTGTAGCCTGCCAGGCTCCTATGTTCATGGGGATTCTTGAGGCAAGAATACTGAAGTGGGTTGCCATGCCTCCCTCCAGGGGATCTTCCCAATCCAGGGACTGAACCCACATCTCCTGCACTGCAGGCAGATTCTTTACCATCTGAGCCACCAGGGAAGCCTGGAGGCAGCCCTGGACTTCCATAAACCAGGCCTAATGAGTCGAAAAGCTCTGTTTGGGTTGAAGGGGGTAGAATTCCCTTCTGCCCTTTTCACCAAGTTCTTCAGGGCTGGCAAATATGGAAAGACATCTCGGGGTAGGGGGTGGGGGGTGGCAAGGAAGAGGGTAACACTGCCTACTGCCCAGGACTGGGCCAGGGGTGAAGTCAGACACGCTGGAGACAGGCTGCAGGGCGTGTGGCCTCAGGGCTCATCCCACAGGCTGAGCAACCCAGGCCACTGTGTGCAAAGGGTAGGACTCCCCCACCCACACTGGCCTGAGCTCCTGGCGTGGGACCCTCTGTTAGTCTGACTCCATCGCCATGGCCCCCTAGGCCTGGCCAGCTGAACTCAGGTGATTTCCACGGTGTGGGCACAGTCCACTCTTTGGTGGGGAGTAAATCTGTTCACGGTCGAGGGCAGGACATATACCACAGCTGTGGGCCCTGGGCCAGCCCCATGGAGGGAGAAAAATAATCAGATCCCTGGATGTTCCTTGTCCCCTCCACCCTGCACTGCTCAATCAACTCAAGCAGCCTGGGAGTATGGAGCATCTCCTTTCTTGGGTCTGGGTACCCACAGGCTCCAGATACTTTGCTATGATGGATGAGCTAGTGGGTGGGAAACTGCCTCCTCTGAATGGACTGGGCTGCCCAGCTAAGGGCCACCATACAAAGGAGACTCCTGTATCTATGTACTTGAGTTCTACGTGGGTTGGGAAATACCAAGGAGCCAGGGGCAGACTTCTACCCACAGTGACTCATCCAAGTCTGGCAAGCACACCCAATGGAGACCTCACCTCAGCCCTGCCCCCAGGAGCCAGCCAGGGCAGCACGTAGCTTCTTAGTTCCAATTCCTAGCATCCTAGAGCCCACGTGTCTAACTCACCCACACACATCCTGCCCAGAGCTGCCTCACCGGAGGGCACTGAGATGAGATCCATCGCAGGGGCCTCCCTTCCCACCATTCAGGTCAAGAAAGGCTCAGGGAGCAGGCCCCCAGGCTCTGGAGATGGCATATTTCAGAAGGTGTTATTGGGAAGGAAAAAGGAAGGACAATGATAACGCCTTTATCATTGTTATGACTGTCCTTCCCAGTTCATAGGTGCAGCATTCGAACAATGGACAATTCCAACAGGCACAGGCATTTTCCTCAAGGTAGGGGTGGCTCCTGTCATTTCATGCGACATGCCAGTGGGGAGGCTTGGTAGGATGGTTACTCCCCAGAGAACCTCCGTTTCATTCACGAAAACTTATGAATCATGCTCTGTGACAGAAGTGGGCAACATCGGAGAGGCCACCACTTTCAGAGTGCTGGCTGATGAAGAAGCAGGCTCAGAGAAGGGAGAGAGGGCACAGCTGGCCCCAGGCCAGAAAGGCCATGTGAAAAGACCTCAGGACCAGTGAGCAGCACTGGGGCAGACATGAAGTCCCCCAGAGGGCTCCAGAAGGAAGTCTCAGGGACAAACCCGACTAGCCTCCAGGGTCCTTGAAAACAGCTGCGCTGCATAGCAGAAGAAACGAGACTCAGCACAGGGTCTGGCCCTAGCCAACGTGACAAACAAACCTGGAAGAAACTGAGCCAAACCTACACAGGCCTGAGATTAAGAGAAGGTGGGAACTCCAAGGGCTGAATTTTCTAACCACGGAAGCGGGGAAGGCTGGACGAAAGGCTCCTGAACTGTGGGAGTCTGTGGGAGGGTCAACCGTAGAAGCAGAGATTTGCAGGGCAGAGCAGGGATGAAAGGTGAATGAGCTCCGAACAGTATAATTTAAGGCAGCAAGCCTAAGCTGCAGGCAGGAGGGAGCCAATCCCACAGAGCGCATTCCTAGACCCAGAGACTCAGAAGGAAGGCAAGGAAAGAGGGACCCTCGGCACCTCTCCTCCAGGCAACTCTCCTTAGCTTGAAAACAAGACCATGAAGAGTTCTGATTGGGAAATCCCCTGGTGGTGCAGTGGCTGGGACTCCACGCATTCACTGCTGAGGGCATGAGTTCAATCTCTGATTGGGAACTAAGATCCCGCAAACCACACAGCACAGGCCAAAAAAAAGCCAAAAAAAAAAAAAAAAAAATGAGAGCAAAACTAGCCTTTGCTTTCTCATAAAGTGTTTTTTTGTTTTTTTTTTTAAGAAAAACTGCTTATATTAATATAAACTCACATAACCTTTTGACCTAAAAACAGATAGCTGGTGCAGTTATCTCTCCCCAGACAGCCAGAATCCTGATAGGGTTCTAGCTATTCAAACCATCATCACTAACCATCTCCAACTCGTCTTCAGTGGAAATAAATTGGCCCTATTTTACAGAGGAATAATTGAGGCCAAGGTGTTCTGAACGATGCGAAGCCCACAGCACATAAAGGCAAAGCCCAGGATGCAGGTCCCTGGTGACTTGGGCAAGGCGGATGGATGGAGGGTTCATCCAAACGGAAGCCTATGTTACAAATTTCTTTTATTCTACGCTCTAAAGAAAATAGCCTATGAAATTTGCTTGTGCCTCACACATCCAGAGTTTCCACTCTTAGCTAACTATCAGCAGGTGCTCCAGCATTCTCCATTTTCATCTGTTTCTCGGTGCAGCATTCAGCGATTTTAATATATTCAGTGTTTCCCTTCATGAATGTTTTGCCCTGACTCTGTGTACTTTTTACAAACAAAAGCCATTCCTGTCTCCACTTATGTCAACCTCCTTTCCTCCTCCCATAAAACGAGGGAAAAGGAAGTCGGTTGAGGAAGAACTGACAGATCTTTTCAAAACTCCTACTAATGGCAGTTTATTTTTAAGTGCTGCTCCCAGGGAACACCAGGATCTGAAAAGCTGATAGGTACTCCCCCTTGGAGCTGCTGTCAGGGAGAAACAGGGCCTCCCCGACAGCACACAGACCAGGCTGGAGGAGAATGGCCCCTTTCACACGCTCTTAGCCAAGTGCCCCTCCTCCTCAGGCTCTCCTGAGCATTTTCCCCCACTCCTACCACAATGGACGGGACTTGTCTGGCATGCCACGCCACAGGCAAAAACCAGAGCCACGTGTCCAGCCAAACAGCCGGTACTGTTAGCATAGCACCTGGTGAAGTGATTCCATAAGGCAGTACAAGGCCTTCAAATGGAGAAAGAGGCACAGAAGTCAGGGCCTGGGGAAACCCTGGGCCCCCCAGACCACTGCTCTTCTTTTATAGACTAGGGAAACCAAAGCCCAGAGAGGACAAGAGATTTACCCCCAAGTCACTCAACTCCCTACATATCCCATCTCTAACCAAGTCAAACCCTTTAAAACAACATCAGTCCAGTTTCGATCATTAGAGTTCAAAACAGAAGTCAAAACCTGAAGCTGTGCAAAGCTAAGCCAAAAAAAAAAAAAAGACTGAGAAACCCTAAGAAAACATGGCTCTCTCAGAAGAGGACATGCTTAAGCTAGCAAAATGGAGAGGCTGTCTTTAAAGAATGAAAGATTTAAGCGAGGCTATACTGGCTTGGCTGGGGCTATTATCTCCAGCACCAAGAGTCAGGCAACTGAGACTCGACGAAGTGAGGAGAGAACAAGAAGGGATGAATTTGAATGAAAGTACCGGAGAATGTAGATGGACAGAAAGAATGTCTCAAGTTATTCAGGGGTAGGACATGGCAGTGAAGCCATCTGTCCTAGAAATCACAGTGTGTTTCCAGCCCAAATGACCAAGAAATTTCTCTAGCTCAATGATGGAGTCATACCCTGTTGGAACATCTTCTTAGTTGCCCACTGCACACCAAACTTTGAATTATAAAGTCCTAAGCCCAGCACACCAGACTCCAGTCCCTCCTTTCCATCTCATTCATTTAGCATATCCCTTGCCAGACAGTGCTCTCCAAACAGCACCAGTCCCCTCCCCTATTTGCCCAGAACTTCCCAACCTTGTTTTTTCTCCCGGCCCTCCTTCCACCTAGAATGCTCTCACATTTTCTCTACCTGCTAAAAATAATAATAATAATAAACCACCAATCCTTAAAGAACTGGAGGAAGAGAAGTTCAGGCCCAGAGAACAACATGGCAATCAGTTCCGTGAAGGCAAAGACAGTGTCTCCCTTCTATTCTAACCATCCTCATACTTCATGGAGTCCATGCTATTTAACAGAAGGTAGAGATAATCCCTAGAACCCCTACCAGCTCTGGAACCAGAGAAATCAGTTGTAAAGTGCTAAACCGGAAACAATTTAATCTCAGGTTTAACAGGGAGACTGTTGTCTCAAGGAGGGCCAGCTCCAGTCTGCCAGATATCAACAAGGAGCAGAAACCTTTTTTCTGCCTGTGGTCCACTTTTGGGACAGGGAGGCACAGAAACCAAGCCAGCCTTTCAAGGACCAATCTTTAAACTTAGCCTTGCAAAGAGTCAGAGGGAGACACTGGACTTGACTTATTCAACTCACTGTTTTGAGTCAGCAGAACTGGGTGTCCCAATGAAGTCTCAGCAAGCCGTGAGCTCATCAAATGCCCCAAAGTGCCCATGTTACAGTCATGGTCCCATCATGGCTTCTTCTCAAGCATTCAAGGACCATTAAGTGACCAACTCACCCCCAAGGACGTTCAGTTCTGGTGCCTGTGAGAGTAAGATCAAAGAACCCTTCCCCCTTCTGGGTTAGGTCTACCTTGAGCAAGCAGCTGGGTGACTACTTCATCTGCTCATATAAATCTTAGGAATATATACATTTTTTACATTATCCTCTGGACTCTGCCTCCTGAATTCCACCAGCGTTAGAACTCTGGTAAACTACAGAGGTATTTCTTTCACCCACCCGAGCCACCTCGTTGTAGGGGGACAGGAATCACTACCAGGTGTGTGGTCACTTTACACACAGCTGTGAACTCAAGATTCCAGTCTGCCGGCGGCCAGGGGGAAGAAAGTCCCAGGGCCACCCTGCCAAGGCCCCAAAGGCCCAAGCCTCTGCTACCCACTGTGGGCGACTGTATCCTCAGAGAACAAAATCGGGCTGTCAGTCAAGGTTCCAAAGGGGATCTAGGGGAAGGAACTGTGCCGGACCACTTTTGTCAGGGAATCATTACTGGAAGAATGACAGAGAAGGTCTCACAGAGAGAAAAAGCTTCGGGAGAACACCCAGGTCTCTTCAGAGCCTTCATGGCACCTCTGGTACCTAAGGTGATGTCTGAAATTCTCCTTTATGTCTTTCCTGCCTGTCGTTGTCCTCACCCTCACGCCCCAGTGGATCTTGGTTCCACTCAAGTAGGACAGCCACATAGCAGGCAGTGCCTGGCACTAAGGGCCACTCGATTATAATTGATGAATTCAGTTCAACAAGTGAACCATATCTGAGGGCCTTACTTTGTGCCAGGTGCCGGGGACTAGTGAGGGAAGGGTTGGGGGGAGGGCATTCTCTCATTTCAGTCAAGACTGGCCGAATGAAGGAGCTTGGCCACGCGGCTGGAGGAAGTACAGCAGTTGGACCCCAGGAGGCGACAGCTGCTACTCCTCCCCCCTCGCCCCCACCCGTGCCCCCTGGCCTCCCGGGGCCCTCCCGCCCCACGCGGGCTCGGGGCCCGCGCTCACCCTCTGCAGCTCGAGCTCGATCTCGCCGGCCTTGAGCACGATAGGTCCCCGCACCGCGTACTCTACCGCCTTCACCTGCGGGTTCATGGACTCGAGCGTAAGGATGCGCTCGCGCCGGCTCCGCTCGGGCCGCACTTTGAGCACCGCCGAGGCCTCGGCGGCCGCGCTGCTCTGACTGCGGCCCCAGGGGCCGAGGGTCCGGGGGCAGCAGCCCCGCCGGACCAGCGCCGCCGCCCGCTGCATCGCGCGGCCGCCGAGAGAAACCTTGGGACAAATAGGGAAAGAGAACAAACACGTCGCGCACAGCCCAAGGCAGGCACGCGGGCACCCGCCCCCAAGCTCAGCCAAGGGCTCCTTCAGCGAGAGGTGCCAGCCTGGCTTCGGGGACGGGTGCCCATCCCCCGGCGACTCGGACCCTGCACCTCGCCGCTGCATAACCAAAGCGCTGCACAACCGGATTTTGCAAAGGCTGAGCCCAATGCATGCATGCAACGTGCCTGTCGCCGCCTGGTCACCCCTTCGTCGAGTCCGGCTAGAAAGCTCGCCTATAGCAGCTCCTCGGCTCAGGCGCCGGCAGCCGCATCCCAGCTCCCGCACGCAGCACCGGGCCCCCAGCGCTCACACACCCACAGCCCGCGAGTCCGCCCGGGCCTGCCCGCTGGCTCCTGGGCCTTGTAGTTCCCTTGTCGTTTTTCAGAACAGGTGTGGCGAGCTGGTTTAACTACAAGTCCCATAGTGCCCCGCGCTGGCCTGATCTGGGGGCGGGGCTGGAGGCGGGAGCGAGGGTCTGGCTCTGCCTTGGGCTGGGCGGGCTCTTTGTCTGGCTGAAGAGTCTGGGATCCCGGAGGGGTCTGGCGGGGGCTCTTCTCGCGGCTTTCTGCGAATTTAGAGCTATTTGGTGCTTCTCCCTGGAGGCGCGTCGCTCATTCCCCCACACAACCCTTTCCCCAACATCTGCAAGGACACCGGCGGAGAGATGGTGCAGTCCTCGCCCCAAGTTTCATCATCCAGGGTTCAGTGGCCGCTCAACAGGGGCTGGTAGGAAGCAAGGGTGGGGTGGGGGTTAGGAGTTTGCGACTTGACTGCCAATTTTACCCTTCTCAACGTCAGTTTTCTTGTCAAAAGGGACATCAGCTCTCAGCCTTTAAGGATTGTCCTGAAAATTAAAGGACCAACAGCTGGTATATACCAGGTGGTCAGGCTTTCTGACAGCTCCATTTGAAACGCTACCCCACCTCCACTACCTCTTTTAATTTCTTTTCTAGCATCAGAAATTTAGATCCTTTTTACTGGCTCCCCCGTTAACCATGTAAGCTCCAGAAGACAGGAGCAGCGTTTTTCTTGTTCATTGTATTCACAACGTATTCACCTAACGTCTGAGTGTTAGCAGCACATAGTAAGAATTCAGTAAACGTTTGTTGAGAATGGATGCTCAGCTCTTTGTAGCTTTTTTTTTTTTTTGTAAAGGTACTTGCTGTTGACTAAAAAAAGATGTACAACTTGAGAGTTGTGAGCTAAGTTTTATTTGAGGCAAAATGAGGACTGCAGCCCAGGAGGCAGCATCTCAGATAGCTCTGAGAGACTGCTCCAAAGCGGCAGTGGGGGAAAGTCAACATATAAGGTTTTGGTGAAGGGGGAGTTCAATACCATTAAGCGCTCATTTTACAAAAGGTTTTTTGTTAGTCATGAGGGTCTGATGTCACCATGAAGGGATTTAGTGCTTCTCTAGATATGAGGAGACGCAAGGGTTGAGAGATCAGCCCTGGGTGTTCTTTGGAAGGAATGATGGTAAAGCTGAAACTCCAGTACTTTGGCCACCTCATGCGAAGAGTTGACTTATTGGAAAAGACTCTGATGCTGGGAGGGATTGGGGGCAGGAGGAGAAGGGGACGACAGAGGATGAGATGGCTGGATGGCGTCACCGACTCGATGGACGTGAGTCTGAGTGAACTCCTGGAGATGGTGATGGACAGGGAGGCCTGGCATGCTGCGATTCATGGGGTCCCAAAGAGTTGGACACGACTGAGTGACTGAACTGAACTGAAGGGTTGAGATCATAAAATCTGTTCCTAAAAACATCCTACTATCTGAAGACCTGTCCCACCAGATTCCCTGGAGCACAGAGTGCCTCACTCCACCCTGAACTCCCTCAGGGTTTGCTGAAGATCAACAGCTATGGCGGCATGGGGTTCAGTCTCTGTAGAGGCAGATGGCAAATGCCTTGTTCAGTCACTGGCAATGCTCTTGGTAAGTGCCAATTTGTAGTTGACACGGCCCCCTCGTGGCCATAAATCGTACCATACTTTGGGGTCTTTTCATAACCACTTTGTCCCGCGTTGCTGGGAAGGCTCATCCCCAGCATCATCCCTGAAGAAGGTTCCCTGAAGAAGATTTTTGTTGATAAGACACTCAATGTGCTATTACTGGACTAGGTCTTAATAATCAAAGATCTCCGGACACCTGTCTTCTAGTTATGGTCCAGGAAAGTATTCCCTCTCACTGCATCTTTTCATACCTGCTGCTGCTAAGTCGCTTCAGTCATGTCCGACTCTGTGCGACCCCATAGACGGAAGCCCACGAGGCTCACCTGTCCCTGGGATTCTCCAGGCAAGAACACTGGAGTGGGTTGTCATTTCTTTCTCCAATGCGTGAAAGTGAAAGTGAAGTCGCTCAGTAGTGTCCAACTCTTCGGGACCCCATGCACTGCAGCCTACCGGGTTCCTCCATCCATGGGATTTTCCAGGCAAGAGTACTGGAGTGGGTTGCCATTGCCTTCTAGAGTTACACTATTACAATCATTGATCATATATTGAACTGTACATTTGATCAACTGCTTCAAGTCTAGTCTTCATTTCCATTGAAGGCTCAGTCATATACTTGGTAATACAAGAAATAATAATCTTGTGAAACAAGCAAAATACAAATGGTATAGTTAATAACATTAGTGGAATTAAAAGTAAATATTTTAGCCATGAGCCTCCCATACCAGATTTTTTTAAAGATTGTCAAGACTAGGGAATGGGTCACTTAGAGCAGAAATCTGATTTTTCATGTGGTTCAAATGTGTTACATTAAAGGATTTATCAGGTACAAAAATACAGCATTCAGTTTGAATTATAGCACAGATATCTCCCAGAGATGCTGTAAGGTGTCAAGGGTCTTGCAGTAGTGTAACACTGCCTTTCTCATCATAGAGATCTCAGAATTCAATAGGCTAATAGCCCAGTTACTATCATTTAAAGCTTATGAAAGTTGTCGAGGCTTAGATATGGTCAATTACATCCTCTAACCCCATTGAAGGCAAACACACACACACACACACACACACACACACACAAGCTGCTAAATGATCATACCAGTAGAATACAGATCTTTGACCCACTGAGATCATACCAATGGTAGATTGGTTGGGTACCTGTAATTTGTTAACATGTATGACCTTAACTTCATGGGAATCCCAGGCTACACCTTCCTATCATCTGTGTAGATATCAAGGCCATAAATTAGTGCCACAAATCCACTGAGTTCCATACCAATCACTCTCTCTAAGGGTAATAACAGGCATAGTTCATAGAGCACCCAGCCTTGTCTCATAATTACCAGGTTGATCATTTTTAGTATGATTTAACCATTCCCAACCTAGAGGAGCCTTTAAACTTAAATGACCATAGCCTGTGTTAACCATGTAGATCCTCCCCATAATTGTAGGAGTTTTCCTTTTAATAGATGAGAAGTAAATTTTTTATTGAGACTTAGCTCATCACTCCGATTGAGTTTAAAAGACCCTAAGAGAAAACTTAAATCTATGGCCAGCCTCAGAGCAGGTATTTTTAATTGGCCAGGTGAGAGGATCCCATCTAGAATTATTATGAATAGATAGAACAGGACTGAACACTCACATAAAACAAATTTCCCAGGGGGTATCCAATCAGAGCCTTAAAGAACAGAAATGCACCAAGGTAACCCAGAATAGGCACAGGTAATTGGCCACAACCCAACAATTGGACTGAGTTTTAAACTAGCAGAGAATCATGTCCATGATAGAAAACATGGGATTGATAGGCATAGGTCCAAGGAATCAAGAAAACATTATAAATGATCATACAAGTCAGATCAGCATCTTGGGCAAGCTGTCTGCTTCTGATGTCATCTTCTTCTCCTCCTAGTTTCCTGTTTGAGCATCGTTTTAAGGTGAGTTTGAGGTCAGCAGGCCTCTCTATGGACCAGTCCAGCTTAGGGGCCTTTGGAAGTGGGAGTTAACTGAAGAGTCAATTTCCCTTCAATTTCACTGGGCATGAGCTAGTTAAGAGTACCTGATAGATAGGTCCTTCCATCCAGGTTGGAGACAGTTCCTTAAATTATGTCTTCTTCCAGTCTTGATTGAAGATCATGTGTGAGGCATCTGATCTTCATCCAAAGAGAGATTTCTGCGATAAGCTTCAGAAACAACCTTAGAGTGTCCTTTAATAATTCAATTAAATTTTACATTAATATACCCTAACAGCAAAGAACTATCCTGGAAATAAGTCTTAGTAGATACAGACCTCCATTAACAAACTAGGATTTAACATTCATCGAAACATCTCTTTCTAAAATCACCATTATCTTTACCAAATTTAACCTAATTAAGACCTGTTTGTAATATAGGTCTGGTCTCAAGAAACTTGGCCTGATGATTTACATTAACCATAATTGATTGTAGACTTTTTTGCTTCACAGAGACTTGTTTTGCCCAGACTGAACTTTTAAAATAAAACCTTTCAGGGCTAGGAAAGTCATGCCAAAGGCTTATCACAGATTTTGCCTAACAGATCTAAGTAAATTCATTCCTTCTCAAGGTTTCCAAAATTCCTTGAGATTTCTATACCTGTTCTTGAGTAACCTTCCTAACTTATCTGATAAAATTACTGGAAACTAAGCTTCTAATCTCTGGAGGGTTCAGATAGAGAAAAAAGATAAATGTTTCAACTTGTTTATAAAATGTAATTTTACCAAATTACTGTCATAATTAGTTTGAGGGGAAAGTTTTTTTCCCTTACACCTGAAAAACACAGATTCAAATCAGTAATTTTTCATATATAAACCATAAAAGTTATAAGCATATTCACCAGTTCATTCAGTCCTTTTGTTAACCTTTGTGAAGTCATCAGGTTTTCTATTAGAATCCTCACTCAGTTCAGAAACTGGTATTTATCCAAAGTCCTTTTTATAAATCTACTTGAAGAGGTGAAACTTGGTTAGTGCTATGACAATATCGAGATAGTAACTAGAATTATGCCTGGTAACATTTTACCCAAACATATCAAAATTTTAGGAACTCCATACAGGTTTCTAGGAAATCTATATTAGTGATATTTACCATACAATGTAACCCAAGACTTATTACTCACTTGACAATACCCCTCATGTAATTCTGCATACAAAATGAACCTAATTAGTGTAATACCCACTCCAGTGTTCTTGCCTGGAGAATCCCAGGGACGGGGGAGCCTGGTGGGCTACCATCTATGGGGCTGCACAGAGTTGGACACGACTGAAGCGACTTAGCAGCAGCAGCAGCAGTGTAATATCTCTCCTTGGGATGTTTCAGGGGCCCTCTGAAGCATCCCAAAGTTAGCTAGAAATCTTTTGTGAATAAGATAGAATGATTTAGGAAGCTTTGTTAACAAATCAAAAAGGTTTAGAACACTCAGTCAGATAGGATCATAGGTCATTGTGAAACAATAGCTATTCATTTAGCCAAAGTAACAACAAGGGATTTTAGAGCAGATCATTTAAGAGATAAAGAAACTTAAATCTATTATTAAAGGCAGTTCGATATCTGAAGAAAAGGTGTCCTCGTCGATATCTGAAGAAAAGGTGTCCTCGTAACAGAGAGAAAAGCTAAATTCAAGTTTTTGCACCAGCTTAGAAAGAAAGTGAAGTCGCTCAGTCGTGTCCAATTCTTTGCGACCCCATGGACTGTAGCCTACCAGGCTCCTCTGTCCATGGGATTTTCCAGGCAATAGTACTGGAATGGATTGACATTTCCTTCTCCAGGGGATTTTCCCAACCCAGGGATTGAACCCGGGTCTCCCACATTGTAGACAGACGCTTTACCATCTGAACCACCAGTCAGTACTTTACTTAAAAGGTAAACTTCATTAACTTTATTTTAAACTTTGTCCTAACCATATACAAAACTCTTTCCTCATGGTTCACTTTTCACAAACCTTATCACTTTCTGTACCCATTACTGTGTTCTTACACCCTAAAAAGCCACCTGTAAGGCAGGCTTACTTCCTTTTCCCTTCACAGAATGCAATTCCATTCCTCACACCTTTTTTACTGAAAACACATTTCCTACCTCCCTTAAGCAACCAAGAACTGACTTTTATATTAGCATTTTATAGATTGATGAGCATAAATATCAGTGATAATTTCTAAAATCTTTGTTTTCTTAGAACATTTTAGGATGGCACCAAACATCATTTCTTTTTAATCCCAAATCTCTTTAGTTTCTCTGTAAGAGGTAATTAGTGTTTAGTAGTAAATGTTTCTGGAGAAGGCAATGGCACCCCACTCCAGTACTCTTGCCTGAAAAATCCCATGGACGGAGCAGCCTGGTGGGCTGCAGTCCATGGGGTCGCTAAGAGTCAGACACGACTGAGAGACTTCACTTTCACTTTTCTGCATTGGAGAAGGAAATGGCAACCCACTCCAGTGTTCTTGCCTGGAGAATCCCAGGGACGGGGGAGCCTGGTGGGCTGACGTCTGTGAGGTCGCACAGAGTCGGACCCGACTGAATTGACTTGACATTAGCAGCAGTAAATGTTTCAAAATCTTACTTTATTTGGAAATGACTTAGCTATTCAATAGACTTCCAACACTTAGCTTAGCACAACCCTTAGAAGTTCTAGTTACCCCAATCTAGATAGACTATTTTAGACAGACATTCCTAAAGCATAATTATTCCTAATAGAGTTTATCTAAAGGCTCATATCTCATTTACATTTTTTTAGAAGTTTCTTCACTCAGCAAGATAATTTCCTTGCTGACAAACTTGTAACAGATATAGTAATATTTAACTTAGGTACTATGAAAATATTCTGCTTAATGTTAATTACTCTTAGACATGTCTACATTATTTAGATCAACAAATAAATATTAATATTAGGTATTTAACACTGAATATTTCCCAGTTCACATGAACCTGAAAGTCATTTAGGTTAATTTCTCTTGTATTTAGAATTATTTGATTTGTAAGCACTTTTTTTTTTAAGGCCAATTAGATTAGAGCTTATTTACAAACTGATCTCAGCAATCAGCAATATTATCAAAAAAACAAAAGACACACCCTGAGACATACATACATCCAAATAGACACAAGAGATCCTATAGCTTTGTTTTCCAAACTTAGTTATGAATAAAAAATGGTTGGAGTAAGATTTTAAAAGGGTTTGTTCCCCTTTTGGGTTTTTTGTTCCTTTTGATTTCAGGAATTAGATATGGTCTAGATAAGTGATCCAGAGAGCTCTGGTCTAAAGGTATAGGAAGAGTTGTTTCCTCAGGGCAAGAATCCTTAAAGAGGTAATTTTTTTCCTTCAAGCTTCCTCTGGAGTCTAAAGAATATTGTGACCACATTGTAAAAAAATTGTGTGTTTTTTTTTTTTTTGTGACCATAGTTTATAGCCAAAATTTAGACCAGATAGTGCTCAACTTGGCCCTGATAACAAGGGCAGAATGGTCCCAGCAGGGATTGTCCCTCTGGGGAAGTAAGGGGTCTTAGTTTGATCAGCCCCAGGCTGTTGATTACAGGAGGAAGTCCTGGATATAAGGGAACTTAACTTGATTTTCCTATCCTATGTCAATAAAGATCTAATATTTTTAGGCCATTTTTCTTGTCATTGGATCATAGCAATAGATGACTATTTAAAAATTTTTCCCAAGGGGTTTCCGGGGGCGGGGGGTGTGGAAACTTAGAGTGAGCAATTCACATATTAGCTCGAACAGTTTGTACCAGATGTCTGTGCACTCAAACCAAACCAACAAACCAAACTGAATCAGAACTTCACCAGCCAGGAGTCACTCCAAATGAAACAAAAGGCAAAGAGATGCCCCCAAATCAAAAGCCAAGTAGCAAGGGTGCCCCATAAAGATGGTAAAGTGATGCCCTAAAATCAAAAGCCAAATCGCATAAATGCCAAACATGACTTCCCAGTTCAATTAGAACTACGACCTGGCAAAGTTAGTGCTAGCAGCCTTTTTTCAGTTTTGATATAGTTTCAAGCAATTCCTTGCCGATTTTCTGTGACGTTAGTCTATTGAAGGAGGAAACAGACAGAGCTGGACTCCATTTTAGGCCAGCCTGCTAACATTAGGCTACACGGATGGTCACCCTCCCAGTGGACTCTGAACTTTGGGCCCGGTGTCTATAGAAATGGCATACCAATGGAAAACCAGACCCCCGGATGAAAGAGCCTCAGGACTTGTACTTGGACTCTCTGTTGCCTAAAAGAATATGCTAATTATCTCTGTAACAGAACAAAGTGGTAAATTCCATTATGTTTATTGGGATATGACCACAGGCCTCTTGATAAATATCCACTGTTTATCTAGGCTTGTGACACATGAATCATGGGTTAACTTTGATTGTATCTCTCTTTTACCTAGTCCAGACTAGTTTCAAGGAAGTTGGGGAGGTGCATTTGAACAAGTACCCTTAGGGTATATAAGGTCTTCACAAAAGCTGGTCAGGGTCCTTGGCTAAGAGGAGACTGCCTTGGGCCCACCGGTGTAATAAACCGCACTCCACTATCTGCATTGTCCTTCTGAGTGAGTTTGTTTCCTGGAACACACGGCTACAACACTATCATTTCCTGTTTTAGAAGTTTCTAGATACCAGTCAAAGCATGGCTGACCTTGTCTAATTGTGCATGTAAAAAATATCAATTTTAGAATATCAAAAGAACCCAAATCTGGCCATTTTAGATTGAGATCTCTTTCAGTATAATTTCTCCAATTAACTTGCAAGTACTTGCAAGTGTGAGCTCTGTATGTATTGTACATGAATCTGGCTCGAGTGTTAGTCAGAGGCTGGCTTTCTGACACCCCTTTGTTTCTGTTGAGAGATTCTGTTTCCCATTTGAAGCTGAATTTGTCAGGGGTAAAAGTCACTAGTGAACCTGTGTAGTGGGCCCATGTGCTGCTTGTGAGTTTAACTCCCCTAGGAGTCACCCTCAGAGAAGGCAATGGCACCCCACTCCAGTACTTTTGCCTAGAAAATCCCATGGACGGAGGAGCCTGGTAGGCTGCAGTCCATGGGGTTGCTGAAAGTCAGACACGACTGAGCGACTTCACTTTCACTTTTCACTTTCATGCATTGGAGAAGGAAATGGCAACCCACTCCAGTGTTCTTGCCTGGGGAATCCCAGGGACGGGATGCCGGGTTGGCTGCCGTCTATGGCGTCGCACAGAGTCGGACATGACTGAAGCAATGCAGCAGCAGCAGCAGCAGCAGGAGTCACCCTAGAGTTATTTCAGCTCATCTTACATGTCTTGGAGTCTGTGTCCAGCAATCTAAGACCACCGTGGCTGCTCAGGTAGCTGAATGGCCAGTGTGACCCCTGGACGAGCAAGTATTTTAATTAATGAGTGGGTTTCCCTATGGGACCACCGCACGATATGAGGACTAGGCCTCCATCACTCCAGTAAATTTCTCAGTCACCTGAGAAAACCGAAACTGGCCAGGAGGAGTCTTGTCCCTTTTCATCAGAGCAAAGCTCTCATGTATTTCCCTCACTTTTATCCTGAAAAATTCTATAATGGCAGTCAAATTGAAAAAAAGTGTCAGATCAGCCTCTTAACCTCTCAGCCAAGACCATTCAGTCCCCTACAATGGAGTGACCTCAGCATCTTTCAGCTGAGCCCCGCGTATTCCTCGATTTTTTCCAGTCGAGCCCTCCCTGCCCAGTACCTTTCCACTGGGCGGGCAATTCTCCTGGCATCTTTCAGCCAGCCCCCCACCAAGGATCTTTTGACTAGGTGGGAATTTCTCAGGATCTTTCAGCCGAGCCCCACTCAGTGTCTAGACCATGAGTGGATATGCCCTGGATGCTTCACCCGGAGCCCCCCGGTATCTTTCCTACTAGGAGGGGGCAGGTAAACTGCTCCACCGCCAAATAAATATCAGAATCTCAACCAATATGGGAGATTCAAGAACCAAAAGAGACCCCAAGTTTTTCTGCACTCCCCAGGGAGACAGATGGGCGCACGGGGCCGCTGCTGGTACCAAAGCTCTGGTTCCTCTTGGAGTCCAGTCGAAGGAAGGAAGTCCACTCTGGGTCCCTTCGTGGTCACCATAAGTGTCAACTAAAAAAAGATGTACAACTTGAGAGCTCTAAGTTTTATTTGGGCCAAAAGGAGGACTGCAGCCTGGGAGGCAGCCTCTCAGATGGCCCTGAGAGACTGCTCCAAAGCGGCAGTGGGGGAAAGTCAATATATAAGGTTTTGGTGAAGGGGACGTTCAATACCATGAAGCACTCAATTTACAAAGGGTTTTTTGTTAGTCATGAGGGTCTGATGTCACCATGAAGGGATTTAGTGCTTCTCTAGATATGAGGAGATGCAAGGATTGAGATCTTAAAATCTGTTCCTAAAACATCCAACTATCCGAAGACCTGTCCCACCAGATTCCCTGGAACACAGAGTGTCTTACTCCACTCTGAACTCCCTCAGGGGTTGCTGAAGGTCAACAGCTAGAGCAGCATGGGGTTCAATGGGGTTCATCTGCCTCTGTAGAGGCAGATGGCAAGTGCCTGGTTGTTCAGTCACTGGCAATGCTCTTGGTAAGTGCCAATTTGTAGTTGACACTGCAGGCAAAGGCATCCTGGCTTCCCCAGAGTAAGTGCAGGGCAAGAGCAGAAATGGAAGACACCTGTGCTGAGACGCCGACGTCGACAGAAAGGATGTGGGAGAAATCACTTCCCTCTCAGGGCCTCAGAGTCTCTATCTACAAAATAAGTTGGATTAACTGACTTGTACAGTCCCTCAGGGGCTTGGAAGTTGTGTTGTAGGTGTTTTCAGGCAGATGAACAGTCCAGAACTCCCTCACCCCAACAAACACCCACTCACATTAGCTTTGTGAAGGGTCGGGGCAGGGGCACTTAAACCCAGCTGTACCGGGGAGAAGGTACTAGAAACTATGGGTTTGAATATAGGTACATGTAGCCACTTATCACTTGGCTGACTGAGCATGTTTCTTAGCCTTTGTAAGCCTAGTTTCCCCATCTGTGAAATGAGATAACACACCTATCTCATGGGACTGTGGGGAAAATTCAGTGAGTTAACTAAAAGTCAAGAGTTTGGAACCTGGTGCTGTGGATCACTCTTATTCCTCTTTGTCAAGAGAATGCCGTATACTTTGATTAAATAAATTGATTACCAGTGGAGGGGAAAGGAGGATGGGGAGAGCAATAGAAACCAAAGGTGGCACTGAGTATTCCTTTGTTAGCAAACTGAGTTGGCCGTGGAGGGCTTTTCATCACTGGTTCCACCCTCAGAACCTGTGTCTACACTAGCTCCTTCCCAGCCTCTGTCTCAACAGGTAGGTGTTCAGCCTCCAGGTAGAAGATTGTCCCCCAGGGAACTTTGCTTCTCTAAGGATGCCACTGCCTTCAATGTCATATTCTTACCTGCTCTGCTCAGCTGGGGAGATAGCACACCCATGCATTCCTCTCCATCTCCAAAACTCACTTAACCTTGACCTGCATAGACTGTAAACACAGTCCCTTCCTGCTGTCTTCACCCTGATCAGGAGGACAGTGGGCTGGGAGGCAGGGTGAGTTTAGGTGAGCATAAATCCATTTGTGCAACTGAGAAAAGCAAACTTCCAGGGCACAGTCCATCTACGTGGGCTCCCATGTCATCACTGCAGAAAACAAAATAGTGTTCCAAAAATGCCTTTTGCCAACCTGCCAAGATTACGTGAGAAGAAAGTTCCCTTGCATTCCTGTAAACAACGCTATAATTTGCAAAGCACTTTCTTGTCTATTACTGCATTTTAACCTGACTTCGATGAAAGAAAAAGGACAAGCATTATCCCCATTTTACAGTTGAGGTTCCGAGAGATTAAGTGACTTCTGGTGGCACAGGTAAGAGTGCAGCAGGAAGTGGGATTCCTAACACAGTGCTGCAGCCTATACATGCGGGAACTGGGCTTACGTAGGTCTCTGGGTTGGGAAATTTGAGCTATCCATTGCAATGCACTGAGCCCTTAAAAGCTTTTGGGTGATAGTTGTGATGATGGTGGTGGTAATAGTGTGAATTCTGCCTTTATTTTGCCTTCTAGACCAGGTCAGGGTGGAACAGGAGACAGGCTCCTAGATATTAAAAATAAAACCTGATTGAAATGGTCATAAATGCCCTCCCTGTGAGCTGAGAGCTACAAATACACAGCAAGCTCTTGATGACACACAGTTAAGAGAATCATACTGTGCAAGACATGGTACTAGTCTTTAATCCTTTCCTCGACAGGTTTCTACTGGGCACCTACAAGGTGCCAGGTACTGGCTGAAGTCTGGGTCTGTAGTCTCACAGACCATCCTTGCCTATACAGAACGTATAGTTTCTTAGGGGAAGCAGATGTTGATTAGATAATTGTACACACAACCATGATTACAAACTGTGATAATTGCTAAGATTTATGAGCACTTCTAAATCTCCGTGGTGACCTCAGAGCACCACGTCCGAGGTCAGGGGCAGCAGCCAAGAGAAGCTACCTCACGCCCGAGGTCAGGGGCCGCGGCCGGGAGGAGCAACCCCACCTCCAAGGAGCGGTGGCTGCGCGGGCGCAGGAGGGCCTAGAGGAGCTATTCCACGTTCAAGGTCAGAAGGGATGGCGGTGAGGAGATACCCCTCGTCCAAGGTAAGGAGCAGCGGCTACACTTTGCTGGAGCAGCCATGAAGAGATACCCCATGTCCAAGGTAAGAGAAACCCAAGTAAGACCGTAGGTGTTGCAAGAGGGCATCAGAGGGCAGACACACTGAAACCATACTCACAGAAAACTAGTCAATCTAATCACACTAGGACCACAGCCTTGTCTAACTCAATGAAACTAAGACATGCCCATGGGGCCACCCAAGACGGGCACGTCATGGTGGAGAGGTCTGACAGAATGTCGTCCACTGGAGAAGGGAATGGCAAACCACTTCAGTATTCTTGCCTTGAGAACCCCATGAACAGTATGAAAAAGCAAAATGATAGCATACTGAAAGAGGAACTCCCCAGGTCAGTACTGGTGCCCAATATGCTACTGGAGATCAGTGGAGAAATAACTCCAGAAAGAATGAAGGGATGGAGCCAAAGCAAAAACAATACCCAGTTGTGGATGTGACTGGTGATAGAAGCAAGGTTCGATGCTGTAAAGAGCAATATTGCATAGGAACCTGAAATGTCAGGTCCATGAATCAAGGCAAATTGGAAGTGGTCAAACAGGAGATGGCAAGAGTGAATGTTGACATTCTAGGAATCAGCGAACTCAAATGGACTGGAATGGGTGAATTTAACTCAGATGACCATTATATCTACTACTGTGGGCAGGAATCCCTCAGAAGAAATGGAGTAGCCATCATGGTCAACAAAAGAGTTTGAAATGCAGTACTTGGATGCAATCTCAAAAACAACAGAATGATCTCTGTTCGTTTCCAAGACAAACCATTCAATATCACAGTAATCCAAGTCTATGCCTCAACCAGTAATGCTGAAGAAGCTGAAGTTGAATGGTTCTATGAAGACCTACAAGACCTTTTAGAACTAACACCCCAAAAAAGATGTCCTTTTCATTATAGGGGACTGGAATGCAAAAGTAGGAAGTCAAGAAACACCTGGAGTAACAGGCAAATTTGGCCTTGGAATACGGAATGAAGCAGGGCAAAGACTAATAGAGTTTTGCCAAGAAAATGCACTGGTCATAGCAAACACCCTCTTCCAACAACACAAGAGAAGACTCTACACATGGACATCACCAGATGGTCAACACCGAAATCAGATTGATTATGTTCTTTGCAGCCAAAGATGGAGAAGCTCTATACAGTCAACAAAAACAAGACCAGGAGCTGACTGTGGCTCAGATCATGAACTCCTTATTGCCAAATTCAGACTTAAATTGAAGAAAGTAGGGAAAACCACTAGACCATTCAGGTATGACCTAAATCAAATCCCTTATGCTTATACAGTGGAAGTGAGAAATAGATTTAAGGGACTAGATCTGATACACAGAGTGCCTGATCAACTA
Source organism: Bos indicus x Bos taurus (assembly GCF_003369695.1). Lineage (NCBI taxonomy): Eukaryota > Metazoa > Chordata > Mammalia > Artiodactyla > Bovidae > Bos > Bos indicus x Bos taurus. The sequence goes on from NC_040093.1 coordinate 50,498,694, forward strand.
TGGAATGAGGTTCGTGACATTGTACAGGAGACAGGGATCAAGACCATCCCCATGGAAAAGAAATGCAAAAAAGCAAAATGGCTTTCTGGGGAGGCCTTACAAATAGCTGTGAAAAGAAGGAAAGTGAAAAGCAAAGGAGAAAAGGAAAGATATAAGCATCTGAATGCAGAGTTCCAAAGAACAGCAAGAAGAGATAAGAAAGCCTTCCTCAGCGATCAATGCAAAGAAATAAAGGAAAACAACAGAATGGGAAAGACTAGAGATCTCTTCAAGAAAATTAGAGATACCAAGGGAACATTTCATGCAAAAATGGGCTCAATAAAGGACAGAAATGGTATGGACCTAACAGAAGCAGAAGATATTAAGAAGAGGTGGCAAGAATACACAGAAGAGCTGTACAAAAAAGATCTTCACGACCCAGATAATCACGGTGGTGTGCTCACTCACCTAGAGCCAGACATCCTGGAATGTGAAGTCAAGTGGGCCTTAGAAAGCATCACTAGGAACAAAGCTAGTGGAGGTGATGGAATTCCAGTTGAGCTATTCCAAATCCTGAAAGATGACTCTGTGAAAGTGCTACACTCAATGTGCCAGCAAATTTGGAAAGCTCAGCAGTGGCCATAGGACTGGAAAAGGTCAGTTTTCATTCCAATCCCAAAGAAAGGCAATGCCAAAGAATGCTCAAACTACCGCACAATTGCACTCATCTCACACACTAGTAAAGTAATGCTCAAAATTCTCCAAGCCAGGCTTCAGCAATATGTGAACCATGAACTTCCAGATGTTCAAGCTTGTTTTAGAAAAGGAAGAGGAACCAGAGACCAAATTGCCAACATCTGCTGAATCATGGGAAAAGCAAGAGGGTTTCAGAAAAACATCTAGTTCTGCTTTATTGACTATGCCAAAGCCTTTGACTGTGTGGATCACAATAAACTGTGGAAAATTCTGAAAGAGATGGGAATACCAGACCACCTGATCTGCCTCTTGAGAAATTGTATGCAGGTCAGGAAGCAACAGTTAGCACTGGACATGGAACAACAGACTGGTTCCGAATAGGAAAAGGAGTATGTAAAGGCTGTATATTGTCACCCTGCTTATTTAACTTCTGTGCAGAGTACATCATGAGAAACACTGGGCTGGAAGAAGCACAAGCTGGAATCAAGATTGTCGGGATAAATACCAATAACCTCAGATATACAGATGACGCCACCCTTATGGCAGAAAGTGAAGAGGAACTAAAAAGCCCCTTGATGAAGGTGAAAGAAGAGAGTGAAAAAGTTGGCTTAAAACTCAACATTCAGAAAACGAAGGTCATGGCATCTGGTCCCATCACTTCATGGGAAATAGATGGGAAAACAGTGGAAACAGTGTCAGACTTTATTTTTCTGGGCTGCCAAATCACTGCAGATGGTGACTGAAGCCATGAAATTAAAAGATGCTTACTCCTTGGAAGAAAAGTTATGACCAACCTAGACAGCATATTGAAAAGCAGAGACATTACTTTGCCAACAAAGGTCTGTCTAGTTAAGGCTATGGTTTTTCCAGTGGTCATGTATGGATGTGAGAGTTGGACTGTGAAGAAAGCTGAGCACCAAAGAGTTGATGCTTTTGAACTGTGGTGTTGGAGAAGACTCTTGAGAGTCCCTTGGACTGCAAGGAGATCCAACCAGTCCATTCTGAAGGAGATCAGCCCTGGGATTTCTTTGGAAGGAATGATGCTAAAGCTGAAACTCCAGTACTTTGGCCACCTCATGTGAATAGTTGACTCATTGGAAAAGACTCTGATGCTGGGAGGGATTGGGGGCAGGAGGAGAAGGGGACGACAGAGGATGAGATGGCTGGATGGCATCACTGACTCGATGGACGTGAGTCTGAGTGAACGCTGGGAGTTGGTGATGGACAGGGAGGCCTGGAGTGCTGCGATTCATTGGGTCTCAATGAGTCGGACACAACTGAGCAACTGAACTGAACTGAACTTATAGCCCAAAGGTCTGAGCAAAGGTTTCCCAAAGGAAGTGGCCTGCCAGCTGGAGCTGCCTGGCAGATGATGAGGGATAGCAGTCCTGGCAGGTGAGGTAGACACAGCAATGTGCCCTGACCTGTCAAGAGAGAACTTGCCTTCAACCAAGGGGTGCAGTCAGCAGACAGCCTTGCATAGCATTTGCACAGAACTGCCTTGCCTGAGGTCACTGCCACACCCTAACTGCAGAAGCCCATGGGAGGTGCTGGAGCAGTATTTGTTCCAGGGCTTCCCCAGGATGTTGGCTGAAGCTTTGGCAGGCCTGCTTATGGGTTTTCTTTCTCTGCCTGATCATGCTTCCTCCTACTTCATCTTACAGCAGTGGATTCTTCATATTCATCTTGCACCTCACATTCCATCTTAGCATTGTTGGGACGTAGACAGCATCACAAGCCAGGGATCGCTGGAGGCTGAGATGTCTGAAGAGCATCAGGAAGTCTAGGGTGATTGCAGTTCAGACGTGAGGGAGGGGCAGGACTGGAAGACAAGGGTCAGAGATGAGCTGTGGTAGGCCAGGTAGGCCAGGTTCTAATTGTAATAATTTTGGTTTCATTTAAAGAACTATTAGAAGCCCCTGGAAGGCTTAAAATAATAAGAGAATTACATGATCATATTTATATTTAAAATTCTGGTGATTGGAAGATGAATTGGAGGAGGGCAACGGAGGGTGCAGGAGGATTACCTATGGCACAATAAGGTCCAGGGTTGGCCTGGACTAGAGTGTGGGTGATGGGAAATGGACGGGCATCCTGAGGACCTGGTATAATACCTGGCACATGGAGGTTTTCAATAAATTTTCATTAAATGAATGTGGAAGTTGATTCTACAAGGCTCTCAAAGTACTTGCAGTCCAGTAGGAGTTGGGCAGTTCATGGTAAGTGTGGTACAGCCAGCTCTTGGAGTAAATGAGGGCCATTCCACTCAGTGAGGATGATGAGAGACGTTCATAAGTAACCACAGAACAGAACAGAAGGTGAGAGGTTCTTCCCAGAAGAGCAGATGGGCACTGTAGTGTTGTAGGGAGAGGTAGATGACCTCTCGGAAGAATGTCAGATTTTGCTTGGGCTGAGTGCTTAGGTAACTCGAGGGTAGCTCTGAGTCCTTTGCTCCCAAGGACTCTTAGGAAGCTGGTAGAAGTTAGCACTCTCAGCAATCAAATACCTTGACTTGCCCCTTGGAAGGAAGGCTATGATAAACCTAGACAGTGTATTAAAATGCAGAGACGTCACTTTGCCAACAAAGTTCCAGATAGTCAAAGCTTTGGTTTCTCACTGTAGTCATATAGTTGTGAGAAGTGGACCATAAAGAAGGCTAAGCGTCAAAGAATTGATGCTTTTGAATTGTGGTGTTGGAGAAGACTCTTTTGAGTCCCTTGGACTGCAAGTTCAAACCAGTCATACCTAAAGGAAATAAACCCTGACTATTCACTGGCAGGACTGATGCTGAAGCTGAAGCTCCAACACTTTGGCCACCTGATGTGAACAGCTGACTCACTGGAAAAGACCCTGATTCTTGGAAAGACTGAAGACAAAGGAGAAGGGGGAAGCAGAGGATGAGATGGTTAGATAGCATCACCAACTCAGTGAACATAAATCTGAGCAAACTCGGAGAGATAGTGAAAGACAGAGGAGCCTGGTATGTTGTAATCTATGGAGAGGTTGCAAACAGCCAGACATGACTTAGCAACCGAGCAACAAAGGTCTAAGCCAGTAATTCTAAAGTGGTTTCCAGAGTTTTGGCTTAAAATGTAAATTCCAGAGCCTTCGTACAGACTTGCTGGTTCTGAAACTCCAGGGATAGTTTTACCCAGAGATTTTTCTTTGATCAAGATTCTGATGTGCACTAAAATTTGAGAACCACAGGTGCAGGGCAAGGCAGGGTACTATCATGGTGGGAAAAGTCCAGATCAGGAAAGTCTGGATTCTGGTTCCAAATTTGTCACTAATCAGATGTATGACCTTGAACCAATACTATCTCTTCTTGAGCCTTAAACTCTTCATCTGCAGAACTACTTGCATTTGTATGTGATTTCTAAGTTACTGGCTCTTCTGAGAGCTTAAAGACAGTCAAGCTTCCCCCTGCATTGCAACTGACTCCCTCAATCACAGCTGCAGCCTCTGTTCACTATGGTTTCCTTACCTGTCGGCGAGGTGACAACATTATCTGCCTCAGAGAATTACTGAGAGGATTAAAATGACATTTTAAAAATTTATTTTCCTTGTGGATATTTGGGTAGATTAGAAAGTCCGAAAGGATATACACTCTATTGTTAAAGATGCTTATCTTTGAGTGGTGGGATTATTGGTGATTAAGCTTTCTTTTTGCTTAATGTATTATCAATATTTTAATAAATGATAAATTTAAAAAGGAATGTTAAAAATAAAAATTAATTAATTAAAATTAATTAAATTAAATTAAAAATTTTATTATAAACATGGAATTAGCATATAATCCAGCAATTCCTCTTCTGGGTATATACACAAAAGAGTTAAAGGCAAGCAGGGTCTTGAACAGATATTTGTGCACCAGTGTTCAAAACAGCATTATTCACAATAGGCAAAAGGTGGAAACAACCCAAAGCTCAGACGAATGGATATACAAAATGTGGATGATCAAAATAAAATGAAATATTACTCAACCCTTAAAAGGAAGGAAATTTTGACATACCCTATTACATAGATGAAATTTAAAGACATTATGTTAAGTGAAAAGAATATAGGCACATTATACAGACACAAAAGGACAATTATTGTATTACTTTGTGTTTAAAAGAGGCAACTATAATAAGAAAATTATAGAGACAAAAATTAGAATAGATTAGCAAGGGCTGGATGGAAAGTGGAATGGGGAGTTACTTTTTAAGAGGGGACAGTCTCCGCTTGGGAGGATGAGAAAGTTCTAGAGACGGATGGTGGTGATGGTTGCACAACAGTGGAAATGTACTTAAACTGGACACTTACAAATGTTCAGAACGGTAAATTTTACATTATGTATATTTTACCACAAAAACTAATGACCAAGGATTTCCTATGCCATGCAAGAACGTTTAAAGAAGGAAACAATATAAATGCTGATGGTTTCAGACAAGGCTATGGAGCTGCTTCTGGAGGCATTGTGTACGTTTCTCCCTTTTCCTCCCCACCCCCTCTGTCTTTCTGCCACGTACCAGTCAGCTCCCATACTTGGTCCTTGTACTTTCCTTTCTAAATAAGAACCTCATTTTTGAGAAGTCGGGCTTCAGTTTTTAGTGGAAATTTAGGGGGAGGGTTTCTTTGAGATCCCACTTGCTCTGAGTGTCTTTGGAACAACTAATTTCCTCTCTAACAAGTAAATATTAGTTGAGGTGAGCTGATAGCCAGGACACATGTACTAGTAAGCTTTCAAAATGACGTGCAAAGTAGGTTAAAGATAAACTTGTGATACACAGCCAAGCTGGACACAGGCAACTGGTGCATTTGACACAGTGGAATTCGTGGAGATTGGGACTGAATAGAGACATTTCACAAAAGCCATATTTGCAGTTCAGTATTGCACTGATAACATTTCAAAACGGAGGCAGACGTGTTGTGGTCTTAGCAGCTGACGCAACAAAACCAGGTAACAGAGAACAGGGGTAGGGCAGGGTAGAGGAGTGGAAGAGAGCAATTGTATAACATTCAGGAGCAAACATAACCCCCGTCAATCAGGGGGTATTTATTGTTCCACATCCTTTGATTTCCTGCTCGCTGGATTTTACTTTTTCCATGGAGGGCACTTGGGAAAAATTTCAGAAATAGCTCTAGGGATTAATATAAAGAGAATTCTTAGCAGGAAACTCAATGACCTCAGCTATTCAGTGCCCCCAAATAGGCACAATATTAAGTAAGCAATGGCTCAAATCAATACTTTGACTGGTTTACTCATTCAGTATCCCAGATATTTTCTTCATGAAGCCACAGAATCTTTCACCTAGAGAAGCTTGCAAAATAGTTTTGGGACCTCAGAAGTTAGGAGAAAAAATATTTATGCAATATCATAAGCTGTTGTCATTTGCTGTTCTCATTTACTCCTTTAGTTTTGGGGGGTTTTGGATTCTAATTCTGCGTGCGTATGTTTGGTGAAGGAAAATGCAGCATTTATTGTAAAGGCACCAGTACAAGGAGGGTGGGTGACTAGTGTTCTAAAACCCTGCACTAGGGAACCTGGACCTAGAGAGGTGGGCTGGGGGAAGTGGGAAGGAGGCTCAAAAGGGAGGGGATATATGTACACTTACAGCTGATTCATTTTGTTGTACAGCAGAAACTAACACCACATTGTAAAGCAATTCTATGCCAACAAAACAATACAAAAACAAGAAAGGGAATCTGTTTCCTATTTTATGCCTGGAGAAACAAGCATAAATTATCTGTGATTTGGGTTTAGCATCAGAGTGACCTGGGAAAAAGCTGTCTTCATTAGCAATAATATTATTATGATAGGGACAGAGTAAAGGGACAAAGTGGGTGATTAAATTCCACTAGGGGATTGTAAGTATAAAAAATACAGGCTATCCCTGTAAGTCAATGATTACTCAAAAAAGTAGGTTTGCTTAACCACAAAACAGGTTGTTTAGAAACAAAATCTTACAACAGAAGTGTGAGAAACGCTCCAAAACAATATAATAACGGTGGCATGAGACCCACATCCTGCCCAGTGAGCTCAGTAAGTTAATGATCCCTAGGGCATGCTCTTTGCACACATAAAAATAATAATTTGTAGACCTAGCTTGACCATGCCAGGACAAGAAAACTCCTCTGCCCAACCTGGAGGAGGAGCTGATGGTGGAAGCATGATGTCTACTCAAGAAAGACAGATTTTTCTGCCTCCACTTTTATTTTGATTATAAAACTGTGGCCCACAAGTTGTCGGGCATGGCATCCTCTCACCTGCTCACTTGTAAGCCTCACAAGTATCCTGTTCTAGTAAGTTATTTCTTATCTATCACTTTGCCTCTTGCTGAATTCTTTCTGTGCTGAGACATAAAGGACTATGACACCAGAGCTCTTCAGAGCCTCCAAAATGACACCAAATGGTTTCAATTATAGCTAACATTTTTATTAAGCATTTTTAATGTGTCAGATACTGTGCTAAGCACTTTACTGCATCATATCAAACAACCCTCAGAACAACCTTATGACATATTTACTACTATGATCCCTATTACACAGATAGGAAAATTGATATTCAGAGAGATTGGGCTACTTTTCAAGATCACATAGCTAATGAGTGGCAAGACCTTCGCTAAGACCTGAACTTCAGATCTCAAAGGTTAAAGGCTCAGTCCCACAAGACTGCCCCTACTTTAGATACCAGCTGCGACTCTTCACTCAGATTCAGTAATTCTCTCGGATGACTCACAGAACTCAGGAAGGTTCTATGCTTATTATAATTTTATTATAAAGGATATATCTCAGGAGCAACCAAATGGAAGAGATGCATAGGGTGGGTGTGGGGAGGGGAACAGCAGCATGAGACGTAGAGGAGGGCACACCATCCTGCTAGCAAATGGATATGTTTGCTAACTAACCAGCATCCACCTGCAGACACACAGCAAAGCCAACCTACGGATACCAGGTTGTGGTGGAGGAAAGTATAGCATTTATTATAGGGCACCAAAGCCAAGGAGTGGAGAGAAAAGCCACAGAACCATTCCAACTTGATCTTTGAAGTTTGGGTTTTAAAAAAAATTTTGTTTTAACTTATACGCAAATATTCTTTTCTGATTTTGTATTATTGTTATTTTATTTTTGTTTTTTGTCCATGCCATGCTGCATGTGGGAATCTTAGTTCTCTGACCAGGGATCAAATCAGTGGCCCCTGCATTGGAAGCACAGTCTTAACCTCTGGACTTCCAGGTAAGTCTCTGGGTTTTTTCCTTTTTTTTTTTAAAGGGAAGAATGAAGAGGCTGGGATTAATCATCTTCTGACATTTCTGTGACATTTCGTAATCAGAGTTTTGGGGGTAGGGATGTCTCTGGTTTACAATTCTCTGGCCAGGAGATCCAACAGATAGGAGGGCTCATCTTGCCCTGGAGAAACAATCTGAATTTGTACATTAATGATGATACCTGTAATAGCAATGTTACTACACTGACGATGTTATCTTAATGATGTAGTTGGCTCAGCAGTGAGAAATCTGCTTGAAATGCAAGAGATGCCGAACACTCAGTTTCGATCCCTGAGTTGAGAAGATCCCTTGGAGAAGGAAATGGCAACCCACTCCAGTAGCCTGGCAGGCTACAGTCCATGAGGTTGCAAAGAGTCAAACACAACTGAACACAGCACAGCTTAATGATATTATTGACAACAGCAATTTTAGTCATCTGGCTGTTTGATTAGTGTTCCGTTAGCACAGAATTGAGGTCAGAGGGGATAAGAAAAGAATAAAGTTTTGGATAGACAGATTAATCATAAACTCAGTAATGGGGGGACTTGGTTTCATGTTCACCAACTCATAAGTTCCCCAAGGCTCCTTGTTCAAAAGTTTTGAACTTTTGATTGTTGATTACATCAATCAATGTAAGGTAGGCACGATTGATTACATCATTGACCACTGGTGATTGAACTCAATCTCTAGACTCATTCATCTCTCTGAAGTTTGGGAGGTGGGGCTCAAATTTCTAATCAAGTGTGTGGCTGGCTAACTCCTCTCTTGAAACTATCTAATGGCTCATGTTGAGCCACCTCGTCACCAGAAAATGCTTTTAAGTGTCTCACTCTGCTTTTTAAGGGGCTCTAGTGAGTGTAAAGTTGGCTTAAAGCTCAACATTCAGAAAATGAAGATCATGGCATCCGGTCCCATCATTTCATGGGAAATACATGGGGAAACAGTGGAAACAGTGTCAGACTTTATTTTTGGGGGCTCCAAAATCACTGCAGATGGTGACTGCAGCCATGAAATTAAAAGACGCTTACTCCTTGGAAGGAAAGTTATGGCCAACCTAGATAGCATATTCAAAAGCAGAGACATTACTTTGCCAACAAAGGTTCATCTAGTCAAGGCTATGGTTTTTCCTGTGGTCATGTATGGATGTGAGAGTTGGACTGTGAAGAAGGCTGAATGCCGAAGAATTGATGCTTTTGAACTGTGGTGCTGGAGAAGACTCTTGAGAGTCCCTTGGACTGCAAGGAGATCTAACCAGTCCATTCTGAAGGAGATCAGCCCTGGGATTTCTTTGGAAGGAATGATGCTAAAGCTGAAACTCCAGTACTTTGGCCACCTCATGCGAAGAGTTGACACACTGGAAAAGACTGTGATGCTGGGAGGGATTGGGGGCAGGAGGAGAAGGGGACGCCAGAGGATGAGATGGCTGGATGGCATCACTGACTCAATGGACATGAGTCTGGGTGAACTCTGGGAGTTAGTGATGGACAGGGAAACGTGGCGTGCTACAATTCATGGGTCACAGAGTCGGACACGACTGAGTGACTGAACTGAACTGAACTGAACTGAGTGAATGTTAGTTACTCAGTTGTGTCCAGCCCTTTGCAACCCCATGGAGCATAGCCTGCCATGATCCTCTGTCCATGGAATTCTCCAGGCAAGAATACTGGAGTGGGTTGCCATTCCCTTTGCCAGGGGATCTTTCTGACCTAGGAACTGAACCCTGGTTTCCTGCACTGCAGGCATATTCTTTAGCCTCTGAGCCATGAGGGAAGCCCTAAGGGGATCTACGTGGTCTCTTGAATTTCTCAATCAGTAATCTTCTGCTCCAGGAGTATATGGGTCTGTAGTCCCCTTGTGGCTTTCATGAGCTACGTCCACTACTTTCCACAGCTTTTCCCAACCTGAGATCTGAGCTGTGCCATATTTGGCCATCTGAGCTCCAAGTTAGGCAACACAGGGACCAAGCAGACAGCTCCCACACTGGTTAAAATGTTGAAAATTAGGTCCACTCTTCCTTCTCTAGTTCACAGAAGAAAACTGGGAAATGGGTAGCTACTCCCCTAAACTACTATCTGCCATGATGAGGAAAGGGTGGGGCAGGGACAAGTAAAAACACCATAAAACTTCTTCTACTTTGCATGTGGCTTTTTTGACTGATTTGTAGAGCTCTTATTAAGCTAGTTTACCCAATCTCTGATTGTTGATTTAATGTTTACATGGGGGAAATGAGGGCCTAGAGCCTACTAATCCACCGTCTTGCTGATGTCAGTCTGACAAAAACAGAGTAAATGGATAAAAACAGGTAATTAAATAGTTAATCCCACTAGAGGATTGTAAGTAAAAAAAAATATGGGACACCCCTGTAAGTTAATGATTACTAAAGACAACAGGTTTGCTTAACCATGAAACCAAGCAGGCTTGCTTAGGTATAAAACCATGCAACAGAAGCATGAAACATGTTCCCACACAAAACAATGGTGGCATGAGACTTGCATCCTGCCCAGTGAGCTCAGTAAGTTAATGATCCCTAGGGCATGCTCTTTGCACACATAAAAAACTGTAATTTGTGGATCTAGCTTGACCATGTATGGACAAGAAAACTCCTCTGCCCAACCAGGAGGAGGAACTAATGGTGGAAGCATGATGTCTACTCAAGAGAGACAAAGATTTTTCTGCCCCCAACTTTTCCTTTGATCATAAAACTGTAGCACAGTGAGTTCCTGGGCACAGCATCCTCTTGCCCCTCTGCTTGTTAGCCTCACAAGCATCCTATTCTAATAAATCATTTCTTATCTATCACTTTGCCTCTTGCTGAATTATTTTCTGTGCTGAGACATAAAGGACTATGGTACTGGAGCTCTGTGGAGCCGTGAAATGACACCAAATGGTTTCAATTCAAAAGGTCTTTTAGTATTATGTGACCATAGCAAATTCCCTGTGGTCTCCACCAGGTAGATAACAGGTGAGTGGGACAAACCAGGGCTCTGGTAAAAACACGGCGAAGCTGGTGTCTATATTTCCTCCATACTGAGAGAAGGCCAGAATGTCAGAACCAAAAGGGCCTGTGATTATCCAGTCCCCACCCCCATGAAGATAGGGGCCAATGAGGGTTATCACCGCCCCCCATACCCTGAGCCATTGAGATCTGAGATGAAGTGTGTGAAGGAAAAATGTCATCTGCCAGATCAGTAAGCAAAGCATGCTTCATCCATCAAACTAGTAACCATTGCAGCCACCTCCCACTGTGTGCCCTGAAGGAATTCAGAACGGAGAAAGCAGGACACTGGCACTGGATATCTAAGATGCACGTGAAAGGAAGGATTTCAATGAGCCCAGATTCTTGCATCCTCCTAAACATAGAAAACCGCTAAATTCACTAACTTGAGGTGTCTTGTTTTCTTTAGTTAGCAGTAAACTTCTAGTCAAGGCTATGGTTTTTCCAGTGGTCATGTATGGATGTGAGAGTTGGACTGTGAAGAAAGCTGAGCACCGAAGAATTGATGCTTTTGACTGTGGTGTTGGATAAGACTCTTGAGAGTCTCTTGGACTGCAAGGAGATCCAACCAGTCCATCCTAAAGGAGATCAGTCCTGGGTGTTCATTGGAAGGACTGATGCTGAAGCTGAAACTCCAATACTTTGGCCACCTCATGCGAAGAGTTGACTCATTGGAAAAGACTCTGATGCTGGGAGGGATTGGGGGCAGGAGGAGAAGGGGACGACAGAGGATGAGATGGCTGGATGGCATCACCAACTTGATGGACATGAGTTTGGGTAAACTCTGGGAGTTGGTGATGGACAGGGAGGCCTGGTGTGCTGCAATTCATGGGGTCACAAAGAGTTGGACACGACTGAGCGACTGAACTGAACTGAATCTTTTAATGGGCTTCCCTGGTGGCGCGGACGGTAAAAAATCCTCCTTCAGTGCAGGGTACCTGGGTTCAATCCCTGTGTTCGGAAGATCCCCTGGAGAAGGAAATGGCTACCCACTCCAGTATTCTTGCCTGGAAAATCCCATGGACAGTTCCAACTACCTGCTTTTTATTGCGGAAACTCCTATATATCCTGGTTCCTCCCTGACCTCTTCAGAGCAGTCCCTCAGAGCTATCTGAGAGGCTGTTTTCCAGGCTTAAGTCCTCAGTCTTGTCTGCCAAATAAAACATAATTCTTAACTTCTAGATTGTGTTTTTATTTTTCAGTCAACAAGTGTTTTTCTCTCCCTTCTCAGGAAAAAGTTAACTGCTCACGTTGAAAGTAATTTTACAGTCTGCTAAACACTTTCCCTTTTGTTTTCTTACTCAATTTTCAACCACCCTGAGAGATGGGTGCTATTAACCCATTGTACAGATAAGGCAACTGGGAGTGGAAGAGCTGCAGATTTCTTCTCGGCCACATAGTTTATCTAATGACAGAGTCAGAACTTCCCTTTGAAAACCTATTTCTGTAGGTTTCCCCTTGCTGAATTCTTTTCTGTACTGAGACATAAAGGACTACGGTACTGGGGCTCTTCAGAGCCCTGAAATGACACCAAATGGTTTCAACTCTAAAGATATTTTAATAATATGTGACCATAGCTGTAATTCTGCCAGTGGTTAAAGTGATATATGCAGTGTGGAGTCCCCTTCTCTTCCTCCATGAACAAAGAGCCTGTGGGTTCTTCCTAAAGGTGACAGAACTGGGAAAGCCAGATTCCAGGACAATAAAGGAGTTCTGATATTCAGGGTCATTTCTGATGGATGATACAGCAGTGATGCAAGTCCCACATGATGAGGACAGGGTCTAATGGTCACAGGCTTTGTCCCAGGAAGTGCAAAGAAAAGTGTCAGCTCTCAAGCCAGAGGTACCACTCACAAGGAGCAACTGAAAGTGTTTTTTTACTTAGAAGACCAGCACCTAGGCCTTCCAGCTTCAAGGCTCTGATTCTGGGCTCCCAACTTTCTTCTCTTGCCACAGGCTCAGGCATTCCACTTGCCGGGTTAAATGCTTGATTAGACCCTCTGGTAACAAGTACAGAGCTTCACTTTCTCACTGCCTTAGGACACAGAGGACAGAAACTCTGGGCTTTTGAAAAGTTTGGGAAAATAGAGGGAAGAAAAATAATACATGTGAGAAAAAGGCAAATCTTACAAAGATCTGATAATCACCTGTTACTTTATCTTGAGTGTCCAGGTCCCTGCTATAATCAGGGCCTTGCAGAGGAGAAGGAAGACTCCAGCCCATTCCATTAGCTAAGGGTCACTTTACCTAAGGGGGAAAAAAGGTCAAAACAAGATATCACAATTGTGGTATCATTTGCTTATATATTCAGTAAACTTTTTTATATAAAAATTTTCAGACTCAAAGAAAAGGACACCCATATATACCACCAACAAGCTTCAACAACTGTTAATATTTTTGCCATATTTGCTTCAGTTCAGTTCAGTTCAGATCAGTTGCTCAGTCGTGTCCGACTCTTTGTGACCCCATGAATCGCAGCACACCAGGCCTCCCTGTCCATCACCATCTCCCGGAGTTCACTCAAACTCACGTCCATCGAGTCGGTGATGCCATCCAGCCATCTCATCCTCTGTCGTCCCCTTTTCCTCCTGCCCCCAATCCCTCTCAGCATCAGAGTCTTTTCCAGTGAGTCAACTCTTCGCATGATGTGGCCAAAGTACTGGAGTTTCAGCTTTAGCATCAGTCCTTCCAAAGAAATCCCAGGGTTGATCTCCTTCAGAATGGACTGGTTGGATCTCCTTGCAGTGCAAGGGACTCTCAAGAGTCTTCTTGAATACCACAGTTCAAAAGCATCAACTCTTTGGCGCTCAGCTTTCTTCACAGTCCAACTCTCACATCCATACATGACCACTGGAAGAACCATAGCCTTGACTAGACAGACCTTTGTTGGCAAAGTAATGTCTCTGCTTTTCAATATGCTATCTAGGTTGGTCATAACTTTCCTTCCAAGGAGTAAGTGTCTTTTAATTTCATGGCTGCAGTCATCATCTGCAGTAATTTTGGAGCCCCCAAAAATAAAATCTGACACTGTTTCCCCATGTATTTTTCACGAAGTGATGGGACCGGATGCCATGATCTTCGTTTTCTGAATGTTGAGCTTTAAGCCAACTTTTTCACTCTCCTCTTTCACTTTCATCAAGAGGCTTTTGAGTTCCTCTTCACTTTCTGCCATAAGGGTGGTGTCATCTGCATATCTGAGGTTATTGATACTTCTCCCGGCAATCTTGATTCCAGCTTGTGCTTCTTCCAGCCCAGCATTTCTCATGATGTACTCTGCATAGAAGTTAAATAAACAGGGTGGCAATGTACAGCCTTGACGTACTTCTCTGTATATAATACACTTCATCAAATTAAAGGTGACATTGACTATAAGACACTCCATTATTTTATTTAAAAAAAAAGAAGAAAACACTGCCATTTAATTGTTAAAACACTACCAATTTCTAAGATACATTCCAATTTCAGGATATTAAAAATGTAAAAAAAAAAGTGTGTCTAAAGAGTACGTATTGCATGATTCCATTATGTGACGGTCTAGATTAAGTAAAACTAATCTATGGTGAAAGAGATCATCAGAACAGTGGTTCCCTCAGTGGGGCAGGAGAGGGGATTCATTGTGAAGAGCCAGGAGAAAATTTCCTGGGGAAAATATTCTGTATTTTGATAGAGTAATGGCATTTGTCAAAAGTCATGTAACTGTAACACTTAAGGTCTTTATGTAATATATAATATATTTTATAATTCATTAAAAATTAAAGTAACAAATTGCATATAATCAGTTTTGTTTTACTAGAACATCACAGTAAATTTTTTAGCATGCATCTCCAAAAAATAAGAACATTCTACTACATAACTACAGTACTATTGTAGCATACCTAAAATTTACCAATAGTTCCTTGCTGCTGCTGCTGCTGCTAAGTCGCTTTAGTTGTGTCCAACTCTGTGCGACCCCACAGACGGCAGCCCACCAGACTCCCCCATCCCTGGGATTCTCCAGGCAAGAACACTGGAGTGGGTTGCCATTGCCTTCTCCTTAGCCCATATTCAAATCTCTCGAACAGTAATTATTTTATTTTCTTTGCTTTTAAACTTAATATAAAATAAAACACATTTGAAAAGTGAAAAGTATGGGCTTTCCTGGTATCTTAGACAGTAAAGAATCTGCCTGCAATGCAGGAGACTCAAGTTGGACCCCTGGGCTGGGAAGATGCCTTGGAGAAGGGAATGTCAATCCACTCCATTATTCTTGCCTGGAGAATTCCATGAACTAAGGACCTGGTGAGCTATAGTCCGTAATGTTGCAAAGAGTAGGACAAAACTGAGCAACTAAAACACATTTACGGAAAGCTATACCAAACATACATATCAGTTCAGTTCAGTTCAGTTCAATCACTCAGTCATGTCCGACTCCTTGCGACCCCATGAATTGCAGCACGCCAGGCCTCCCTGTCCATCACCAACTCCCGGAGTTTACCCAAACTCATGTGCATTGAGTCGGTGATGCCATCCAGCCATCTCATCCTCTGTCGTCCTGCTAACCTCCCTCCCCTAATCCCTCCCAGCATCAGGGTCTTTTCCAATGAGTCGACTCTTCTCATGAGGTGGCCAGAGTATTGGAGTTTCAGCCTCAGCATCAGTCCTTCATTAGTGATTATTGTAAAGTGAGTACTCTTATAGCCACCACTCAGGAAAAGAGATGAAACTTTGCTGGCCTCCATCTGTATGACTCATCTCAATCACAAACACCACTTCTTCAAAGAGACCAGAAATCTAAGCAAGATTCCCTGAGTTTTTGCACGTTGATAACATGTTGTTCGTTTTTTTGCCTCTTTACCTGGTTGGATACTCAGTTCAGTCGGATACAAAGCCTTTGATTTATGTTTTCTTTCCTTGATTATCTTATATATATGACTTATCATTTTCTTTTGGCATAAAGCACTATTGTTGAAAGTTTAATGAAAAATCTACTTTTCTTTCCATCAAAGTTCACTTGGCCCTCTTGCCTTGGTGCAAAAAAAAGGGGGGGTGCAATTTAATTCTTTTCCTTTAAGGTCTAGAATATTTCTTGGTGTTGATCATTTGGGGTCAAAGGTGTGCCTCTTCAATATGTAGTCTCAAATCTTATTTCAAGACAATTTTCTTGAATTACAGTTTTTAGTACTTGTCATATTGTTCCCTTGTTTCATTTTCTTTCAGAGCTGTGCTTAGTCACAAGGTCGTGTCTGACTTTTTGCTACCCCATTGACTGTAGCCCTCCAGGCTCCTCTGTCCATGGGGATCCTCCAGGCAAGAATACTGGAGTGGGTTGCCATGCCCTCCTCCAGGGGATCTTCCCAATTCAGGGATCGAACCCAGGTCTCCCACATTGCAGGAGGATTCTTTACCAACTGAGCCACCAGGGAAGCCCTGTTATAATATGTTGGATCTCATTTACATGGCTTCACTATTTGTCAATTTCTCTTGAATCCTTTTTCTTCCTTTATTCTTATAATTTAAAACTTTTTTCACTTTCTACTTCTCATAAGGCAATATCTATGATATGTATTCACTCTTTTTTCTTTTTTATTTAGTTTCATTCCTGAGATAACTTTTATTCTTAATTTTTCCTGAGATTTATTGCTTAACTGCTATAATTGTCTAGTTCTTATGTTAACTTTTGATATCTTGTATCTTTTGAATCGAGACCCTTTGTACTCATTCAATATTGGAGCTAGCAAAAGGCCTGTTTCTTCAACTGCTTTGCTCAAATCAGCCCATTCTGCCTTTCTATGAATACCCTTTTGCTGGCCCATCAGATGCCCTGTTTCTTCCCTGTGCTTTCTTCTGCATAAATGTAAATATCCCACAGATCTTGTAGTGCTGGTGAAACAGGAGGGAAAGGGACAGGTCATAACTTTTAAAAGAATGACATAGACATAGGACATGACAAAACCTGATTAGAACCAACTGGGTCCAAGATGGTGGAAGATTGGACTTCCATGGGACCTTGTTGATCCTCACTGTAATCTCGCTGTAAAACATTAGCCTGTGCTAAACAACACACCCACCAGTGTCATGACAGTTCCAAGGCTAACCATAAAAGACCAAAAAGTGTGTGGTGGCCCAATTCCTGGAAATCTCTCTGTCTCCTTCCCCAAAACTTGGTATAATACCCCAACTCGTTAGCCTATGAGACTACCCAGCCCGTGCAAAACTAATCGTGCCGTATTTTGGCACTCTCTCACCTTGGGAGATGGCCCGCACTCTGTGGAATGCGTTTCTCTCTAAATAAGTCCACCTCTTACCTATCAGTTTGTCTGTCACTTTCTGAAATGAGACGTCAAGCACCTGAGCTTCTTTAAGTCCTGAGGCCAGGTGTGTGATCTCAGTTAAAAAGCCATGGAAATAATAAGCTACCACCTACCGGAAGAATTCAGGGAAGGTCAAAAGGAGAGGCCGCATGTCCTACCACCTCCCAGAATCCTTGCCGGTGTTCATCTTGGCTGAGCAATACGTGCACCACCAGGAAGAACCGAGTCAGAATGATTGGCCAAAGACGACCTGGAAACTAATCCCACCACCATAAAACCCAAGACTGTGAACCATATGGCAAAACAGTTCTTCTGGGTTCCCTCATCCTACTGCTCTCAGCACGGGAGTGCCTTCCCAATAAAGTCTGTTGCTTTGTCGGCAGATGTGTCTCCTCAGACACCTCATTTCCAGTGTTAGGCAAGAGTCCATTTTTGGGCCCTGGAAGGGATCCCCCTTCCTGCAACACTGCTGCTTTGTATTTCCAGTATTGTTAGGGAGGGAAAAAGCCAGGAGAGTTCAGGAAGAAAATATTATATTTGCTTCCATGGCCAGACCAGGACCAAGTACCAAGTACCTGACTCACATTTAGGTGTGAAGAGGAGAAGGTGTTTCCCAGAAGACAAGCTACCATGTTTTTAAAATTCTATACCAAAGAAACAGAAACCCAACAGATGCTCACTACAGTATTCCATGTAATATTTCATTTGATGAGTTCCATTATTAAAAAAAAAAAAAACGAACCTAAACACTCGGTTCAGTTCAGTCACTCAGTCGTGTCCAACTCTTTGTGACCCCATGAATCGCAGCACGCCAGGCCTCCCTGTCCATCACCAACTCCCGGAGTTCACTCAGACTCACGTCCACTGAGTCAGTGATGCCATCCAGCCATCTCATCCTCTGTCGTCCCCTTCTCCTCCTGCCCCCAGTCCCTCCCAGCATCAGAGTCTTTTCCAATGAGTCAGCTCTTCACATGAGGTGGCCAAAGTACTAGAGTTTCAGCTTTAGCATCATTCCTTCCAAAGAAATCCCAGGGCTGATCTCCTTCAGAATGGACTCATCTAAGATCATGCAATTACATGACTTGTCCTTTAAACCTATTTATTGTTTTTTTTTAATTTTTAATGAAAAAAAATTTTTTGGCCACACAGCACACAGCATGCAGGATCTTCTTTCCCCAACCAGAGAACAAACCTGTGTCCGTTGCAGTGGAAGTGTGGAGTCTTAACTACTGAACTGTCAGGGAAGTCCCTAACCCTATCTGTTTTAAAGTTAATTTTTATTTATGAACAAATAATTTACAAATGCATTCCTTTACAAGAGATCCACACATACATAAGGTTAAAGTCCTGTTTGGACACTCCTCACCAACACAAGTCTCCTGGCTTTTTCTTCTTGATGCCTGGTTGACTTTGCCCCTTCTTCAACAGACTTCTGATCCATGACTCTCTGCCTTGCTGAAGTCATTTTAACATTAACCAGAGTTCAATGTAGTTAGAAAAGTGAATCCATTAACAACTATTTTGGAGAATTATTTGAGCTGCTCTTGTCCTCCATTTGTACAAAAATGTAAAACTTGAGAACGGTTGGGAATGTTAGGAATTTAGCCTTTTCTCTGTTGTCTAGCGGGGTGGGCACCTTGAGGCATGATTCATCTCTGATCAGCAAGACTACTGTTTCATCATAGCATTGGTAACTAATGGACGTTTTGACCTAGCCATCACAAGGTTTATTGAGATTGTTTTAATTAGGGTGCATTCTGACTCAAGTTGCAGAAAATCATCCTCACATTGACTTTTTATTTATTTAAAAAATGTTTATTTATTTATGGCTATGCTGGACCTGTGTTGCTGTGTGCAGGCTTTCTTTAGGTGTGTGGGGGGGCTACTCTAGTTGCAGTGCTCAGGTTTTTCATTGTGGTGGCTTCTCTTGCTATGGTGCATAGGCTCAGTAGTTGCCGATGGGCTTAGATGCCCCGTGGCATATGGAATCTTCCCCGGCCAGGAATTGAACCCATGTCCCAAGCATTGGCAGGCAGACTCTTAACCACTGGATCACCAGGGAAGTCCCACATTGACTTTTATTTTTTTAATTAAAAGAAATGTGTGTGTCTGTTATTTATTTATTATTTTTTGTTTCCCTGGGTCTTTGTTGCCGCAAGCAGGCTTTCTCTAGTTGTGGCGAGTGGGGCGGGGCTGCTCTTCATTGAAGTGCAGGGGCTTCTCATTGGTGCAAAGCGTCAGCTCTAGGGTGCACAGACTTCAGGAGCTGTGGCTCTCAGGCTCTAAAGTGCAGTCTCGTGTACCTGTGGTGGATTCATTTCGATATTTGGCAAAACCAATACAATATTGTAAAGTTTAAAAAGAAAATAAAATTTTAAAAAAAATTAAAAAAAAAATAAAGTGCAGTCTCAGTAGTAGTGGCACATGGGCTTAGTAGCCCAGTGACTTGTGCTATGTTCCCAGACCAGGGATCAAACCCATGTCCTTTGCATTGGAAAGCAGATTCTTAACCACTGGACCACCAGGAAGGGCTTCCCTGATAACTCAGTTGGTAAAGAGTCTGCCTGCAACGCAGGAGACCCTAGTTCGATTCCTGGGTTGGGAAGATCCTCTGGAGAAGGGATAGGCTACCCACTCCAGTATTCATGGGCTTCCCTTGTGGCTCAGCTGTGGGCGGTAAAGAATCCGCCCACAATGATGGAGACCTGGGTTTGTTCCCTGGAGAAGGGAAAGGCTACCCACTCCAGTCTTCTGGCCTGGAGGATTCCATGGACTGTGCAGTGCATGGTGTCGCAAAGAGTTGGACAAGACTGAGCGACTTTCACTTTCCACCAGGAAAATCCGTTACATTCACTTTTTTAAAAAGGGATATATTGACTCATGGAACTAGAAATTGTAGAGGTACTTGGCACTTCAGGAGTCACTGGATTCAGGGCTCAAATCAGGTCTTGGCAATATGCTTTGCCAACTCCGGAGGGCCTCATTATATTGTGTGGCATGAGTCCAACACTGTGTACTTTTGGCAGTGCCCCTGGAGTCCTGTGCTTTGGGTCCCTCTCTTGGTTCTGTTTTCTCTGTTTGTCGACTCCCCCTTAAAGACCTCCCTTCCAGGCCTCAGGAAAGTCTGGTCAAGACTCACTGACTGATCCGGTCACAGGACCAGCCCTGAGCCAGTCACTGAGGCAGGAAGGTGGGTGATCGGCTGGTGCCTGGTCAAGGTCAGCATCTTCTGCAGAACCCCTTGAATGAAGAGGGAAGGAGGAGGGAATCAGGTGTGGTTAACAGAGTGGGTTATGACAAGGCTAGCTCAGCTCTGCTTATTTTGCACCCCTTCTTATGAGGCATCATAGTGGTTGAGAATGTGGGCTATGGAGCCAGATGACTTTGGTTCTAATATTGGCTTTGCCATTTAAGGGCTGTATGACCTTGGGCGAGTTAACAAACCTCTGGCCTCAGCTTTCTTATCTGAAAAGTAGGGGATGATAGCATATCCCCCACAAGATTGTTGTGACATCAAATTAATTAACTATGCATACAGCACTTAGAGGCTTCCCTGATAGCTCAGATGGTAAAGAATCTACCTGCAATGCAGGATACCTGGGTTTGATCCCTGCAAAGAGTTGGGCACGACTGAGCAACTAACTTACAACAAAACAACAGCAACACTTAGAAGAGTGACTGGCTTGGGACAAGATCCAGAGAAGCCTTTGCTCTTACTGAGAGAGATTTAATTATCTGGAGGGAGAGTAAGAAAAATTCTCTGTATAGCAAGTACTGAACAAAGAGGGTAGGGTTCCTTGGCCTAAGGCTGTGATGCAGTAATTGGAAGAGGTCCCTTTCAAAAGCTTAGTTTGGAATGAGGAGCTTCCAGGTTCAGTGCATTTGGATACTTGGGGCTGGTTCACAGAGATCTGGAGGTAAGGGCCTCACTGCTGAATGCCAGGGGGAACGATTCATTGTGAGATTCACAACAAGTAGACTCTGATTCATGATTTTGCTGCCAGCCTGGGGAGCAGCAACTGCTTCAATTTGTGACAAAACAAACTGATTTTATTTATAATTCTCCTCTCCTCTTAACACAGCCATTCCACAAATGATTCAGGTTGCAACTATAAGCTGATGGGGGGTTCCCTGGAGAAAGAGAACCAGGCATGGCTTTTTTGACACAAGGGAAACCATTTTTGGCCTAAGTCATTTTGTTATGTGCGTCCCATGTGGCGCAGTGGTAAAGAATCCGACCGCCAATGCCGGAGATGTAAGAGACACGGGTTCGATCCCTAGGTCAGAAAGATGCCCTGGAGTAGGCAACAGCAATCCATTCTACCCACTGCAGTATTCTTGCCTGGAAAACCCCATGGACAGAGGATCCTGGTGGGCTACAGTCCACAGGCTTGCAAAGAGTAGGACGTGATTGAACACACACACACACACATTTTGTGATCGAATCCTGGCCACAATGCTTGTCCTTGAACAGATCTCTAATTAATGATCTTAAAGGAACAAAAGAATGCAGAAACAAACAACTGTTGTCTGGCAAGAGAATCTTGGCAATAGCAAAGATATTAGTTGCAAAGAATCCCAATTCTGTTTCAATAGTAAAGATTAGCCTGAAGTGCTCAATCACCAGGCAAACTGGAACCTGAGGGATGATGATGTTGACCTTTTCTAACCCTTGTGACTTCATTCAACAGAAACTTGGACTCTGCTTATTTCCCAAGCCCCTTCATGAATATGCATGTATGCTTAGCTTAAAACTTCCCCAATTTTGCTGTTAAGGGAGACACTGCTTTGGGAAAGAGCCCTGGAGTTCTCCCTACTTGCTGCAAGCAATAATAAATCCTTCCTTCTCCCAGTCTTTGGCTTTGTTGTGTCTTTTGGCTGGACACCCACTGGTTTTAGGCTAACACAACTTATGGGGAGTCTGGGGACTGTGACTGAACTTTCTTTATAATGAGTGAAAAGTGTCATTTTGAATAGCTCTTCCATCATAAATCCCAGATCTCAAACATGGCAATTAAGAGAAGCCTGAAGAACAAAAGAGGCTTGTGTTCCAAGCCTTCTCTTCAAACCCCTAAACGTTGAATTCTCTGTCCCTGTTCCTTGGCCTGGCATGTGATTTCCCCCAACAGCCTCCTCCCACCCCTTTCTCAGCAACAATCTCCAATCCTGGCAGCAAACGAATGGCATGTGAAACTGGGCACATTTTTATTCCACAGATAGGGTTATATAAATCTTGTTTTACAGCATTTATTTTTGCCTTTTATTTCATTTGTTTCATTCAGCAGTTTGCTTGGATTCTTAACAGGCCATATCCTAGGTTGGTTTTGTTTTCTGCTTCAAGTGAAATGTACCAATTCCAAGGACTTTCATCCCGGTAGTCACGTATTTATCGAGGGCCTACTACTGGCAGTTGCCCTGCCAGGTGCTATTATAATCAGAGGGCTTCTCCATAGTCTTTTAAGCTGGTTTTTTGTCCAAAAAATTCTGCTTTTGATGCCATCCCCTTTTATTTTCTTTCTTTTTAAAAAGGGGTTGGTTTAGCTAAAAGAGATAATTCTGGTACGGTTACCCCCTGTGCTGAAGGGTCAGTGCTCTGAGACTGAGACCACGTCAGACTGTGTCACACTTTCTCGTCTTCCAATGTGCTTCTGAGGGCATCTTCATCTTGCTGCATATGCCTTCTTTTTTTTCCAAAGTTAACGCAACACGATGACTCTTCAGGGAAATTTCCTGGACTACTCTGATTGAGACGTTTCTCTCCCAGGCTCTCTTGAGTCCACCACTCTTGCAGAAATCATCACAGTTGACCTGTGAATACTGCTTTACTTGTCTGACTCCATCATTAGGATAGAAGCCAGGTGGGGGCCATGTCTGGTTGGGCTTGCTATCCCCTAATAGGAAAGGCAATGGCACCCCACTCCAGTACTCTTGCCTGGAAAATCCCACGGATGGAGGAGCCTGGTAGGCTGCAGTCCATGGGGTCGCGAAGAGTCGGACACGACTGAGCGACTTCATTTTCACTTTTCATTTTCATGCATTGGAGAAGGAAATGGCAACCCACTCCAGTGTTCTTGCCTGGAGAATCCCAGGGATGGGGGAGCCTGGTGGGCTGCCATCTATGGGGTTGCACAGAGTCAGACACGACTGAAGCGACTTAGCAGCAGCAGCAATAGGAAATATAAAATCAATGAATGAGCACATGTTTACTGAGTACCTACTATGTGTCAGTCACTGTGCAAGGATCTAGGGGTACCAAAATCTAAAGGAAAGATACATACTAGATTAATAATCATACATGTCACTACATAATCTTGAACTGATCAGTGCTTTGAAGGAAAAGAACAGGATGTTAGAAGACTGTGTGGTAGGAGTCCTTGAATACTCAGGACTTTCAGCTTGGCAAGAAAGGAGAGGGAAAGTTAGCAGGTGTACTGGATGAGTCAATAGATAAATGAGGGAGTGAAGGGGAACTTCATAGCTGCCTGGTCATCATGGGCTTCTGCTGACTTGGCTTGTCCTATGTACCTTGCTCAGGTGAGAGTACTTCAACTTTTTTCTTGGAAATCCAAGCCTCTTTCATTTTCATCCTGACCTATGCCTCTTTCTAGCAATGGGTGCTTGACCTAAACAAATTGGCTATGTCATCTCTCAGGCCCTCTCCCATGTGATTAGTCTAGGGATCTTGGCAGAACTATGGAGAAATACATTTCTTTCCTTGAGCACTTGGGAGTTTGTGCTCAAGAGAGAAGAGAAAAGATGGATTGAGACAAACAGATTACTAATAATTCTTTTCCTTAGCACCTGAATCCAGACATGCCTGAAACTCATCATGTAGATACAGCTGTGAGTAAATTCACATATGTATGGCTCTTAAGTCTATTGACTAAACAATTCTCTTTATTTGGCTTAAGCTCATTTTCATAGGGCTTCAGTTAGTTGGCAATTTAAAGTGTCTCTCTCTCTCTCTTTTTTTTTTTTGGCTATACCATGTACCTTGTGGAGATCTTAGTTCCCTGACCAGGTATTGAACCCCGGGCCCTCAGCAGTGAAAGTGCAGAGTCCTAACTACTGAACTGTCAGGGAATTCCCTAAAGTGTCTCTTTTAATACAATGATTTTAACTAATGTCACTTGTCTGCTACATCCAAAGGTAGTAGGGGAGGCCTGCTAAAGCAACTGAGGAGGTCGCTGAGCCAGGAAGAGCATAACCCAAACACACCAATATTTCCTGCACCAGGAGGGATTCCTCCTCAGGTTCTACATTCTAGAGTCTCTTTCCCATAGACCCAGACCCTTGGGTCTGCATCAGTGTTTGAGTGTTATAGATGTGAAAGTCCATCATCGTGTCTGACTCTTTGCGACCCCATGAATCGCAGGACGCCAGGCCTCCCTGTCCATCACCAACTCCCAGGGTCCACCCAAACCCATGTCCATTAAGTCGGTCGGTGATGCCATCCAACCATCTCATCCTCTGTCGTCCCCTTCTCCTCCTGCCCTCAATCTTTCCCAGCATCAGGGTCTTTTCCAATGAGTCAGATCTTCATATCAGATGGCCAAAGAATTGGAGTTTCAGCTTCAACATCAGTCCTTCCAATGAACACGCAGGACTGATCTCCTTTAGGATGGACTGGTTGGATCTCCTTGCAGTCCAAGGGACTCTCAAGAGTCTTCGCCAACACCACAGTTCAAAAGCATCAATTCTTCGATGCTCAGCTTTCTTTATAGGCCAACTCTCACATCCATACATTACTACTGGAAAAAGCATAGCCTTGACTAGACGGACCTTTGTGGACAAAGTAATGTCTCTGCTTTTTAATATGCTGTCTAGGTTGGTCATAACTTTCCTTCCAAGGAGTAAAAAAGTGAAAGTCGCTCAGTTGTGTCCGACTCTTTGCGACCCGTGGACTAGTCCATGGAATTCTCCAGGCCAGAATACTGGAGTGGGTAGCTTTTCCCTTCTCCAGGGGATCTTCCCAACTCAGGGATCGAAACCAGGTCTCCCACATTGAAGGCAGATTCTTTACCAGCTGACCCACAAGGAACCATCTTTTAATTTCATGGCTGCAATCACCATCTGCAGTGATTTTGGAGCCCAAAAAAATAAAGTCAGCCACTGTTTGCACTGTTTCCCCATCTATTTGCCATGAAGTGATGGGACCAGATGCCACGATCTTCGTTTTCTGAATGTTGAGCTTTAAGCCAACTTTTTCACTCTCCTCTTTCTCTTTCATCAAGTGGCTCTTTAGTTCTTCACTTTCTGCTATAAGGGTGGCGTCATCTGTATATCTGAGGTTATTGATATTTATCCCGGCAATCTTGATTCCAGCTCGTGCTTCCTCCAGCCCAGCATTTTTCATGATGTACTCTGCACAGAAGTTAAATAAGCAGGGTGACAATATACAGCCTTGATGTACTCCTTTTCCTATTTGGAACCAGTCTGTTGTTCCATGTCCAGTTCTAACTGTTGCTTCCTGACCTGCATACAGGTTTCTCAAAAGGCAGGTCAGGTGGTCTGCTATTCCCATCTCTTTCAGAATTTTCCACAGTTTATTGTGATCCACACAAAGGCTTTGGCATAGTCAATAAAGCAGAAATAGATGTTTTTCTGGAACTCTCTTGCTTTTTCGATGATCCAGCGGATGTTGGCAATTTGATCTCTGGTTCCTCTGCCTTTTTAAAAACCACTTGAACATCTGGAAGTTCGTGGTTCACGTATTGCTGAAGCCTGGCTTGGAGAATTTTGAGCATTACTTTACTAGCATGTGAGATGAGTGCAATTGTGTGGTAGTTTGAG
Organism: Bos indicus x Bos taurus; assembly: GCF_003369695.1. NCBI lineage: Eukaryota > Metazoa > Chordata > Mammalia > Artiodactyla > Bovidae > Bos > Bos indicus x Bos taurus. The sequence goes on from NC_040093.1 coordinate 50,524,697, forward strand.
TATTCTTTGGCATTGCCTTTCTTGGGACTGGAATGAAAACTGACCTTTTCCAGTCCTGTGGCCACTGCTGAGTTTTCCAAATTTGCTGACATATTGAGTGCAGCACTTTCACAGCATCATCTTTCAGGATTTGGAATAGCTCAACTGGAATTCCATCACCTCCACTAGCTTTGTTCATAGTGATGCTTCCTAAGGCCCACTTGACTTCACATTCCAGGATATCTGGCTCTAGGTGAGTGAGCACACCACCGTGATTATCTGGGTCGTGAAGATTTTTTTTGTACAACTCTTCTGTGTATTCTTGCCACCTCTTCTTAATATCTTCTGCTTCTGTTAGGTCCATTTCTGTCCTTTATTGAGACCATTTTTGCATGAAATGTTCCCTTCATATCTCTAATTTTCTTGAAGAGATCTCTAGTCTTTCCCATTCTATTGTTTTCCTCTATTTCCTTGCATTGATCACTGAAGAAGGCTTTCTTATCTCTTCTTGCTATTCTTTGGAACTCTGCATTCAGATGCTTATATCTTTCCTTTTCTCCTTTGCTTTTCACTTCTCTTCTTTTCACAGCTATTTGTAAGGCCTCCTCAGACAGCCATTTTGCTTTTTTGCATTTCTTTTTCTTGGTGATGATCTTGATCCCTCTCTCCTGTACAATTTCCTGAACCTCAGTCCATAGTTCATCAGGCACTCTGTCTATCAGATCTAGCCCCTAAAATCTATTTCTCACTTCCACTGTATAATCATAAGGGATTTGATTTAGGTCATATCTGAATGGTCTAGTGGTTTTCCCCACTTTCTTCAATTTAAGTCTGAATTTGGCATTAAGGAGTTCATAATCTGAGCCACAGTCAGCTCCTGGTCTTGTTTTTTCTGACTGTATAGAGCTTCTCCATCTTTAGCTGCAAAGAATATAATCAATCTGATTTCAGTGTTGACCATCTGGTGATGTCCACATGTAGAGTCTTCTCTTGTGTTGTTGGAAGAGGGTGTTTTCTATGACCAGTGCATTCTCTTGGCAAAACTCTATTAGCCTTTGCCCTGCTTCATTCTGTACTCCAAGGCCAAATTTGCCTGTTACTCCAGGTGTTTCTTGACTTTCTACTTTTGCATTCCAGTCCCCTATAATGAAAAGGGCATCTTTTTTGGGTGTTAGTTCTAAAAGGTCTTGTAGGTCTTCATAGAACTGTTCAACTTCAGCTTCTTCAGCATTATTGGTCAGGGCATAGACTTGGATTACCATGCTATTGAGTGGTTTGCCTTGGAAATGAGCAGAGATCATTTTGCCATTTTGGGGATTGCATCCAAGTACTGCATTTCGGACTCTTTCATTGACTATGATGGATATTCCATTTCTTCTAAGGGATTCCTGTCTACAGTAGTAGATATAATGTTCATCTGAGTTAAATTCCCCCATTCCAGTCCATCTTAGTTTACTGATTCCTAGAATGTTGACGTTCACTCTTGCCATCTTCTCAGATACCCCACATCCAAGGTAAGGCAAACCCAAGTAAGATGGTAGGCACTGAGAGAGGGCATCAGAGGGCAGACAGACTGAAACCACAATCACAGACAACTGGCCAATCTGATCACGTGGATCACAGCCTTGTCTAACTCAATGAAACTAAGCCATGCCATGTGGGGCCACCCAAGATGGACAGGTCTTGGTGGAGAGGTCTGACAGAATGTGGTCCACTGGAGAAGGGAATGGCAAACCACTTCAG